>NC_061121.1:22505658-22661557 GCF_002878395.1 Capsicum annuum | reverse complement strand
AAATGATACGCAACTACAAGCACTTATCCAAAGCTAGCATAATAGTTTATAATTTCAGTATATAAACTCAATCTAAAAATAGGGCAAACCTAGCATACCTAAACGCCAAAGATAAAATGCATTTGATTTGTGTCCCAATAGAACTCGAGTTGAATAAATTGATTGCGAATAATTGATTTTGCTCTCAGTTTATCTCAATACAGATATGTTCACCCAGGCATAAACGTGCTAAGAACATAGCAATTTATAAGTAAAAAATATTTTAGCTTTGCAGTTTCCAAGATGGATCTTAATCATTAATTAAGGAATATATTGAAAACAAATCAAGGATTTCTTACCTTACCATGACACCTAACTTAACACTAATGCTATGTTAATATATGCCACAACATCTCGAGAATTTGTTAGCCACTTCCGGCACATACACGTGTGGTGGAAGTGGCATATCACTATTATTTTTATTTCTTTATATATATATATTCAATGAAATAAAATTTCTATTATATAATAATAATATTTTAATGTTTGTAGATTTACTATCTCTGCATAAAATATTATTACACTATAACAAGTTATTATAAAGCAATATAATATACAATAATTAAAATTTTTTTATACAACATAAAAATATTTTAGAAGAGTGATAAATTATTTTTACCAGATGCCAAATTAAATGAAATAATATATAATATCTTTAGATATTACTAAAATTCTCAAATGAACTACTTGAGAACCGAACTATCAGTCCAAACAAGTCAATAATAATTTGGGACAGTTATAGAAAATCTCTGGATATCGAAAATGTATGGAATTATAAAAAAATAACCTTGAGGGTCATTACAACATTCACTGCTAAAAGGACTTTCATCCGCGGAAGTAAAGCATAAGGAAATAGCAGAGGGCCAAAACAGGTAGGGATACTGAGCGCGCATATCACACCTAGGAGGGAGGCCAGGTAGGTTATGTGGAACCATATCAAAAAACTCGTAAACCACAAAAAAGAGTCAAGCGATGGACTCTCAGCACTGACATCCCGAAAATAAGCATGAAATGAATCACAACCCCTCGATATCAGTTTCCTAGACAAAATATAAATATAATCTCCATCGACACGCGACCAACATAACCTTGCCACATAATCAGAGTACGTCAAGCAAGGCTAAAGTAACATCTTAGCAAAATAATTCAAATTTGCATGACAAGGAGATAACCAATCTATGCCTAAAATCATATCAAAATCTATCATATCTAGGACAATAAGATCAACCAGAGTACCAAACTCCCAAACAATTGCCAAACACGATCTATATACCCGATCCACTACTAAAGAATCGCCCAGAGAGATAGCTATATGCAATGTAACAAGTAAAGGCTTTGAACACGAACCCAACTACGATGGAAAGTAAGCAAAAACATATGAAAATGTGGAATTGAGATCAAACAAAGCAAAAGATGGCTGACGGTATACAAAAATTATACCTAGTACTACATGCAAATGACCTGGTATACTACTGGACTGGATGCCTATCCAACCACCACTAGAACCCTAGGGACCATCCCCATGATTTCGCGCATCACCCTTACTTAATGACACTACTAACCTGATCAACTGTGCAATCAAAACTAATGGCTCAATCATCTACATTGAAGACATTCATAGTCGAAGTAACCAACAAATCTACACTTACAACATACCTTGAGCACCCTAATCTGTCTAGAAGATCTGGTGGGTTTGGAATGACCACCCTGACTCGACGATGCTGACTTAGTACCCCTCTACGGTTGATTGCTACTCTGGCCACTAGAACCATATAACTGGGCTGACCCCTAACTTTTGGGATGAACTCAACTCCTAACCAAAACTCTTAAAGCAAACCTAGGGTTCCAGTATCCGACTCTCACTCCTCGTATCCTTACCATCTATGTAAGGACTGAACCAATAAAGATTAAGATCAACTCAGACCCAATGAACAAAAATGGATTAAGAAACTGAGTTTGTTCTCTAAAAAATGCTCTGTAGCCTCCTGAAGATAGGATACAGACGTCTCTATGCTGATCCACGAGATTCTACTAAACAATGGCTCTAGTACTAACAATACTGGTGAAACATAAGCTCTAATACCAAGATATCACGACTCGATTTTCAAGTCATGATGGAATCTACCTTATCCCCTTTTAGAAAAGTCAAGTCATAGCCCAGAATAATAGGTAATAGGCTAATAGATGGAAATAAAAAAAGATTGCGTATAGTGATAGCAAGAGTAATAATAAGTAACAATAGAAAGTAAAAATATCTCATATACCAAATTAAGGAATGGAAAAGGACCAAATAAACAAAAGAATCCCTCCCAAGAACTAGTAAGGTCGGAACTAGAGCCACTACTATAATATACCAGAGTACTAGATAGAATGCAAACTATACCAAATATACACAAATAGTCTCGAATGTAAAAGACTAAATTAGAATGGATAGAGGAGGATTAGCCTTAAAGCATCGCTCACCCTGCTCCGAATCAGAACTGGAAGGTAGTAATCACGTAAATGTTGGCTGCTACTACTTGGATCTATATCAGGGAAAAGATGCAGAAGTGTAGTATGAGTACAAAGCAACAGGTACTCAGTAGCAATCATTAACTGATTGAGATCAATTATAAATGGTATGAATACAATGCAAGGATGTAATCTAAGTGTAATACCCTATACTTTTCCTAGCTTGAAATCGTCTTAAGAATGTTTGAAGCTTTATTTGAAAGATGAATCCACTTTTGTACATATGTTATTTTTAATATTTCCCCTTTTTTTCATATGATAAATTGAATTAACTTTCCAACGATATCAATTTCATCAAAATCCGACATCGGAGGAGAAAGTTATGGCCAAAATACAGAAGGCAGTAAAAAGTACCTAGGTGCGGCGGTGAGGCCGATGAACCGTTAGACTAGTGACGGACCGTCACCCACGACTTTTGCAAGGGAAATAGTGAGGCCACCTTTTGGATAAGGTTCTATGAGTAGGTTGATAGATCGTCAAACTTGCGACAGACCGTCATCCAGGCCGTCGCTACTTAGGCAGTAAGCCCCTTCCCTGGTCCATGTATAAAAGTCAAAATAATGGACCATCATACGAGCCGTTGAGTGTCCCGATTAAGAAAATTAAAGCCATTTTTAAAAAGGTATTTTGGACATTTACCACCCACCTATATATATACCTAATTATATCTGATTTCAGCCATTTGGTTCATTATTACTTCACAACCAATATCAGGGTTTCTCTCTAACATTAATCTCCAAGAACAAAGTCCAATCTTCTACAAGAACTAAGGGATTTGTAATTCTTAAAGTTCAAGAACATCAAGAATCTTAACCCAGGTATGCATAGTGTTTATTCATGGACTACATTTGTCCATGAAGTCCAAAAATCCCTTTTCCCACTTCAAGTTATGGATTTTCTTTATGATTTCATGATTGGGTTGTTCTTGTTTATGTTGATAAATGAGAAATTGAATTCTACTCTATGTTGGGTGATAATTTATATGTAGGTTTAATTATTATAGACATAAATTCATGCAAACCTATGATTAAGCCCTTAACTGATGAAATTAGAATATGACCATGATGTTTAATTGTTGTACAATGATGTTTACATATACCATGCCTACAATATGTTTGATTTAATGCCTAAATAAAGGAAAATTTCCTAACTAGCATGTTGTCATGAAATCCCCATGTACGTACAAGCTTATGCCTATCACATATTTGAAGAAATGCTTCAGTAATTGCATAATGGTGATTATTATGTATTCAAGAAAGTCATCCTTTGTCAGTTTCCTTATATCGAGTCCTGGGGGTACTTTTACCCAAAACATTAGCTGTATGCCTAGAGCCATGTCATATTTTCACGATACTCTCATGCAAGCTATGATCCTTAGACTTCAGACAGTCTTATGAGTTAGAAAATCTCTATGATTTCATGAACTCAGTCAGTTGTTAGATATCAGTAGTATTCCATCAGTCAACAAAAGCCAGTAACTCAGTCCTTGTTCAGTTACAGCAAAATCATGTTTAGTTTTTATTTAGATGGGAGTAAAAATTAGCATGGAGCGAACCCAAGGGTGGGAACTCACCTATTATATAAGGGTGTGATTCTTAGAAGCAATCCTTACATTCCAGAACTTTGGAGCCAGCATAGGTTGAGACATCATTGCCTGCTATATGAGGGTACGTAATATGGCTTAACCGGCTATATGAGGGTTCCCACCGTTCTCATTAGAGTTATGTGTTATATTAGGGTTACTCACATGTTGTCCTTACCAGTGGCGCAACATCGACACCCTTCTAATAAGGGCATAGATTAGACCCCAATTCAGCTATAATACATCATTTTGGGCATGTTATTTAAATGACTACCTCCCGCTATTTTAGTATCAGTCTTAGTAAAAGAACTCATATAATTCTTCAAAATTTAGGACTATCAGATACAACCAACTCAAATACAGTACGAAACTCAACTAGTTCCATTAGATTCAGGACTGTCAAATACAATCACTCATGTTATCAGTTATCAGAATTTAGTTATTATTCATGTTAGTCATCAGGATACTCATGTTATCATGATTTCAGATATAGTTACTATGTGTGCAAGTATGCATTCTCATATTCATATTAGTTAGTTAGCCAGTATTGTTCATGCATATGAACCCCATGCATTCAACCTACCTCACATGCATACCAGTATATTGAAAGTACTGATGCATTTGCACTATGGTGTCTTATATTATAGGTTCAGAGACATGAGCTCCAGAGCATCAGTAGATTCCAGATATCAACAGTTTAGAGTTAGCAGTGAGTCCTCATCCTTTGAGGACATGATTATCTCTCCATTATCTCATTAATTATTTTATTCATTGGAGTTTGTTGGGGACATATTCCATCAACTCCTTACTCAGATAGTTTAGTTGTTTAGAGGCTTTCCAGACTATTATGTTCAGACAATTATTCCTATTTTTTGTTTTTTTTTCATATCCCATTTAGATGTTATGTTTTACTTCAGTTATGGGAACCTTATGGCCTTTCAGTTAATGTTTCCACATTATTTAGTATATTATGTAGTATACAGGTACATATATCAGTTATGGGTTAGCTTGTGGTCCTTCGGGGTTATGAGCACCGTGTAGCATTTCGGGTACCATATTTGGGGCATTACAAACTTGGTATAAGAGCCTAAGGATCAATAGTGTCCTAGAAAGTCCGAAAGCCGCATTTAGTAGAATCTTGTACTTGGGTGTATTACACACCGTATTTATGTGTAAGAGGCTATAAGATATTTTAGGAACAGTTTCCTTTCTTTTAGTATTCATGTCATGCCAATGAGCATAATCTCAATCTAATATCTCAGTCTAACCTATTTCTTCTCCTTATTTTAGAACATGCCTCCCAAAAGAAGAACCCAACCTGTCTAAGAAGAACCTTTGGACAAACAGGTTTCTTATGTGGAGTTCAGGGCCATATTCACTACTCTAGCTCAGTCAGTTGCTGCTCAGAATGAATGATCAGCTATTATTTTGGCCAACCCAGTGGCTAATTCAGATGCAGTCAGTATTTGGGACTTCACCTTAATGAATCCTCCATTCTTTCTTGGGTCTAAGATAGATGAGGACCCTCAGGAATTCCTAGATTAGGTGTAGAAGGTTATAGACGTAATAAGGGTTACATCTAGTGAGAGTGCTGAGCTAGCTGCATATCAATTGTAGGATGTGGCTCATACTTGGTTAAAGCAGTGGAAGTTAGAGAGGACAGACGATGTAGGGTCAGTTGAGTGGGAGGATTTTTCTTCTGTGTTCCTTGATAAATTCTTTTCCCTTGATCTTAGAGAAGCTAAGGTGCTAGAATTCATCAACCTCAGGCAGTGCAAGAAAGAGTATTCTCTTAAGTTTACTCAATTAGCCAGATATACCCCTTACGTGGTTGCAGATAGCAGGGCAAGGATGAGTATGTTTGTTTTGGGGGTGAATGATAGTGTGGTTAATGAGTGCAGATCCGCTATGCTAAATAGTGACATGACTTTAGCCAGGCTCATGACTTATGCTCAACAAATAGAGGAGTAGAAGATTAAGATAAGGGAAAAGAAAAAAAAAAGTGAAGAAAGTTAGTTTCAACTTTGCTCAGCCTAAGTCAGAAGGAGGAAACCATTCTTTGGTTTGTCCTAAGTCATCAGTTCCAGCTTCTTCTTCAGCCAGTGCACCAATTCCTAAGTTTAGAGAGGGTAACAAAGATAGAGTGCCAGGCTCAAAGTCCCAGGGCAGTGTTAGCAGTGCCCACACCTATCCTCTTTGCCAAACTTGTGGTAAGCACCATCAGGGTATTTGAAGAGCTGGAAGTGGTATTTGTTTTGGATATGGAAAGCTAGGCCACAGAGTCATAGATTGTCCTTATCCAGGTCCTTAGGGTCAACATAATCGCTCCTCAACTCAGTCCAGTTGCCCAAATCAGCAGGGTGCCACCTCCAGTACTACTAGTGGGCAATGCCCAAATCATCTCTATGCTCTTTAGTCCCGACAAGATCAGGAAAATTCTCTTGATGTGGTTACCGGCACATTACAGATCTTCCATGTCCATGTTTATGATTTGATAGATCTAGGAGCTTCTTTGTCTTCTGTCACTCTTTATATAGCAGTTAATTTCAGAGTTAGTTTCGAAATTATAGCAGAGCCCTTTTCAGTCTCTACCCCAGTGGGTAAAACCATCATAGCTCAACTGGTATAAAGGAACTGCCCAGTTATGATATCTCAGAAAGTCACTTAAGTAGATTTAGTCAAATTAGAGATGACTGGTTTTGATGTCATTCTCGATATGGATTGGCTTCATTCTTTCTGTGCAACAGTGGACTGAAGAAACAAAATAGTTCAATTTCAGTTTCTAATTAAACCTGTCCTAGAGTGGAAGGTAAGTGTATTTGTTTTCATAGGTCAACTTATTTCCTACCTTCAGGTACGAAAAATGATATCTAAAGGACATTTCTATCATATTGTTCGAGTTAAGAACACTAATTCCGAAACTCCCAGTTATGAATCAGTCCAGTAGTGAAGGAATATTCAGATGTCTTTCCCGAAGATATTTAAAGAATTCCTTTTGAAAGGGAAATAGAATTCGGCATTGATCTTCATCCAGACACTCAGTATATATCCATTCCTCCATATAGAATGGCACCAGCAGAACTCAGAGAACTAAAAGAACAGTTAAAGGATATCTTAGAGAAGGGATTCATCAGGCCTAGTGTGTCCCCGTAGGGTGCTCCAGTATTTTTTATGCGCAAGAAAGATGGTTCTCTCAGAATGTGTATAGACTACCGTTAACTTAATAAGGTCATGATTAAGAACAAGTATCCTCTTACCAGAATCGATAACTTATTTGACCAACTTCAGGGTGCTAGCTATTTTTCCAAGATAGACCTTAGATTCGGCTATCATCAGCTCAGAGTCAGAGAATGTGACATTTCAAAAATTGCTTTTTGTACTTGGTATGGTCGCTTCAAATTTTTAGTCATGTCCTTTGGTCTAACCAATGCCCCAGCAGCTTTCATGGACTTGATGAACCATGTGTTCAAGCAGTACTTGGATATGTTCGTTAAAGTCTTCCTAGATGATATTCTAATCTATTCCCACAGTGAGCAAGATCATGCACACCATATCATAATAGTACTTCAGACTCTCAGAGATCATTAGCTATTAGCCAAATTTAGTAAGTGCGAGTTTTGGCTAAGGTCAGTTGAATTCCTTGGCCATATCAATTCCGGTGATGGCGTTAGAGAAGATCCTCAGAGACTGGGTTTGGCTAGCTATTATAGATTATTTGTTGAGGGATTTTCTTCTATTACATCCCCTATGTCCAGATTGAATCAGAAGAAAGTCAAGTTTCAGTGGTCAGATCCTTGCAAGAAGAGTTTTTGGGAGTTGAAGACTCGACTCACCTCAGCTCTAGTTCTAGCTCTTCCAGATGGTTCATATGGGTTCATAGTGTATTGTAATGCATCCAGAGTAAGTTTTGGTTGTGTCATTATGCAGCATGGTAAGGTCATAGCCTACGCCTCCAGACATCTTAAACCTCGTGAGAAGAATTTTCCTACTCATAATCTTGAGTTAGGCGCCATAGTATTTGCCTTGAAAATTTGGAGGAATTATATATACGGTGTTCATGTTGATGTATTCACAGATCATAAAATCCTTCAGTATGTCTTTTCTTAGAAAGATCTCAATCTTCATCAGAGAAGGTGGTTAGAGCTCTTGAAAGATTACAACATAAGCATCCTTTATTATTCAAGCAAGGCCAACATAGTGGCTGACGCTCTCAGTAGACTGTCTATGGGTAGTGTTGCTTTTGTCAAGGACAGTAAAAAGAAGCTAGCCCAGGAAGTCCATCATCTTGCAAGAGTAGGCGTTCGCTTAGTTAATACAGAGGAGGGTGATATATGGGTTCAGAGTAGTTCAGAATCATATCTAGTTTCTGAGGTAAAAGAAAAGCAAGATAGGGATATTAGCCTTGTCAAGTTAAAAGAGTTAGTCAAGAATTAGAAAGTAGAGGTTTTCTCCCAGGGGGAGATGGTGTTCTGCATTGTCAGGGTTATCTGTGTGTTCCAGCTGTAGATGACTTAAGGCAGCGAATTCTTGCAGAAGTGCATGGTGCACGGTACTCTATTTGTCCAGGGGCCTTAAAGATGTACCACGACATGCGACAAGTCTATTGGTAGAGTGGGATGAAGAAAGATATTACAGAGTTTGTGGCTAAGTGCTCTACATGTTAGTAGGCTAAGATAAAACATCAGAAGCCTAGTGGTCCTATATAGGAGTTCATTATTCCTACTTCGAAGTGGGAAGAAGTGAACATGGAATTCATGATGGGTTTGCCTCAAACTTGTAATCAACATGATTCAGTTTGGGTCATTATAGACAGGATGACTAAATCAGCCCATTTCCTTCTAGTTCATACCTATTATTCAACTGAGGATTACACCAGATTCTACATTAGGGAGTTGGTCAGATTACACGGTGTTCCTTTATCTATTATCTTAGACAGAGGTACCCGGTTCACCTCTTATTTCTGGAAATTATTCCAAAAGGGTCATACTACACAAGTTCATCTCAGTACAACCTTCCTTCCTCAGACAGATGGTCAAGCAGAAAGGACCATTCAGACTCTAGAAGATATGCTAAGGGCGTGTGCAATTGATTTCAAGGGTAGTTGGGATGACCACTTGTCTTTGATTGAGTTTGCATACAACAACAACTATCATCCAGTATTCACATGGCTCCATTTGAAGCTCTCTATGGTTGCAGATGTAGATCTTGAATTGGTTGGTTCGAAGTTAGTGAGTCCTCAATTATAGGGCCTGACTTGGTATTCAACGCCTTAGAGAAAGTTCAGTTGATTAAAGAAAGACTCCGGACTTCTCAGAGTATACAGAAGTCATACACAGATGTTCGTAGAAAGGATCTCGAGTTCAAGATTAGTGATCATGTCTATCTAAAGATCTCTCCCGTAAAGGGAGTAAAGAGGTTTGGCAAGAAGGGAAAGCTCAGTCCTCGATATGTCGGTCCCTTCAAGATTATCAGTCGCTTTGGCAAGGTAGCTTATGAGGTTGAATTTCCTTCAGATCTAGCCTCAGTTCATCCAGTCTTCTATGTCTCTTTGCTCAAGAAATGTATAGGTGACCCAGCAATGACGGACTGTTGCCCACGACCGTCGCAAGGGAAATAGTGAGTCCACCTTCTGGGTAAGGTACGACGGGCAGGTTGATGGACCATCGCCCAAGCCTTTGCTACTTAGGTAGTAAGCCCCTTCCGTGGTCCACGTAAGATGGTCGAAACGACGTACCATCGCTCTAGCGACGGTCCATCGCACGATCCATCATAGGTCCCGATTGAAAAAATTAAAGCCATTTTTCAAAGGGTATTTTGGTCAGTTACCACCCACCTATATATATATATATCCAATTATATCCTATTTCAGCCATATGGTTCATTATTACTTCAAAACCAATATTAGGGTTTCTCTCTAACATTAATCTCCAAGAACAAAATCCAATCTTCTTCAAGAACTAAGGGATTTCCAATTCCTTAAGTTCAAGAATATAAAAAATCTTAACCCAGGTATGCATAGTGTTCATTCATGGACTCCTTTCATCCATGAAGTCTAAGAATCCTTTTTCCCACTTCAAGTTATGGATTTTCTTTATGATTTCATGATTGGGATATTCATGTTCATGTTGATAAATGAGAAATTGAATTCTACTCCATGTTGGGTGATAATTTTTATGTGGGTTTAATTATTTTAGATATAGATTAATGCAAACCTATGACTAAACCCTTGAATGATGAAATTAGAATGTGATCATGATGTTTAATTGTTGTACAATGATGTTTTCATGTACCGTGCCTACAATATATTTGATTTAATGCCTGACTGAAGGAAAAGTGCCTAACTAGCATGTTTTCACGAAATCCCCATGTATGTACAAGCTTATTCCTATCACATGTTTGATGAAATGTTTCAGTAAATGCATTATGGTGATTATTATGTATTCAAGCAAGTCCTCCTTTGTCAGTTTCCTTCTATCGAGTCCAGGGGGTACTTGTACCCGAAACATTAGTTATGTGCCTATTGCCAGGTCATGTTTTCATGATACTCTCAGTCAAGCTATGATCCTTAAACTTTAGAAAGTCTTATGACTCAGGAAACCTCCACGATCTCATTAACTCAGTCAGTTGTCAGATATCGGTAGTATTCCGCCAGTCAACGGAAGTCAGTAACTTAGTCCATGTTTATTTACAGAAAATCATGTTCAGTGTCTATTAAGATGGGTGTAGAAATTAGCATCGAGCGAACCCAAGGGTGGGAACTCCCCTGTTATATGAGGGTGTAATTTTTAAAAGCAATCCTTGAGTTTCAAAATTATGTAGCCAGCATAGGTTGAGTCATCATAGCCTGCTATATGAGGGTAGATGAGGTGGCTTAACCTGCTATATGAGGTTCCCACTATTCTCATTAGACTTACCTATTATATTAGGGTGACTCACATATTGTCCTTACCAGTGGTACGATATTGACACCCTTCCAATCAGGGTACAGATTGGACCCCAATTCAACTATAATGCATTATTTGGGGGTATGTCGGTTAAATGAATACCTTCTACAGTCTCAGTATCAGTCTCAGTAAAAGAACTCAGATAGTTCTTCGAAATTCAGGACTGTCAGATACAGCCAACTCAGATACAGTACAAAACTCTGCTAGTTCCATTAGATTCAGGACTGTCAGATACAGTCACTTATTTTATCAGTTATCAGAATTTAGTCATTAGTCATGTTAGTCATCAGCATACTCATGTTTTCATGATTTCAGATATAGTTACTATGTATGCAAGCATGCATTCACACGTTCATATTAGTCAGTTAGCCAGTATTGTTCATGCATATGAACCCCATACATTCATCCCACCTTACATGCATACTAGTATATTCAAAGTACTAATATATTTGCGCTATGGTGTCTTAAACCATAGGCTCAGAGACACGAGCTATAGAACAATACTAGATTCTAGATATCAGCAGTCAGAGTTAGTAGTGAGTCCTCATCCTTTGAGGACATGATTATTTCTCTATTATCTCATTAATTAGTTTATTAGTTGAAGTTAATTGGGGTCATTTTCCATCAACTCCTTACACAAATAGTTTAGTCAGTTAGAGGCTTTCTAGAATATTATGTTCAGGCAATTGTTTCAGTAGTTTTGTTTTTTTTTTCATATCCCTTTTAGATGTTATATTTTACTTCAGTTATGTGAACCTTATGGCCTTTCAGTTCATGTTTCTGCATTATTCAGTATTTTATGCAGTATACAGGTACAAATATCAGTCATGTGTTAGCTTGTGGTGCTTTGGGATCATGAGCACCATGTAGCGTTCTGGGTACCAGATTTGGGGCGTTACACGAAGTCAACAGTAAAAAGGGATAGAAAGGTAAATAATTGCCAAGCTACACCAATGATATAAAGGAATAAATGTAAAAGATTAGAAAATAAATAACCCAGTAATTACAGACAAGTCAAACATAACCAAACTGGCCCCCATAAACTAGCTAGGCACACAACATAACCTAACTGCTCCCCATAAGCCGCTGGGCACATTCAAGAAGACAATTAATCTAACCGTACCCTCATAAATTGGTGGAACACACAAGTAGCAATTAAAGAAAATAAATGTAAATAATCTGTAACTGATCCAATCCCATGAAATCATGATTTCTATCCAGATGTGCACCTAACTTGAACCGGTACCAATGGGTAGTTATGAGAGGCTAGATACCGGACTCGAATCAATTGTGATGGATATAACAAGAGGACACATGCCGAATTCGAATCGAACATAGTGGGTAGTGACGAGAGGCCATATATATAATAAAACTCATAATCAGTTGCCGGACTCGAACGGGAACTCAAAGTAACTACGACCATAGCTAGATACTGGACTCGAGCCCGAAATAATAGGAACCACAATAATCAAAAGCCAGACTCGAAACGAAACTCATAGTAACCACTATATAATCAAATGTCGGACTCAAATCATAACTCATAGTAACCATTGTAATTAAATGCCGGACTCGAATCGAAACTCTTAGTAAGACCCAACTATAATATTAAAATTCATACCATACCAGAACAATGTCAACGTGGTACCAAAGTTCACAATCAATAACAGGAATAAAATATATATTGAACTTGAAGAGAAGCTAAAATACATTTAATTACCGTACACATATCTTATTTTTAAAGGGGCAAATTCAAGGTTTTGCAATTTAATTTCACTTCCTAAAGTGATAGATGCTATATTATATTGAAAGATAAAATACCAAAATTTACTAGAATGGGTCCTAATCCTCGTAAATAAGACATGTTATATATATCAAATGATACACAACTACAAACACTTATCCAAAGCTAGCATACTAGTTCACAATTTCAGTATATAAACTCAATCTAAAAATAGGCAAACCTAGCATACCTAAATGGCAAAGATAAAATGCATTTGGTTTGTGTCCCAATAGAACTCGAGTTGAATAAATTGATTGCGAATAATTGATTTTGCTCTCAGTTTATCTCAATACAGATCTGTTCACCCAGGCACAGACGTGCTAAGAACATACCAATTTATATAAAAAAAAATATTTTAACTTTCAGTTTCCAAGATGGATCTTAATAATTAATTAAGGGATATATTGAAAACAAATCAGGGATTTCTTACCTTACCATGACACCTAACTTAACACTAATGCTATGTTAATATATGCCACAACATCACGATAATTTGTTGGCCACTTACTTCCTGCACATACACGTGTGGCGGTGATGACATATCACTATTATTTTTATTCCTTTACATATATATTTGGGTATTGCATAAATTCTTGATAAAATAATTATAATATTTTAAATATATCATAATTAATAAAAAATTATTTTTAATCAAATCTCTATTATATAATAGTAATATTTTAGTATTTGTAGATTTACTATCTCTGCAAAATATATTATTACACTATAACAAGTTATTATAAAGCAATATAATTATATCATAACTAAAGAATTTTTATACAACATAAAATAATTCTAGGAGAGTGATAAATTATTTTTATCAGATGCCAAATTAAATTAAATAATTTACAATATATTTAGATATTACGGAAATTTTCAAATTAACTTCTTGAGAACCGAACTATCAGTCCCAACAAGTCAATAATAACTTGGGGCAGTTATAGAAAATCTCTGGATATTGAAAATGTATGAAATTACAAAAAAATGACCATGAGGGTCATTACGCGTTGAGTGAGTTTGAAGAAAATCAGAACGTTTAAGGTACCATAGCATTCTGGTTATGAAGCAATTTTATTCTGGGAGGAAAATTTCACAATCTCGGGTACTTGAGGGGAATTATTTCCTTAAGGAAACTCCATGAAGAACTTGTCTTAATTCTGCTTCATCTCTTTTCTTTAAAATACTGATTAATACAGTTCTAGTAAAAGATCATGCTGATCCTGTATTGAAGGTGTTGAAACTTTTAGTTATTCTTGAAAGTTTGTTCTTGAACTGAGTTGAAGATTATGTGAAGTAACATAAAGATTGTGTACCCGAAACAACAATCTTAAGGAAATAACCCATAATTTGTATTGTTTGGTTTCTGGTGATTGAAGTTTTACACTTTCTACTCCATTTGAACTTAACAAATGATTTAAAGACATAAAACTTCATCACAAGTTAAAGGTTATTCGGTAAATGATTGGAAGTCATACAAACTTCATTGTTAAACTAGAAACAAGGAGTGTTTAAAGTTGCTACAAGTTTATAAGTAGTATTTCGATATACTAAAGTTGATTGTCTATCTGTGATAAGAAAATGACCACTGACAGTCATGTGAATGATGCTGGGGCGAGTGTGGCAGCCATAAATATTGCCACAACGAGTCATACGAGTGCTCCGCAGACAATGGCATCAATGGAGAAACCTAGAAAAGTCATGGGTGTTGATTTTAAAAGGTGGCAATAGAAGATATTCTTCTACCTTACAACCTATTATCTTCAAAGATTTACATCTAAAGAACCTCTAGAGTTTCCCAAGGGAACTTCTGATCAAGTAAGATTTGACGTTATGGAGGCGTGGAAATATTCTGATTTTCTACGTTGGAATTACATTCTAAGTGGCCTCCAAGATGACCTATACAACGTTTATAGTGGAATGAAGACATCAAAAGAGTTTTGGACTGCGTTGAAAAGAAAAATACAAGACTGAGGATGATGGAATTAAGAAGTTCTTGGTTGCAACATTTCTTGAGTATAAAATAATTGACAACAAGTCTTTTGTATCTCAAGTACAGGAACTTCAAGTTATCATCTACAATCTCTTTACAGAAGGTTTGGTTGTGAATAAGGTGTTTTAAGTCACGACAACCATAGAGAAGTTGAAACCTATGTTGGAGGACTTCAAGAACTACTTGAAACATAAACAAAAGGACATAAAAGTCGAAGATCTCATAGTGAGACTACACATTTAAGAAGAAAACAAAGCCATAGAAAGGAGGTCAAAAGAAAATTCTGCAATGAGTGGAGCAAACATTGTAGAAGACGACCACAATAACTTAAAAAAAATGAAAGAAAAATGGATGAGAAAACAATCAAACTAAGAAGAAATTCAAGGAAAAATGCTTTAATTATGGCAAGATTGGACACAAGTCAACAGATTATCGTGCCCCAAAGAAAAATAAAAGAAGGATCAAGAAAATATGGCTGAATCCAAGAATGAAAAAAATAATCTATGTGTTATGCTATCTGAATGTAACTTGTTAGGAAATCCTCAAGAATGGTGGATGGATTCTGGTGCCACCCACTACGTTTGAGAAAATAAAGAGTTGTTTGCTATATGTGCTCCATCTTAAGGTAGAGACAAGATATATATACAAAACTTTGCAATTGTAAAATTTTAAGGAATAAGAAAATTCTACCTAAAAAGGACATCAGAAAAAGTGTTGACTTTGAAAAATGTCCTGTATATACCGGAGTTATGGAAGAACTTGATTTCTATATCACTTCTTGATAAAAATAGATTCAAATGTGTATTTATTTTTAAGAAAATTGTACTTAGTAAAGGAGAACTATATGTAAGAAAAGGCTACGTCATTGAGGGCATATTCAAAATGAATGTAATGAATGTTGATATCAATAAAAGTTCTATTTCTTTTTACTTTATTGAGTCTAATGATTTGTCTCATGAACGATTAGGGCATGTCAATTATAAAATATTGTGAAAACTGATTAACTTAAAAGCTTTACCAAACTTTGAGTGCAATAAATCAAAATCACAAACGCGTGTGGAATCAAAGTATGCAAAGAATCCGTATAAGTCCATTGAAAGGATTTACAATCCCTTAGACTTAATCCTCACTGACATTTATGATATAAACTCAACATCATCTCGTGGTGGGAAAAAGTATTATATAACTTTTATTGATGATTGCACTAGATACTGTTTTGTCAATTTGCTATATAGTAAGGATGAAACAATAGATACTTTTATGTAATATAAAACAGAAGTTGAAAATCAGTTAGAGAAAAGGATCATAATGATAAGAAGTGATAGGGGTGGAGAACATGAATCTCCCTTTGATAAAAAATGTGTAGAGAATTAAATTATCCATCAAACTATGATGCCATATTCACCTCAATCTAAGGGAATTATGGAAAGAAAAACTGAACCTCGAAGAAAATAACAAATGCCTTACTTATAAGTTCAGGTTTACCGCAAAACTTATGGGGGAAAGCTATCATTACAACTAACCGAATACTCAATAGAGTACCCCATAGTAAGACACAATCAATTTCATATAGAAAATTTGGAGGAAGGAAACCCATCATGAAATATTTCAAAGAGTGGGGGTGTCAAGAGAAGGTCCAAGTTCCTATGCATAAAAGGGTAAAGGTAGGACCTAAAATAGTGGACTGTGTGTTTAAAACTAGACATGAACATTCTAGTAAGGGGTCGAAACGACCTCGAGATGAACCAAGTGAGGATGTACATAATGATGAGAATCCAATATGCAGTACACATAAACGAACACCAACTTCATTCGAATTGGATTTGGTAATATTTCTCTTAAAAAATGAGCCTCAAACATTTAAAGAAGCGATGTTGTTGTCAGACTTATCCTTTTGGAAAAAGGCAACCAATAGTGAGATTGATTCAATCTTAAGCAACCATATATGGTTTTGGTTGATCTTCCTCCAGAAAATAAACCTTTAGGTTCTAAATGGATCTTCAAAAGAAAAATGAAAGCGTATGGTACTATTGACAAATACAAGGCATGACTTGTAGTAAAAGGCTTCAAATAGAAAAAAGGCCTTGATTACTTTGATACATACTCGTCAGTAACAAGAATAATGTCAATTCAGATGTTAATTGCCTTGGTGGCAGTATATGGTCTTGAAATCCATCAAATAGATGTGAAAACAATATTCCTAAATAGAAAATTGGTGGAACAAATTTACACGGAGAAACCCAAAGGTTTTGTGGTTCATTGTAAAGAAAAGAAGGTGTGCAAACTGGTTAAGTCACTTTATGGACTAAAATAAATACCTAAATTGTGGCATGTAATGTTTGACCAAACAATTTTGTCAAACTAGTTTAAGATAAATGAATGTGATAAGTATGTTTACATTAAAGACACTCCATATCACAAGGTCATTGTTTGTTTGTATGTGGATGATATGTTGATCATTAGTAGAGACATTTCTGACATAAATGCTATGAAAGGAATGCTTGAGACCAAGTTTGATATAAATTACCTTGGAGTTGCGGATGTGATCTTAGGAATAAGAATCCATAGAACTCCTTAAGGGTTGGTATTGTCACAGTCTCATTACATTAAAAAGGTACTTGATAAGTTCAAGTATTTGGAATTTGGTATTGCCAAGACTCCATTAGACATGATCTTTGCACTTCAAAAGAATGAAGGAAAAAGTGACTCACAGTTGGACTACGCAAGAGAGTTTGGATATTTGATATATTTGATATATATCATGAATTGTACACGGCTAGACATAGCATATGTTATTAGTAAATTGAGTTAGTACACAAGTAATACCAACAAAACACATTGGATGTCAATGAAAAGAGTCTTGGGGTATCTTAAATACACTAAAGACTATGCTTTACTTTATAGTAAATATCCGGCAGTACTTGAAAGATATAGTGAGACAATTTGGATCACCACATTGATGAAGTAAAATCCATGAGTGGATACAGATTTACTATAGGTGGAGGTGTAGTTTCTTGGAAATCGAATAAATAAGCATGTATTTCTCGCTCTATAATGGAATTAAAATTTACCACATTATATAAAGTAGATGAAGAAGCAGAATTGCTATGGAACTTCTTGGAGGATATTATTTATTGGCCAAAACCATTGGCACTAGCATGTATACACTGTGATAGTCAAGCGGCAATAGGTAGGGAAGAGAGCATGATGTACAATGGTAAATCTCCTCACATAAGATGAAGACATAATACTGTTAGAGAAATCGTCTCTAGTGGAATTATCACTTTTGACTATGTGAAGTCAAAGGATAATATGTCGGATCCACTTATGAAAGTCCTATATATAGAGGAAGTTGAGAGGATATCCAAGGGAATGGGTTTACGGCCTAGGAAAAGTCATCATGGCGGTATCTCTACTTAGCAGATTGGAGATACCAAGAGCTAGGTTCAAGAAAATAAAACAAAGTTGTGTCTGACGAGTTCAACATTTTCAATATACCCAACCCATTCTCTTGATGTAGACAATGCTTAGTAAACAAGGATAACACTTGTGGTGTGAAGTGTTTTCATAATTTTCTAAATTTGGCAAATTTGACCAAATAGTTTAATATATAGAATTGAACACTTAGAAATCACCTATGTGAGGGTGAAGTGGAAGAGGTTTCATGGAGAATGTTAGTAAAGGCCTATTCTATAAGATCTCATGAAATCGGGATGCATTAACGACTGAAACAAACAAAATTGTAAGAACCATAAATTTTTAAAAATGGTTTATGTGACATTTGTTGTCTATGTGTATATTAAAGATTGACGGTTCAAAGATATCAAATCTACCTATTGACTGAGTTCATCTGATAAATGTTCACTATGGAAAGTTCAAAGGAAAACCTAGTTATCTAGATTAAATCAGTCATTGCTTAATCATCACATACTTGTTCTTAAAGTTTTACAAAGAGTAGCCATTCCCCATTTATGTAGGGGATTGTTGGGTTCAATTAGAGTAAAAGTCTTGGAGGAAAAGTGTACTCATTAAGGAAAGTATACTTATCCCACATTTGTGGGAGAAAATTTTTTTAGTGTGTTTTTATTGAGTAACACATCTTCAAGTGGATAGTGAGGCAAGAACCAAGAGGTGCCTCATGCTATCATCTTCGTCGTCGCTTAGCTTTGGATTTTGATTTTGATTTGTCAAATAATAGATCAGTGAGATTAATTTTTTACATAAATTTTATTTGAAACATGGAGAAAAACCAAGTAATGTCTTTGGTTGACTGGTTGACACTTAGTTGACGATAAGGAGTGATGACTTGGCCTAGTCATCAGCCATAAGCAGTGTTGGTAGTGTTGGTTGATGACAAGACTGATGGCTTATCAACTGATTGATAAAAGTATTGATGAAAAGGTGAAGTCGTCAACACGAGAAAGTGACTTGACAAGTTGTCGATCACTTGTACTTGCTTGCAACTCATTTTAATCCAAAAATCCAACGGGTAAAAAAAATTCTCCATAAATATACATGAATATGAATGTAGCAACGTAGAAGGGTGCATCCAAAACCCACCTCAAAAAGGGATACAAATCCTCGTGTAAAAGAAATATCATTTTGGGAAAAGGTATGACCATTTGGAAGGTTATGACTGTTCGAAAAAGATATACTATTTTGAATGAATTGTAACGCCCCGCATTTTCGAGTTAGAAATTGAATCGTCGTCTTTACGTGTGTACGCTCTAATTCGATGGTTTGTGTTTAGATTCATGTTTAATGATATTTCACCTAGTATATGAAGTGATTATGAGGTGAAAAATGTTCATAGAAATGGCCTAGAGCAAAGTTAAGCGAAAAATATTTCATTCATCCAAAATTGGATATTTAATTCTACAAGGTTCTAATTTTAATGTGTATAACTTTTGATACATATAGAATTATGCAGCTCAAGACCCACCAAATTTTAGATAATTCAATTAGCTTTCCAACGATACAAATTTTGCCAAAATCCAATAACCGAGCAAAAAATTATGGCATTTTCCATGTGAGGTATTAAGCCAACGCGATCTTGATGCATGTTGTCGTATGCTCCCCAACACGAATTTAAAGCTATTTTATGAATTATTTTAGTTCCTAATTGTTCTAGGGGGAATTTTGGTCACCTCCCCTCACCCAAAATCCATCCATAACATATAATTCCAGCCTCAAGAAACATCAATTGCCTCTTCTATTCAATTTTTTCTCAAAAAATAAGATCAACCTAGGGTTCATCCAAGAACAAGAAAGCAAGAAAAAATTAATCCTTAAGTCCAAGATTTCCATGGAACAAATCAAGATTCGAGTTCTACTCTTCAAACCTTGTAATCTAAGGTACATGAGACTATCCTAAACCCTATGGGCATTGATTTTTGGTTTTGAAAATTGTTTTAAAGGATATATATATGTATATATGAAATTATTTCAAGATCATTGATAAACTTTGGTTTAAATTATTACATCATTATGAAGTGTTGAGAAAATTATGGTATGAAGCCCTAAATTTGAATTGTGCTCGTGTGACTATAATGATGCTTAGATTATGAACTGAAATGAGAGCATGGGATATGTAGTTCCCTCTTTTACTACGAAATTGTATTGATTTCACATGTTGAGAGTGGGTTACGCAAATTGTTAATTATTTTAGTTTGTTATGTATACATTGAATTGTTTGCATGAGATAATGGAAAAATGATTTACTTATTTTACGATGATCATGATTCCTATTTAAATTAGTTTAAAAGTAATTGAATAGGGTGACCATCGTGGAATACGTATTGAGAATGGTTTGGTCATTCAACTTTTTTAAAACATTAACTTTTGGTTTTAATTGTATAACTTTTGGGTGGTTAAAAAACATCTTTTGAAATAAGGGTAGTAGAGATATTATGACATGAATTGCAAGTCTGGGTATGAAAATACCCTATTTTATTGTGCCGGAAGATTTCTAAGAATGAAAAAACTTTTCAAAGGAGATCTAATATAAAGAATCTAAAACTGGGACTAACAGAGTTAGATGGTTTCCCAAAGTAGGCACGATTCAAATGGCTCATTGCCTAAAACCATGATTTATTGACATATGTTTATAATAACCAAAAGGGAAATTGTATGCTGGCGACAACCCTGTGGCGTAGTAGAGGAGAAAAGACACCAACCCTTGTGGAAAACATAGGTTGGGGGATTGGCCACCGGTCAAGGGAGGATTTCATATATCCCATGGAATAGCAAATTTGTTGGGTATAACATCTAGCTCAGAAGTAAGGTAAAGAGTAGAGTCATGATTTGCGGAATGTGTTTTGAAAGTTTTTTACTACGACCATGTTTTTCAACTATTTCATGATGATATGTGATTTATGAAATGATCTCACCTATGTTTTATAAAAATATATATTTTGTTTGTTTGGATTATTCTGCATACTTGTACATCTGTATTGACCCCCTATATTTCAGGATCTTGAGACACAGTCTTGGGGTCCCATTAAGCAGTAGATTGACTTGTTAGAAGTTTGCAGCTGGTAAGACTCCCTTACTTTGGAAAGAATGATTATGAAACTTGTTATTGCTATTTTATTTTGATTCATGGTCTAACTGTGGGCCTTGTCCCAGATTTCAGGAAGATGACATTTTTAGTTGCTAGAGATTTCACAGACTGATGTTAGATGTTGTTAGAGGTTTATGGATTCTATTCTATATTGTTCAACGGATTTATGATATAGACCATGATTCTATATTGTTTTATATTTTCACATTTTCCTTTATATTATATGAAAGTGTATATGATTGCCAGATATAGAAGGGCGCTCAGGCCTTCACAGTTTGGGATGCCCATTATAGTAAAGGCCCCAGCTTGGGTTGTGAAAAACTTAATATTAGAGCATGGTTCATGGTCCTAGGGAGTCTGCAAAATCGGGTTTAGTAGTCTTGCTAATGGGTGTTTTGTGCACCACACTTATAATAAGAAGACTACCGGGCATTTAGGAGTTGTTTCTTATTCTTTCATACTCTAGTTGATGCTATAGAGTTGTCACAAGAAATTCATCTAGATTCATTCCTTGTTCTAATTTCATGGGCTATATCCCACTGTCAAAGCAATACAAGTCTAAGAGTCTAGCTCCCCTAATGATGTGATTCTCTTTGATTGAGTTGTCCATATAGTTATGAATTTGTCTAAGGACTTGAGAGGAGTCCATGGGTGTTTTAAAGTGTATTTATTCAAGTATATACCCTTATCTGCATTAGTCATGTAGTTGAGCCTGAGGTATTGAGTGTATTCAATCTCTTTTAATAAATTCTTTCTGTGGAGCTCATATTTAAGGATAAGGATATGTAGAAGAATGTTGGAACTGTATTTCCACCTGAGTAGTAGTGTATGTTAAGTGTCATGACCTATTGGTAGTGACATGGTCTAGAAGTTGGTGACATGAAGTCACAAGGTTAGTAGTTAGAGTGAGGATGACATTTGCATAAATTGTTTTAAACATGGATTGAGGTGTGCGTTGCCACTGGATAGTGATAGACTAATGTGGTAGCAATATTTGTAGATTGTATGGAAGTCTGTGAAGGAAATGGCTGGCTATGATTATTATCTATTCGAATTAGGGAAGGAGCCTAGAGTGGATAGTTATGGTATTATAGAAATCTGTTATAGTTTGTAAATGGAAAGGGGTAGATTAGTTTATAAGTTGTAAGTAGAGACTCATTAGTGTTTATTGAATTTTGAAGATCATTGTGATGTACAATTAGGTAACTAAGTAAGGTGTGAGAAAATAGAATTTGTTGATAAGATTGAAATGGAGTATATTATAAGATTAAGATCGACTAGTCCTATCTTTTTAATTTACAACTTTAATGGTCCTTTCATTAGTATTAGTATACTAGCACTTCAGGTGAGAAGATATGTAGTGGATTTTGAGTTGTATTAATGAGGTTATGGCGGGGTTATGATTGTAGGTAGTAGCTAAGCGAAGTGAAGTATTTGGGTTGATTTCCCAATTTGATGGACTAGTATAGTGTGTGGCATACTATACCGGTGGTAAATAATTGAGGATAGACAATATGCTTAAACTTTAGATGTGGAGTTTAGGTGTGGAGTGTAGTGGTAAGAGTAATAACTTAAGATTAAAGATGCATGTTTTGGGGAGTAATTAGCCGGTTTTATGTGATGTGTGAAATGACCTAGGTTGATGATTTATGAAAAGTTTAAGTGGTAAGCGTGAGGTATATATGTACATGAGGACTAGTGTCAAAATGATGAATTATGGTTGAATCATTAAGTGGATGAGAATATGAGTATTTTGGAATAAGGTGAAACCCTCGTAGCTGGTTGCTAAATAAACATTTATGTGTATAAGTGTTTTGTGTACCAAGATTAAATACTTGAATCTTGTAGTATGGAGAAGTTTGGGAAGTTGTTGTATGGTGCTCTTTAGAGTTAAATTGAAGAAACTAGGTAGGCAATATGCGTCGTTGGTATAGTCTTACAGATTTTTGTGCAGTTGTAGGTTATGTGATTAGAGGTGTAATAATAACCTTCTAAGGAAGTGAAGATGGAGCGTTAAGTATTTAGAAGCATGGTTGTCTATGCCCATGAAAATGTTAGTAGTAAGTTGATGACTTTGGGAATTAGATTAAATAACGATTAGTGTCCTTAAAGGCGAATGTCCTAGAATGAATTTAGTGTATTTATATTAGAAATTATTGAGTGGAGTTTGTGTTCATGTATATATTGATACTCCTTTTGTGATAAGGAGTGTGAATTCGTGCGCTCATGAGAGTGGGAGTTGTAGAGTGATGGCTATAGAGGCTAGCCAAAGTTAAAAGTAGCATTTACAGAATAGCAAGGCCTTCAAGGTATAGTTCTTTAGGGAGAGTTTAGAGTTTAAGGATGTGGGGATGTCTCTTTTATACTGAGAGTTATGGCTATAGATTTGATAAGGGGATATGTCCATAAGTCTGGGATTTTGACTTTGATCTAAGAGGGAGATGGAGAATTAAGTTATTCCTAGATTTTTCTCAATATGGCAAGTTGTGGGTGAAATATTTGTGAGAGTGATTGAAACTGTTGGTCTTAGTGGGAAGATCCGTGTAGTGGGTGTGGTAATGATTAGTCTTGAATGTTGTGGTTTCTATAAACACAAACCTATATTCTATGTGGTTAGTACTATCTAAATTAAATCTGGAGTGTGTTTAGTGGTGTAACACCCCAAATCTAGTACCCAAAATGCTACACAGTGCTCATGACCCCAAGGACCACAAGCTAACCCATGACTGATATCTGTACCTTTTCACTGCATAATATACGGTATATATGTATACCTATGCTTTAAAATGCGGAATAAAAGATGTAAGGCCATAAGGTTCAAAACTGAATAAAACATTTTATAAAATAATGTCTGAAAAATGGTACAATCAATACCCAAACAAATCAGAAGTAACTGTTTGACATGTTATAGTCTGAAAGCCTCTAAACTGTCTGAATAAAGAGTTGACGGGACATATCCCTAACTAACTCTATCTACTGAAATAGATAAGTACGGGAAGAATGACATAATCAAATAATATCATCTTCAAATGATGAGGACTCACTGCTAACTCTGTCTGCTAAAATCTAGGATGCTATTGACACTCTGGATCTCGTGCTCCTAAACCTATTGTGTAAAATAAAATACCAAAACACAATTGCGTCAGTATGTTGGAATGTACTTGTATGCAAGTAAGGTATGCTGAATGCAAATGGATCATATGCATCAACAATACTAAGTGATTGAATGATATGAACGTGAGAATACTTGTATGAATACATACTAAAACTGAGATTGTGATGGGGCTGAATACTAGGTTATGAATAGTGAGTCTATTGATAACTTGGAAACCCTGACGTCTAAGATTACGAATACTGGGATACTGAACAACTAAGTTTACTGAACCTAATATTTAAGTCACTGATAAGTGAGGAACTGATACTGTATTACTGAGTACTAAAGGACTGAAACTATATTACTGATACATGAATGATTGTTTCTGATAGTTCTGATTATGAAAAACTTGTCTGGTTGATTGTATGTAACAGTTCTAAAGCTGAATACTGATAACATGAGTTCCGATAACTGATAACAAAAGTGACTGTATCTGACAGTCCTAAATCTGATAGAACTATCTGAGTTCTGTACTATATTTGATAGTCTATATTCTGATGAACTATCTGAGTTCTATTACTGAGACTGAGACTGAAATTGAGACTGTGGGAGGTAATCATCTAACCGACATGCCCTAAAATTGAACTAGTGGGGTCCAACCTGTAACCCCATCTGGAAGGATGTCAGTACCGTGCGACGAGTAAATTCAAGCTGTAAGTATACCCTTACTGTTAGGGAGTTCTTCCGTCAACCCTTCCTAATAGATAACTCAAATAAGATGCTTAAATCCCTAAATACATAGGGTGCGTCTCTACCTACGCTGGCTATGTATTTCTTGAATATAGGGATTGCTATGAAGGATCGCACCCTCTACTGGTAGACAGTGTGTATCCTCATCCTTGGGTTCACTTGGTGTTGAATCCTACTCCTAAATGAATAGACACTAAACTGATTAACTAGATAGAGCTAATACTGATGGTATGGTTTAGCTGAGCTGAACTGAGTTTACGGAGTTTCGTTGATCGACAGAATACTACTGAGATCTGAGAACTGACTGAGAGTATTGAAGTTACTAATGTTATTGAGAATACTAAAGTTTATGAGATTACTGAGTACTGAGATCATTGGGATTATTGAACTACTGGGATTACTAAGATTTCTGGGTTGTTGAGCTTTCCTAAGTAACATGACTGACTAATTTCTATGGATCATGGCTTGACTGAGGATATCGTGAAAACATGACACTGGTTCTAGGCACAGGTCTATATTTTTTGGGTACAAGTACCCCCAGGACTCGATAGAAGGAAATTGACACAACATGACTTGACTCTTCTTGAAGACATGACCAATATTCATAATTCATATAACATAAGTTGGAGGATTTTATACTACACATGGTTCTCAAAGTCTTATACATGGAAGGGAATGCATATAACAACATCCCATAAGCCCATCAATCTAGTTTCATGAACATTCCATAAAAAATCATAATGCATAACAATATCATAGAAGACATTGTTTTCATAAGGGTGTAGAATGCATTTGTCATTTAGGTCACAATTTAGCTATAATACATGATTTCTAGTCTTTTTGGCATTTTATCAAACACCTTACATGCACAACTTAAGCATAGGTGTAAGCAACAAATTATTCGACATGAACAATCTAATTTACATGTTTCCAACTCATATGATATCATAGATTCATAAAAACACATAAAGATTCCAACTTGGGAATCATTCAACATCAATTACATGAACATAATCTATTCACCACATAAATATCATGATATAGAATTTAAAAGAGAGTTCTTGGGCTTCGTGGGTAAAAGGAATCCATGAATAAATACTATACATACCTTATCTTGTGATTCTACGAAGATTGACGGAAAGATTCTTGAAATTTGACGGTGAATTCCCTTTGAATTAAACTTCCTACGAAAAACCTAGGACTTGTTATTGAGAGATTTTGAGAGAAATTGAGTATAAGCTGCTGAATTATGGCCCAATCTCGTGTTATTATACTTATATAGGGTGGGTAAATTGACCAAAGGCTACACATAGGGCGGCGCATTTGGTAGAGCCTTTTGTACCTCGGTGACGCCTTGTGTAACCTTGGCGACTCCTTTGGTGTTAAATTTACCACAAAGGCTATACCATGGGTGGCACCCTTTCATAGCCTTTGGCTACTTGTTTGAAATCTAATCGAGCCCTAAATGGAATTTGAAAATTCCAAAACTCACCCGAAATGTTCTCTTACCTTGCCCCATCGCAACGAAGCTTGAAAATTGTAAAACAGATGTCGGGAAGGTCATCAAATAATTTCCCAATGTTCGGAGGCTTAAAATGAGACTAAGTGTTGAACACTTATCAAAATTTTCTAAGTGTCGGATCTTTTAAAGAGCTTCAAGGAGCTAAACGAGCTAAATTTAACCGCAATATTTTGCGGGGTCTTACATTATCTCCCCCTTGAAAACATTCATCCTCGAATAAGACTGACTGAGATGGGAGAATAGATCAACTAAAGCACGTATAGAACATACACAACTAAAAACATGAGATCATGGATAGATGATTAAATGTTTTGATGAACTAAATTTATCACAATGAGATTTCATGTCTGATACATGATTACATGACTGAGCGGACAAATAATGGATGACTAAATTGCAATGGTGATTGATACCAAGTTTGTAATAGAAATCTGAAATTAGGTTTGTTATGGTAGTTTGAACATGGAACTTAGTGGATTCAAGAAAATTGTTATGGAAACTAAAAAGTAGTGATGAACCCATGTTATACTAGAAGTATGCATGTACGAGCATATGAGGACATGACTTATACTGGAATGTGATGCATGAACTGAATTCCGTGAGCCGAACTGAGTCTTGAATACATGGCATATAACTAAGCTTGGAGTTTAAGGGTTAACTTATAAGTACCCCCTACTCCAAACTGGATTCATTACGTGAGTAGAGAGATTGGGATTCTTATTTTATGAAGGTGTTGGGGAATTATAACTTACCTCCCCCTTGAGACACTATGTCCCTTAAAGAATGCTGGGTTGACTTTTCTGAGATATTGCGAAAAATAAAGGTGATGCACAAGGCACCTAGGAATAAAGTTGTGACTGATTATCTGAGATCTGAAATTGAGGCATACATATTTACAAAGGTGAGCTTTCATCTACATGATTGGTTCATCTTAGAATAGTTTTATTTATGAGATTTTGGATAGCGCAAATAGATGATAGGAAACCAAACTGTACGAACTTGTCTGATTGACTGCTAGACTGAAGTACTGGCCGTTTAAACTAATTCCCTACCGGCTGACTCATCTTATCTACTGACTAATTAATGGTTTGTTACTGAGCATGGGAGATTGAACGGTACTTAGTCTGAATAACTAGGTTGAGGATATCAAGTTTTTCTTAGGATCAAGAGAAAGGGACTAACTGAGAAATGCGGATAGATATGTTTGAATTCGTGCAATACTAAATTATCCAAGGATGCAAGACCTGTCGGATAAAATGGTTCAGAAATATTCTGTAAGCTGAGGTACTAAAACACTGATAACATACAGGACTGATAACTACACACTATGGTTAAGAAACACCTGAAGTTAGACTGTGGTACTGATTTGATTTCTAAACTGAGGCTGACACTATCTAAGACTATAGTAGAAACTGTAACTTACTCTGTAATTGGGACTCACACAGAAACTGAATGTTACTTTCTAATAATTGAGGTGTGGACTGATACTGAGGCACTGAGACTGGATATTGATAGATACTTGGGGAAGATTGACATATTCAAGGATCCGATGCTCAAACAAATACTATATCAAACTCAACACTCGACTAAGGCCTGAGGAACAAAATACGAACATCATGGATTTATCAAGAGATTTAAACCGAGGGTATACATGACATAATTTGAGCTTGACTCATCACTAGGAGTAGAGCATGAGTCATGTGGACTGAACATATAGTAAAACATGACATGAGTGTGTAAGTCATGAGCTACATGACCTGAGTCTAGAATTTCTGTGTCCATGGAACACGATTCGTAACACTAAGCAAACTGAAACTCTTGAATCTGAAGAAACATGAACATGAAAAATAAGAAATCTATAACTTACCAGTGACTATATCAGGAAGACATTCCTAATTATTTTGAGATTGAAGTGTATAAAGTCCGTTTGGGCGTTGCCCACTAATAGAATGGAATTGGCACCCTGCTGATTTGGGCGATTGGACGGAGCAGAAAAATGATCATGCTAAATTTGAGGACCAGGTTTAGGACAATCTTATACCTTGTGATCTAACTCACCATATCCAAAACACATACCACTGCCAGCTCTACACACACCCTTATGATGCTTACCACACTCTTCGCAAAGCGAATGAGTAAGAATCCTGTGATCATTACCCTGGGCCTTGGATACTAATTACCAATCTCTATGGTTATTTCTAAACTTCAGTACTAGTGTACTAGATGAAGAGTGAACTTGGGCTAAACATTTCTCACATAACTGAAAATGATTACCACCCTGCCACCCTGACTGAGCAAAACTATAACTACCTATTCTAGCTCTCTTATTTTCTCTCTCCTTCTTCTTATACTTTTTCTCCTTTATCTATTTGGCATAGATCATAAGCCTAGATATGTCCATATCGCTAATCAATATTGCATTCCTACACTTCTTAACCACTCTACGAGATACCCTGGACACAAACTTACTCATTCTGGATCTACTGCCTGCTACTACATGGGGAGAATACCTAGCTAACTGAATGAACTTAAGAAAGTATTATTTTATGCTTATGGAACCTTTTCTGAGATTGATGAAGTCTAACACTTTGGATTCTTTCTTCTCTAGGGAAAAGAATCTATCTAAAAAGTCTATAGCAAACTTTTCCCGCTCTATGGGCTTTGTCTCTGCACCCTTGTCTACCTTCCACTGTTTATACCACGTATGGGCTATATCTTGTAGCTGATAAGTGGCTAACTCTATGCTCTCACTGGAAGTCACTCCCATGATGTCTATGACTTTTTGAATTTAATCAAAGAACTCTTATGGATTCTTTTTAGGCTTAGAATTGGTGAATAAAGGAGGATTCATTCGGGTGAAGTCCCGAATTCTGACTGCAGCAACATTGGCCACTGGGTTGGATGGAACAGTAGCTGGCCGTTCATTCTGAGCTGCAACTAAACTGGCTAGTGTAGTAAATACAGTCTAGAATTCTGCATGAGAGATATGCTCATCCAGAGAATCTGGCTGGATGGGCTGAGGCACTGACTGATTTTTGGTTTCCCTTTTGTTAGTCTTTTTAGGAGGCATGTTCTATAAATGAAAGGAAGAAGAGGATTAGAATAAGATTTTAACTGGATTTTATGCTCACTGGCACGACATGAATACTGAAAGAAGGTAAACTGTTCCTAAAACTTCTCATAGCCTCCTGCATATAAGCGTGGTGCACAACATACCCACGTACAAGACTTTACTAGCTATGGCTTTCAAACTTCCTAGGATACTATTGAACCTTAGGCTCTGATACCAAGTTTTTAACTCCCCGAATCTTCTACCCAAAATACTACACGGTGCTCATGACCCTGAAGGACCACAAGCTAACCCATGATTGATATCTGTACCTATACACTTCATAATATATGGTATATATGTATACATATACTATAAAATGCGGAGTAGAAGCTGTAAGGCCATAAGGTTCACAATTGAATAAGACATCTCATAAAATAATGTCTGAAAAATTGTACAATCAATACCAAAACAAATCTAAACTAACTTTCTGACATGCTATAGTTTGAAAGCCTCTAAACTTTCTGAATAAGGAGTTGATGGGACATATCCCCAACTAACTCTATCTACTAAAATAGGTAAGTACTGAAAAAATAACATAATCAAATAATATTATCCTCGAATGATGAGGACTCACTGCTGACTCTATCTATTAAAATCTAGAATGCTATTGACGCTCTAGATCTCGTACTCCTAAACCTATGGCATAAAATAAAACACCATAGTGCAAATACATCAGTATGTTCGAATATATTGGTATACCAGTAAGGTAGGCTGAATGCAAATGGTTCATATGCATGAACAATACTAATTGTCTGAATGATATAAACATGAGAATACATGCATGAAGACATAACTAATACTGAGATCATGATGGGGCTGAATACTAGGTTTTGACTATTGCGTCTATTGATAACATGGATGCCCTAACGTTTGAGATTACGAATACTGGGATACTAAAAAACTAAGTTTACTGATCCTGATATCTGAGTCACTGATAAGTGAAGAACTGATACTATATTACTAAATACTGAAGGATTGAAACTATATTACTGATAAGTAAATGACCGTTTTTGATAGTTCTGATTATGAAGAACTGATCTGGTTAACTGTATCTGACAGTCTATATTCTGATGAACTATCTGAGTTCCATTACTTAGACTAAGACTGAGACTGAAACTGATACTGTGGGAGGTAATCATATAACCGACATGCCCCAAAACTGAATTGGTGGGGTCCAACCTATAACTCTATCTGAAAAGGTGTCATATTGTGCCATGGGTAAAGACCAGCTATGATTATACCCTTGCTGACAGGGAGTTTTCCGTCAACCCCTCCTGATAGAAAACTTAAATGAGATGTATAAATCCCTAAATTTGTAGGGTGAATCTCTACCTACACTGGTTACGTAGTTCTAGAATATAGGGATTGCTACTAAGGATCATACCCTCTACTAGTAAACAATGTGTATCCTCATCCCTGGGTTTACGCGGTGCTGAATCTTACTCCCAACTGCATAGACACTAAACTGATTAACTAGAGAGAGCTGATACTGATGGTAAGGTTTAGCTAAGCTGAACTAAGTTTACTGAGTTCTGTTGATCAACAGAATACTACTGAGATCTGAGAAATGACTGAGAATATTGAAGTTACTGAGATTACTAAGAATACTGATATTTTTGAGATTACTGAGTACTAAGATCATTAGGATTAGTGAACTACTGGGATTACTGATATTTCTGGGTTAATGAGCTTTTTTGAGTAACATGACCGACTAATTTCTATGGATCATTGCTTGATTGAGGATATCGTGAAGACATGACACTAGCTCTAGGCACAAATCTATATTTTTTGGGTACAAGTATCCCCAGAACTCGATAGAAGGAAACTAACACAACATGACTTGACTCTTCTTGAACACATGACCAATATTCATAATTCATAATAACATAAGTTAGATGATTTAATAATACACATAGTTCTCAAAGTCTTATACATAGAAGGGAATGCATATAAAAACATGCCATAAGTCCATCAATCTAGTTTCATGAACATTCCATCAAAAATCATAATGCATAACAATATCATGGAAGTCATTATTTTCATAAGGGTGTAGCATGCATTTGTCATTTAGGTCACAATTTAACTATTATACATTATTTCTAGTCTATTAGGTATTTTATCAAACACCTTACATGCACAACTTAGGCGTAGGTGTAATCGATAAATTATTCATCGTGAACAATCTAATTTACATGTTTCCAACTTATATGATATCATAGATTCATAAAAACACATAAAGATTCAAACTTGGGAATCATTCAACATCAATAACATGAACATAATCCATTCACCACATAATTTTCATGATATAGAATTTAAAAAAAAGGTTCTTGGGCTTCATGGGTCAAAGGAATCCATGAATAAACAGTTTGCATACCTTAGCTTATGATTCTACGAAGATTGACGGAAGGATTCTTGAAATTTGATAGTAAATTCCCATGGAATTGAACCTCCTATAAAAACTCTAGGGCTTGTCCTTGAGAGGTATGGAGAGAAATTGAGTATAAGTTGCTGAATTATGGCCAAATCTCGTGTTATTAGGCTTATATGAGTGGGAAAATTGACCAAATTGCCCTTCAGACACGAAAGTGTAATGCTGAAAAATTGGGTACAAAGGCTACACAAAGGGCGACGCCTTTGGTAGAGCCTTTTGTACCTGGGTGGCGCCTTTGGTAGTGCCTGGTGGAACCTGGGCGGCACCTTTGGAGTTGAATTTCACACAAAGGCTATACCATGGGCGGCGCCCCTTCATAGCCTTTGGCTACTAGTTCGAATCCAAACGAACCCTAAATGGATTTCAAAAATTCTGAAACTCACCCAAAATATACTCTTGCCTTTCCACATACAACGAACCTTAAAAATCATAAAACAGATGTCGGGAAGGTCGTCAAATAATTCCTCGAAGTTTGGAGGCATAAAATGAGACTGTGTTGAACACTTATCAAAATTTTCTAAGTGCTGGATATTTTAAAGAGCTTCAAGGAGCTAAACAAGATAAATTTAACCGCAAGATTTTGCAGGGTCTTACAGATGGTAGTGATATGGTGAATAAATATTCATAAAGGGATGTAGAGTGTAGGTTCCCATAGCTTTAGTTAGAATCTTTTAACTCCGAGTTAGGTTTCAACATAGCAGGACTAATAGTGGGACTCTAATTTTTTGTGGCCAGATGTGTGATTGGAGAATTATAAGTTGGTGAGTGTGACGTATGATATTTATTGTTTGGGGTGTAGAAAATTAGTGTTTCTATGTTTAAGACTATTCCCAGTACTTTGTAACGTAGAGAATGCTCCTAATCCCATCATCCACAAAATCTTATTCCGTTATTAGTACCAAGATAAATCAAGTTTACGATCATCAAATAAACCCGTACCTTACGTTTTAAAGATTAGGACTCATAGAAACCATGTGAAAGATCATCGCTATGTAAAGTCTCATTATCCATGTTTCGTGCTTACATATTTCACTCGAGGTTATCATGAAACTCGTTTGTTTCCTTTGTTTGTTTTGTTGAGGAAAATTTATTTAATGTGAGAATACGTTCATTATTCTACACTTTTAGATCCTCAAAAGTCTCTACCTATCATTTGGGGATGAATGATCCCAAGGGGGTGATAAAGTAATGCCCCACATTTTTGAGCTAGAAATTGAATCATAGTCCCTACGTGTCTAAACTCTAATTCCATGGTTTATGTTTAGATTCATGTGTCGTGATCTTTCTCCTAGTATATGAAGTGATTATGAGGTGAAAAATGTTCATAGAAATGGCCTAGAGTAAAGTTAAGCAAACAGCCTTTCATTCATCAAAAATTGGCTATTCGATTCTACAAGGGTCTACTTTGAATATGTATAACTTTTGATACATATTGAATTTTGCATCTCAAGACCCACCAAATTTTATATAAATAAATTAGCTTTCCAACGATACCAATTTTGTCAAAATCTGATAATCAAGCAAAACGTTATGACATTTTCCATGTGAGGAAGTAAGCCACGCGATCTTGATGCATTGCGTCAACTGCACCCTAACATGAAACCTGACGCAAATTTAAAGCTGTTTTACGCATTATTTCAGTTCCTAATGGGTGTAGGGGCATTTTTGTCTCTTTCCCTCACCCAAAATCAATCCATAACATATAATTCCATCCCCAAGAAGAAACAATAGCCTCTTCTATTCAATTTTCTCTCAAAAAATAAGATCAACCTCGGGTTCCTCCAAGAACAAGGAAGTAAGGAAAAATCAATCCTTAAGTCCAAGATTTCCAAGGAACAAATCAAGATTCGAGTTCTACTATTCAAACCTTGTAATCTAAGGTATGTGGAACTATCCTAAGCACCATGGGCATTGATTTTTGGTTTTCAAAATTAATTTAAAGAATATATATATGTATATAGAAATTGTTTCAAGATCATTGATAAACTTGTGTTTACATTATTACATCACAATAAAGTTTTGAGAAATTATGGTATGAAGCCTTAAATTTGAATTGTGTTCATGTGACTATGATGATTCTTAGATTATGAACTTAAATGAGAGCATGGGATATGTAGTTCCCTCTTCTACTACTAAATTGTATCGATTTAAAATGTTGAGAATGGGTTACGCAAAATGTTAAACATTTGAGTTTGTTATGTATACATTGAATTGTTTTCATTAGATAATTGAAAAGTGATTAACTTGTTTTACGATGATCAGGATTCCTATTTGGATTGGTTTAAAAGTAATTGGAAAGGGTGACCACTGTGGAATAAGTATTTAGATTGGTTTGGTCTTTCAACTATTTTAAAATATGAACTTTTGGTTCGAATAGTAGAGTTTTTGGGTGGTCAATAAACATCTTTTGAAATAAGATAACGGTAGTAGAAATATTGTGACATGTCTTGCAAGTCTGGGTATAACGATACCTTATTTTTATTGTTCCCATAGATTTCTAAGAAAGAAATAACTTTTCAAAGAAGATATAGTTAAAAGAATCTAAAACTGGGCTTAAGAGAGTTAGATGGTTACCCGAAGAAGGCACGAGTCAAAAGGCTCATTGCCTGAAACTATGATCTGCCAACATGAGTTTATAATACCCAAAAGCAAAATTGTATCCTGGCGATGGCCCTATGGTGTAGTAGAGAAACTGAGACGACAACCCTTGCAACAAACTTGGGTTAGGTGCTTGGCCGCCGAGTCGAGGGTGGATTCTATATAGCCCATGGAATAGCAAAATTGTTGGGTGTACCATCTAGCTCAGAAGTAAGATAAAAAGTAGATTCATGATTTACGGAATGTATTTTGAAATTTTTAGATTATGCCCATGTGTCTTCACCTATTTCAAGATGATATGTCATTTATGAAATGCTGTCACCTATGTTTTATAAAAATACATATTTTGTTTTGGGGCCCTGTTAAGTAGTAGATTCACTTGTCAGAAGTTTTTAGCTGGTGGTCCTCTCTTACTTCTAAAGGCCTGGTTATAAAACTTGTTACTGTTATTTTATTTTATTTCATGGTCCGACTGGGGGCCTTGTCCCAGATTTCAGACAAATGTCATTTTCTATTGTTAGATATTTCATAGACTGATGTTAGATGTTGTTAAAGGTTTATGGATTCTTTTCTAGATTGTTCAATTGAATTTTGATATTAACCATGATTCCTATTGTTTTATATTTCTGCATTTTCTTCATATTATATGAAAGTGTGTATGATTGCCAAATAGAGAAGGGCGCTCGGGCCATCATGGTTTGGGATGCCATTCATGGCTAGGGCCCCGACATGGGTCATGACAAACTTGTTATTAGAGTACGGTTCATGTTCCCTGGGAGTCTGCGAAATCGTGTCTAGTAGAGTCTTGCTTATGGGTGTCTTGTGCACCACACTTATAGTCAGGAGGCTACCAGGCATTTTAGTAGTTGTTTCTTAATCTTTGATACTTGAGTTCATGCTATAGAGTTGTCCATCTAAAAGTCATCTAAATTGATTCCTCGTTTTAATTTCATGGGCCATGCTTCACTATTGAGGCAATACAAGTTTCAGAGTTTAGCTCCCCCAACGATGTGGTTCTCTTTGATTGAGTTTTCCATAAAGTTATGAATTTGCACAAGGACTTGAGAAGAGTCCATGAGTGTTTTAAAGAGTGCTTATTTAAGTATATACCACTATCTGCATCAGTCGTGCGGTTAAGATTGAGGTATGGAGTGTATTCAGTCTATTTTAATAAATTCTTGTTGCAGATGTTATGTTTAAGGATAAGAATATGTAGAAGAATGTTTGAACTATATTTCCACATGATTACTAGTGTATGTTTAGTATTATGACCTATTTGTAGTGAGATTGTCTAGAAGTTGGTGACATGAAGTCACAAGGTTAGCAGTTAGAGTGAGGGTGACATTTGCATAATTAAATAGTTTTAGTTGCATAATCATAGATTGAGGAGTGGGTTGCCATTGTATAGTGATAGAGTAATGTGGTAGCAATATTTGATGATTGTATGGTAGTCTGTGAAGGAAGTGGCTGGCTATGATTATTATCTATTCGAATTAGGGAAGGAGCCCGGAGTGGATAGTTATGGTGGTTATAGAAATATGTTATAGTTTGTAAATGGAAAGGGGTAGATTAGCTAATAAGTTATAAGTAAAGACTTAATAGTTCTTATTAAATTTTGAAGATCATTGTGATGTACGATTGGGTAAGTAAGTAACATGTGAGAAAATATAATATGTTGATAAGGTTGAAATAGAGTATATTATAAGATTAAGATTGACTAATCCTATCATGTGACTTTACCCCTTTGATGGTCCTTTCTTTAGTAGTAATGTACTGTCACTTTAAGTGAGAAGGTATGTAGTGGATTTTGAGTTGTAATAATGAGGTTATGGCAGGGTTATGATTATATGTAGTAGCTAAGTGAAGTGAAGTATTTGGGTTGATTTCCTAATTTGATGGACTAGTATAGTAGGTGGCATGCTATAACAGTGGTGAATAATTCAGGATAGTCAATAGGCTTGAACTTTAGATGTGGAGTTTAGGTGGAGTGTTGTGGCGAGAATAATCGCTTAAGATTAATGATGCATGTTTTGTGGAGTAATTAGCAGGCTTGATGTCATATGAGAAATGGCCTCGGTTGATGATTTATGAAAAGTTTAAGTGGTAATCGTGAGGTATATATGTACATAAGGACTAGTGTTAGAAAGATTAATTGTGGTTGAATCATCAAGTGGATGAGAAATTAAGTATTGGGGAATAAGTTGAACCCCTGGTAGCAGGTAGCTAAGTAATGTTCTATGTGTATAAGTTTTTGGTGTACCTAGATTAAATATTTGAATTTTGTAGAATGGAGAAGTTCGGGAAGTTGTTTTATGGTGCTCTTTTGAGTTAAATTGAGGAAAATAAGTAGGTAATATGTGCCCTTGATATGCCCCGAGTCTGTACCCCGGATGCTACACGGTGCTTATAATCCCGAAGGACCACAAACTCACCCATGACTAGTACCTGCTACAATAACTGAGTAATAAATATTGTATTTATATGGAAATAGGTGGAAACATATGCCATAAGGTTCAAATCTGTAAATAAATCGAAATGCGGCATAAAAATACCAAAACCGAATATAAGTACTTCAAAAAGCTGAACAACTGTCTGAAAAATACTTTAGTCTGAAAAGCCTCTAACTGCCTGAACTGTGGAGTTGATGGGACAAGACCCCAACTAACTCCATCTACTGAAATAAGACTAAAGTATTGTAAATAATAAGCATGTCCTCAAACTATAAGGACTTACCACTACTCTAAAAGCTGAGAATTTGAACTGCTAAGGGTGTTCTGGAGCCAGTGCATATGAACCTATGATATAAGACATCATAGTGCAAAGAAAAGCATGCGTCAGTACTTTGAATGTAATGGTATGCTCAGTGAGGTAAACTGATATGCATGGGTTCATATGCATGCAAAATAATAACAGAATAACATGAGTATGCCTGAGTAAGAGTACATGCATGAATACAAAGACTGTAACTAAGGTTGTGCTAATACTTAGTACTGAATCAGAATACTGGTAACCAATATCTAAGTTTACAAATACTGTATTACTAATAATTTGAATGACTATACCAAACAGTTCTGAATACTGTAGAACTATACTTAGTTCCATAATAAGCTGAGTGACTACATCGATAGTCCTGGATCTGTAGAACTGAACTGAGTTCTATTATGAGACTGCAATTGAGACTATAAGAGGTAATCATTTAACTGATATAACCTTTTCATATTTTGGGGGATGAGGGTTGAGGGAAAAGGACATAAATACCCCCAAGAATGTTGTCATTTAATGACAGAAAACTGGGTTACCGACGTGTAAGCTGATGTGGCGCATCGATGGAATCAAAGCGATAGCATACACGTAATGTCATATTTTCGCCGATTCACTGGAATTGGACGCTAGTAGCTAGGGAAGTTAGTAATCAACGTGATAGTCGAAGTGGCACGCCAAGATCACATTGATTCACTATTTTGGTATTTCAAAGAAGTTTCAAATAAAATTTGAAAAATCCAAAACTTGTCCGGAACCACCTACAGATATTCCTGATCATGAATCAACCTAAACATCAACATTTAATGGATGTAAAGGTCGCGAAATAAGATTTCCAACCTTCGTAAGTTAAAATGACACTAAGTCTGAGTACTTAGCTAAAATATTCTAAGTCTGGGACACCTTGACAAGTCTAAAGGACAAAATTAACCTTTGGATTTTGCGAGTTCTTACATTATCTCCCCTTTGGGAAAATTCATCCTCGAATGGGACTACTGAGACTAACTTACTTACTGGGCATGAACATCTGGAACAGGACTATATGGCTGATATTACTGGTATTCTGAATTATTATACTGAACATGTATATCTGATGTATGTATATTGCTGAACATGATTTATGAATGCATGATTGGGATTACTGATAAACTGAATTTATGTACTGAATATGCATATCTGATGCATGGATACATGACTGTATTGGCTCATAAACATATAAATGAACGTGCAATGGTAACTGATACCAAGTTTGTATCTAAAATCTAAACATGAAAATGATTAAGCTGAAGGAAATTATTACCTTGAGCCGAGTATGGATTAGCGGAGAATAAATGAGGATACTTGGTTCGTATGTTTGCTTCTGCTTCCCAAGTAGCTCACTCAACAGATTGATTCCACCAAAGAACTTTGACTAAAGGAACTTCTTTGTTCCTTAATCTGCAAATATGATAGTCAAGGATTTTGAATGGGATCTCTTCATAAGAGAGGCTGTTCTGAATTTCTATGCCATTAATAGGGATTACGACTGCCTGGTCACCTATGCATTTCATTTGAAAGGAGACATGGAAAAATGGATGAACTAAAGATAAATTTGAAGGTAACTCAAGCTCATAAACTACCTTTCTAAAATGAGTGAGGATTCAGTAAGGACCAGTATATCGGGGACTGGGTTTCCCTTTCTTGCCGAAATGCTTCACTCATTTCAAAGGAGAGATCTTCAAGTACACATAGTCACCAATCTTGAACTTAAGATCTTTTTTGCACACATCTAGGTACGATTTCTGCTGGCTCTTAGCTGTCTTAAGCCTTTTCCTAATTAATTGGATCTTCTCTAATGTATCAAACCCCAAGTCAGGCCCAATCACTGTGGCCTCATCCACTTCAAACCAACCAATGGGAGATCTACACCTCCTCCCATAAAGCACCTTAAATGGAGCTATCTAAATAATAGAGTGTTAGCTGTTGCTATAGACGAATTCAATCAAAGGCAAGTGGTCATCCCAACTACCATAAAGCCTATTGCAAATATTCGCAACATATCTTCTAAGGTCTGAATGGTCCTTTCTGCTTGACCATTTGTCGGAGGATAAAATGCTGTACTGAGATGGACTCGAGTACCAAGACCCTTTTGGAATGCTTTCTAGAAATGAAAGGTGAACTGGGTACCTCTATCTGATATAATGGACAACAAAACACATGAAATCTAAAAAACTCCCTGATATAGAGTTTGGCATAATCCTCGACTAAATAAGAGGTATGAAATTGAAGGAAATGAAATAATTTGGTCACCCTGTCTATAATGACACAAACTGAATCATGCTGACGATGAGTGTGAGGAAAGCCCGTCATAAAGTCCATGTTCACTTCTTCCCATTTCCAGATAGGACTACTGAACTCCTATATGAACCTACTAGGATTCGGATGCTTAATCTTAACCTTCTGACATGTTGAGCACTTAGCCACAAATTTTGTAATGTCTCTTTTCATCCCACTCCACCAATAGATCTCCCACAAATTGTGGTATATCTTTATGACCCCTGGATGAATCGAGTAACATGCAACATATTCCTCTATGAAAATTTGCATCCTCAAGTCAACTATATATGGCATACATAGAAGACCCTGACAACGCAAAACACAATCTCCCCCTTGGGATAAAACATCTACCTTTTGATTTCTGACCGATTCCTTCAACTACACTAGACTGGGATCCCTATACTGTTTTTATTCACTTTGGAAACTAGGGATGATTTTGAGCTGCTCTGCACCCACACACTTCCTTCTGCTGAATCGACTAAGAAAACACCTAGTCGATCTAGCTGATGAACTTCGTGGGCTAACTTCTTCTTACTTTTCTCAACATGGGCAACACTACCTATAGAAATTCTATTGAGAGCGTCAACCGCTACATTGTCCTTCCCAAGATTATACAAAATACTCATGTCATAGTCTTTCAACAATTCCAACCATCTTCTCTGACGGAGGTTGAGGTCTTTCTGAGAGAACACATACTACAAGATCTTACGATGAGTGAACACATCAACATGCACACCATACAAGTAATGCCTCCAAATCTTTAAGGCATAAACTACTGCTTATGGGTCTTAAGCTGTCTAGAGGCATAGGGTATGAACTTATCTCCTCTGCATCAAAACAAAACCCAATTCGACTCTAAAAGCGTCACAATACACAATAAAACCATTGGAACCATTTATTATGGTCAACACTAGAGCTGTGGTGAGTCGAGTCTTCAACTCCTGATCAAAACTCTTCTTACAAGAATATGACCACTGGAAATTGACTTTTTTCAGAGTCAATCTAGACATAGGGGATGTAATAGATGGAAATCTTTCAAGAAATCATCGGTAATAGCTAGACAAACCCAAGAAACATCTAATATCTGATGGAGAGATAGGTCTGGGCTACTTTCTTACTGCTTTAGTTGTTTAGGGATCAACTCTAATGCCATCACCAAAAATTATATGTACAAGGAATGCTACTGACCTTAGCCAAAATTTGCACTCACTGTATTTGGCGAATAACTGATGGTTTCTGAGAGTCTGCAATACTGTTTTGAGATGGTCACTATGGGAGTAAACTAGAATGTCATCTATGAAGACTATAACGAACATATCCAAGTACTGCTTGAACACATGATTCATCAACTCCATGAAGGCTGTTGGGCATTGGTAAAACCAAAGGACATGACTAAAAATTTAAAGCGACCATACCGAGTTTGAAAAACTATTTTTGGGATATCACTTTCCCTGACTCTTAGCTGATAAAAACCTGATCTGAGGTCTATTTTAGAGAAATAACTGACACCTAGAAGTTGATCAAATAAGTTATCAATTCTAGGGTGTGGATACTTATTCTTGACCGTAACTTTATTTAACTAACGGTAATTTATGCATATTTTGAGTGAACCATATTTCTTATGCACGAATAAAATTGGTGCGCCCCACAGGGACACACTGAGTCTAATTAGTTGTGAGAAGATCAATTCAAAAATCAATTTCCCTTTCGAGAGGAAATTTGAAAAGATCTTCGGGAAACACATCTAGGAATTCACATACTACTGATACTAATTCAAGAGTAGGGGTTTCTGAACTAGAGTCCCAGACTTGAGTGAGATGACAGACACATCCCTTAGATATCATCCTTCTAGCCTGAAGGTAAGCAATAAGTTGACCCCTAAGTGCTGAAGTACTACCCTTCCACTCTAGGATGGGTTTATTCAGAAACTAAAACTGGAAAATTTTGTTTCTGTAGTTGACTGAGGCATAGAAGAAATGAAGCCAATCCATTATGAGAATGAAATCAAAATTAGTCATTTCTAATTCAACTAAATCTACTGACGTGACTTTTTGACATATCATAATCGGACAGTTTCATATACCCGTTGGGCTATGATAGATTTACCCACTGAGGTAGAAACTGATAAGGGCTCTTCTAAAATTTTAGGACTGATTTTCAAATCAACTGCTATATGTGGAGTAAAAAAAGATAAAGAAGATCCTAGATCTAGCAAAGGGTTAATATGTAAATGGAAAACTTGGAACATACCAATGACCACATTAGAAGAACTTTCCTGATCCTATCGGTACTGAAAAGCATAGATTCTGTTTGGGCGTTGCCCACTGGTGGAACTGGAAGAAGTACCCTACTGATTTGGGTGACCGGATTTAGCTGCGGGATGGTTATGCTAACTCTACAAACCCACCTGAGGACATTGTCTAACTCTATGGCCTAGCTTACCATATCTAAAACATACATCACTATCAGCTCTACAGATACCCTGGTGGTTTCTGCTAAACTTCTTGCAAAGGGGATTGGTTTAGTCACTGCTAACACTGCCCTGGGGTTTAGGGCCTGATGCCCTATCTTGGATACCATCTCTGAATTTTAGCACTAGAGAACTGGCTGAGGAAGGAGCTAAAACTGAGGGTTTCAGGCTGAACTGAGAATGATTCCCACCCTCTGACTTAGGTTGAGTAAAATTGAAACTACCTGTTCTCGCCCTCTTATTCTCTCTCTCCTTCACTTTATTCATGGTGTCCTTTATTTGATGAGCATGGAACATGATCCTAGGTTTGTCCATCTCCTTAATAAGCATTGTGGTCCTACACTCCTTGACCACCTTTTTGATACTCCTGACATGAACTTACTCATCTTTGCTCTGCTATCTGCTATAACATGTAGGGCATATCTGGCTAACTGAGTAAACTTGAATGAATACTCCTGCACTATCATATTTCCCTGCTTTAGGTTTATAAACTCCAAAAACTTTACTTCCCTCATCTCTAGCGGGAAGAACCTATCTAGAAAAGCAACTACAAACTCCTCCCATTTCATAAGCCCTACATTTGAGGCCTTTTCTACCTTCCACTATTTGAACCATGAGTGAGACAGATTCTATAATTGATATACGACCAACTCATAGCACTCAACAGAAGTCACCCCCATGATATTGGTAACCTTCTGCACCTAATCAAGAAATTCCTGAGTGTCCTCATCTAACTTAAACCCGGTGAATGATGAAAGATTCATTCGGGTGCAGTCTTGAATCCTGGCAGCAATAGTATTGTCCACTGGGTTGGCCAAAATCATAGATGGACGTTCATTCTGGGCTACCACAGAATGAGCTAGGGTGGTGAAGGCTTCTCTGAACTTTGCATGGGAGACATGCTTGCCAGAGGGATATGGATGGATGGGCTAAGGGGCTAAAATAATCTCTCGTTCCTCTTCCCTGAGTCCTCTTTGGAGGCATATTCTTTAGATAGAAGCAAAGCTAGGATTAGAAAAAGAGTGTAACTGAAGCTCATGCTCACTCACACGACATGAACACTGAAATAAGGGAGAATTTTCCTAAAATATCTCGTAGCCTCTTGTCCGTAAGTGTGGCGCACAACATACCCATGCACAAGACTATACTAGATGCGGCTTTCAGACTTCCTAGGACACTGTTTAACCTTAGGCTCTGATACCATTTTTGTAACACCCCGAGTCTGTACCCTGAATGCAACAAGTGCTTATAATCCCGAAGGACCACAAGCTTACCCATGGTTGACACCTACTGTAATAACTGAGTAATAAATACTGTAATTATATGAAAATAGGTGAAAACATATGACATAAGGTTCAAATCTATAAATAAATCTAAATACGGTATCAAAATACCAAAGCTAAATATAAGTATTGAAAAAAACTAAACAACTGTCTAAAAAATACTATAGTTTGAAAAGCCTCTAACTGTCTGAACTGTGGAGTTGATGGGACAAGCCCCCAACTAACTCCATCTACTAAAATAAAACTTAAGTACTATAAATAATAAGCATGTCCTCAAACTATGCGAACTCACAACTACTCTAAAAGCTAAGAAGCTGAACTACTAAGGGTTCTCTAGAGCCCGTGCATCTGAACCTATGATATAAGATATCATAGCACAAAGAAAAGCATGCGTCAGTACTTTGAATATAATAGTATGTTCAGTGAGGTAGGCTGATATGCATGGGTTAATATGCATGCATAATAATAACTGAATAATATGAGTATGACTAAGTAAGAGTATATGCATGAATACATAGACTGTAATTAAGGTCGTGCTAATACTAAGTACTGCATCAAAATTATGGTAACCAATATCTAAGTTTATGAATACTGTATTACTGATTATCTGAATGACTATATCTGACAGTCTTGAATACTATGGAACTTTACTAAGTTCCATAGTTAGCTAAGTGACTAAATCTGATAGTCTTGGATCTGTAGAACTGAACTGAGTTCTATTCTAAGAGTGGAATTAAGACTGTGAGAGGTAATCATCTAATCGACATAAACCTTCCCTAAATTATTTGGGTTCCAATCTTTAACCCTAGTTGGAACTATTTCAATTTAATATCATGGGTAAGGACAAGCTGTGAGTTAACCCTCTCTGACAGGAAACTCTTTCGTACACCCTCGCTAGTAGGATAACTCGGATAAGAAATATCAACCCTTATAATGTACGAAAGGAAGATACTTCAACCTATACTGGCTATATAGTTTTGTAATACAGGGACTGCTGCTAAGGATCAAACACTTTGCTAACAGGAATACCCCTATCCCTGGGTTAACTCAGTGTTGAATCCTACTTACAACTGAATAGACACTGAACTAATTTCTCATCTATACTAGGCTGGACTGAACGTTTACTAAGATTACTATTTAGCTTCATTGTACTGGGTTCACTGAGTTCTGTTGACTGATGGAATACTACCGAATTTTATTATCTAACTGAGTTTACTAAGGTCTAAACAGGATACTGAATTAGACTGGACTAATATGGATTCTACTGAATTTCCTCAGTTCTGTAACTGACTGCGAGTACTACTGATCATGTCATGACTAATACTATTCTATGACTGACCGTGGCTCTAGGTAATCAACTAAATTGTCGGGTACAAGTACCCCCAGGACTCGATAGAATAAATTAAAAGACATAGCATAACATGAAACATGTAAACATAAATTTGATCATCATTCATTCATTGGGTCATTTTGACAAACACTTGTATGATATAACCTGTACATAAGCTAACTTGACATGATTTCATTCTCCTAATAGTTCACATGGATAATTTATCAAGCACTTGGTGAGCATAGTATATGCATATAGTGTTGAAAAACAAGTGAGCATCATAATTCATCTTTAATTTCACAAGTCAAGATTTTATCATAGATTCACATGAATCTATACACATAATGATCAATTTCATATGATATATATATATATACATACAAACATATATAATCATGAATTAGGAACTTAATCCAAATAGCAATCATGGATATATTTTAATTCCAACCATGGAAATCATAAAATCAATTACTTAAAGTTTAAAAGAGATTCTTGAACTCCAAGGGTGGAAGGAACCCTTGGATGAATACTTCACATACCTTTGTTGAAGAATTTCTAAAAGCTTATGGTTGAATCTTGAGTTCTAGATTTAAAATTCGATCTTCTAGGGTTTTCTTCTTGAGTAAATTTGAGAAAGAATGACTATATTTTCTCTATAGAGAGTTTGATTTAATTCTTTAGAGGATGAGGGGTGAGGGAAAAAGACACAAATATCCTCAGGAACGCGGTCTTTTAATGACTGAAAAGAGGGTTATCGACGTGCAGGTCCACATGATGCGTCGATGGAATCGATGCAATATCCAATTCATTGTGCCATGTTCGCATCAATTCACTAAAATTGGATGCTGGTAGCTAGGGAAAATAGTAATTAATGCGATAGTCGATGCGGCGCACTAAGATCACTTTGATTCAATATTTTGGGATTCTAAAGGAGCTTCAAATGAAGTCCAAAAAATCCAAAACTTATCGAAAAATACCTACGAATATTCCTGATCATGAATTAACCTAAACATCCATATTTAATGGACATAAAGGTTGCAAAATAAGATATCCAACATTCTTAGGTTAAAATTACGCTATGTAGGAGTACTTAGCTAAAATATTCTATGTCTGGACCCCTTGACAAGCCTAAAGGACTAAATTAAGCTTAGACTTTGTAGGGTCTTACAACCCTTCATATAGTCTTATAGATTTTTGGGCATTTGTATGTTATGTCATTAAAGGTGTAATAATAGCATTCTAAGGAATTGAAGATAGCGTTAAGTATTTAGAAGCGTGGGTGTCTATGCCCATAAAAATGTTAGTCGTAAGTTAATGACTTTGGGAGTTAAAAGAAATTATGATTGGTGTCTCTAAAGGGGAATGTCCTAGAAATAATTTAGTGTATTTGTATTAGAAATTATTGAGTGAAGTTTGTGTTTGTGTATATATTGATACCCCTTTTGTGATAAGGAGTGTTAATGCGTGCGCTCATGAGAGTGGGAGTTGTAGAGTGATGGCTATAGAGGCTAGCAAAAGTTAAAAGTAGCATTCACAGAAAAGCAAGGCTTTCAAGGTATAGTTCTTTAGGGAGAGTTTAAAGTTTAAGTATGTAGGTATGTCTCTTTTATGTTGAGAGTTATGACTATAGATTTAAAAAGGGGAGTTGTCCGTAAGTGTAGGATTGTGACTTTGATATAAGGGGGAGATGGGGAATTAAGTTATTATTTAATTTTTCTCAATACGACAAGTTGTGGGGTGGATTCATGATAAATCTATTCCTACTCAAGCATAATCCTCCTACTTCAATTTAGGAGCGTATCCTATTAATGTCTTACGTTATCTGTTAAAGTCATGCCTATCCTTATGGTTTGAGTTCTCTATGGACTTATGTGTATGATCTGACCTCCAAATTAGAAGCAATTATGTCTCTCATTAATCCAGTTTTTCATGTATTCAAGCCATATGTTATGTTGTTCGTGATCCATGAAATCTATGTCTCTCAGCATGCTTGGTCCTATGAAAATATGTTTCTATATGTCACCGGTTCATTCTATGCTGGGTTTAGCGAAAGTGATAAAGTTTATGCAAATTCATGAAAAATCTCAGTTCCTTAAATGAGGAGCAATCTCTTCAAGTAGAAATCTTTGTTTCAGTTGTAATGTAAAACCCCGTAGCATTATTGAGTCAATACCACTCTTGGTAGCATGTATGGAGAGATGACAAACTGAAATTTTTTTTGCTAATTATTAAAAGACTTAGTCATATTTATGAGCTCTTAACTTCCATGATCTTTAAAATGATCTTCCCAACCCTGAGATATAACTTTTGAGTTGATTAATAATCAGGGGTATAAAGGGGGTATCTCAGGAAAGTTTTAGATTTTTCAAACGATGTTTAAGGCATGTTTGGGTGATCAAAATAGTAGTCCAACGTGATGTCACTGCTTCACGCTAGGAATCGTGTCGGTAGGGACCAACGCGGTGCATCTCCTAATGCATTGGGTACCTTCTTCATATTATTATTTTTTGGGCCTAGGAGGATAATTCAGTCTCTTTCCATCATTTTATCTTGATATGAGAGCACCAATAGTTTCTCACCGTGCTCTATCCTAAGAATTTATATTGTATTATGTTTCTTCCGAACGACTATCTACCTATGATCCAGACACTTGATATATAAAGCACTTTATGTCTATTCTATCGTATCTTCATTTTATGTCACTCCTTGAGTAGTGCAATAAGTATAAGTTATGGTCTAATAGTGTTACTTCCATGCATGACCTTTATGCTCGGGTCCCTTAATGACCCTCTATATGATGGTGGCTGTGAAAGCATGGTGATGTGTTAGGTGGGGGTGCAGATGTTCTTGACAGTGAAAAATTTTATGTGAATTCTTGAGCTAAGGTTATTGGTGAAATAGCTAAGAAGGAGGAATGTAACAAAATATTTGTGAGAGTGATTAAAACTGTTGGTCTTAGTGGGAAGATCCATGTTGTGGGTATAGTAATGATTAGGCTTGAATGTTGTAGTTGTTGAAAACAAAAATCTATGTGTTATGTGGTTAGTACTATCCAAATTAAATCTTTAGTTTGTTTGATGGTAGTGATAAGGTGAAGAAAAATTCTTAAAGGGATGTAGAGTATAGGGTCCCGTAGCTTAAGTTAGCACCTTTTAACTCCGAGTTAGGCTTCAACATAGCAGAACTAATAGTGGGACTCAAATTACTTGTGGCTAGATGTGTGATTGGAGAATTGTAAGTTGACGAGTGTGAAGTATGCTATTTAATGTTTGGGGTGTAGACTATTAGTGCCTCTAAGTTTAATACTATTTGCGGTACTTTGTATGGTAGAGAATGCTCCTAATCCTATCGTCCGCAAAATGTTATTTCATTACTAGTACCACTATAAGTTAGGTTGATGATCATTAAATAAACCCCTGCCTTATGTTGTAATGATTAGGACTCATAAAACCCATGTGCAAGATCATCCCTATGCAAAGTCTCAGTATCCCATGTTTCGTTCTTACATATTTCACTTGGGATTATCATGAAACTCGTTTGATGCCTTTGTATATTTTTTGAGGAAAATTTATTTAATGCAAGACTACGTTATTTATTCTACACTTTTAGATCCGAAAAAGTCCTTGCCTATCATTCGGGGACGAATGGTCCCAAGTGGGAGATAATGTAACGTACCACATTTTCGAACTAGAAATTGAATCATTGTCCCTACTTGTGTAAGCTCTAATTCCATGTTTTATGTTTAGATTCATTTGTCATGATCTTTCTCCTAGTATATGAAGTGATTATGAGGTGAAAATGTTCATAGAAATGGCCTTGAGCAATGTTAAGCGAAGAACCTTTCATTCATCCAAAATTTGATATTCGATTCTACAAGGGTATATTTTGAATGTTTATAACTTTTGATACACATAGAATTTTTCAACTCAAGATCCACAAAATTGTAGATAATTGAATTAGCTTTCCAAGGATACCAATTTCGCCAAAATCTGATGATCGAGCGTAAAGTTAAGACGTTTTTTGTGTGAGGAAGTAAACCAACACGATCTTGATGTGTCGCATCGACTACGCCTCGACACGAATCCTGACGCGTATTTAAAGATGTTTTACGCATTATTTCAGTTCATAATGGGTCTAGGGCCATTTTTGTCACTTCCTCTCACCCAAAATCAATCCATAGCATATAATTCCATCCCCAAGAAGCATCAATTACCTTTACTATTCAATTTTCTCTCAAAAAATAAGATCAACCTAGGGTTCCTCCAAGAACAAGGAAGCAAGGAAAAATCAATCCTTAAGTCCAATATTTTGAAGGAACAAATCAATATTCAAGTTCTAGTCTTCAAATCTTGTAATATAAGGTACGTGGGACTATCCTAAACCCCATGGGCGTTGATTTTTGTTTTTCAAAATTATTTTAAAGGATATATACTAAATTGTTTCAAGAGCATTGATAAACTTGTGTTTAACTTATTACATCATAATGAAGTGTTGAGAAAATTATTGTATGAAGCCCTAAATTTGAATTGTAATCATGTGACTATGATGATGCTTAGATTGTAAACTTAAATGAGAACATGGGATATGTAGTTCCCTCTTTTACTACAAAATTGTATCGATTTCACATATTGGGAATGGGTTACACAAATTGATAAACATTTGAGTTTGATATGTATACATTGAATTATTTTCATGAGATAATGGAAAAGTGATTTACTGGTATTACGATGATCATGATTCCTATTTAGATTGGTTTAAAAGTAATTGAAAAGGGTGACCACCGTGGAATAAGTATTGAGAATAATTTGGTCTTTCAACAATTTTGACATATGAACTTTTGGTTAGAATAGTGGAGCTTTTGGGGGGTTAATAAACGTCTTTTTAAATAAGATAAGGGCACTAGAGATGTTGTGACATGACTTGCAAGTCTGGGTATGACGATACCCTATTTTTATTATGCCCGAAGATTTCTAAGAAAGAAATAACTTTTCTAAGAAAGTCTGATTTAAAGAATCTAAAACTGGGCTTTAGATGGTTACCCAAAGAAGGTACGAGTCAAATGGATCATTGCCCAAAACTTTGATTTATCGACACGGGTTTATAATACCCGAAAGGGAAATTATACGATGGCAATGGCCTTGTGGCGTAGTAGAGAAGCAGAGACTCCGACCGTTGCGGCAAACTTTGGTTGGGGGCTTGGCTGCCGAGTCAAGGGAGGATTCCATATATCCCGTGAAATAGTTGAGTTATAGGGTATATCATCTAGATCAGATGTAAAATAAAGAGTAGAGTCATGATTTGCGGAATGTGTTTTGAAAGTTTCAGATTATGCCTATGTGTTTTTAACTATTTCAAGATGATATGTGATTTGTGAAATTCCCTTCCTATGTTTTATAAAAATACATATTTTGTTTTTTTGGATTATTCTATGTACCAGTACATCTGTATTGACCCCCTATATTTCAGGATTTTGAGACACAGTCCTGGGGTCCCGTTAAGTAGTAGATTGACTTGTCAGAAGTTTATAGATAGTGAGTGTCCCTTACTTCTGAAGGCCTGGTTATGAAACTTGTTATTTTTTATTTTATTTTGATTCTTGGTCCAACTGGGGGCCTTGTCCCAGATTTCAGACAAATATCATTTTAGTTGTTAGAGATTTCACTGACTGATATTAGATGTTGTTAGAGGTTTATGGATTTCATTCTAGATTGTTCAATTGAATTATGACATTGACCATGATTCCATATTATTTTATATTTCCGCATTTTCCTTCGTATTATATGAAAGTGTGTATGATTGCCAGATAGAGAAGGGCACTCGAGCCTGCATGGTTTGGGATGCCCATCATGGATAGGGCCCCGACTCGGGTCGTGACATGAATAGACATGACCATTCTGAAAATATACATGAACCATTGCTTCCTTTCTGAAGAGGCACTTAATGGCTATATAAAATTTATTTTTCCATTGGTTTGAAATGAAATTTCTGCATAAGAAAAACACTTCTCTTGTTTTCAAAAACTCTGCGTAATCATCTCCAGTTGAATGAGTCAAAGAAAACTGGAGTTTTTGAGGTACCACTACATTCTAGTTGTGAATCCATTTTATCCCACAATGAAAATTGCACAATCTCGAGTACATGAGGGGAATTATTTCCTGAAGGAAACTCCGTGAATTCAGAAGGTTTGGCTGAATTCTGCTTCATCTCTTTTCATTAAAATACTGATTAACACACTTCTAGTGAAAGGTCATTTTGATCTTTTGTTAAAGGTGTTGAAACTTCTAGTTGTTCTTGACAACTTTGTTCTTGAACTTAGTTGAAGTTTATGCAAAGTAACATATAGATTGTGTAACCGAAACAACACTCTTAAGGAAATAACCCATAATTTGTATTGTTTGGTTTGTGGAGATTAAAGCTTTAGGCTTTGTACTCCGTTTGAACTTTACAAGTGATTGAAAGAAATAAAAACTTCACCACTAGTTAAAGATCATTCGGTTAATGATTGGAAGTCATAAAAACTTCATCTTTAAAATAGTAACAAGGGCTGTTTAAAGTTGCTACAACTTTATATGTAGTATTTCGAAATACTAAAGATGATTGTCTCTCTATGATAGGAAATTGACCACTGACAGTCATGTTAATGATGCAGGGATGAGTATAGCTACAAAAATATTTCCACAACGAGTCGTACAAGTGCTCCACAGGCAATGGAAATAGCATAGAAATCCAAAAAAATTCACGGGTGTTGAGTGTAAAAGGTGGCAACAGAAGATGTTCTTCTACCTAACAACCTTATGTCTTCAAAGATTTACATCTGAAGAAGCTCCAGAATTGCCCGAGGGAAATTTTCACTAGGAATGATTTGTCATTATTGAGGCGTGAAAAAATTCTAATTTTTTATGTATGAATTACATTCTAAGTGGCCTCCAAGATGTCCTATACATATGCATAGTGCAATGAAAATGTCAAAAAAGTCTAGGAGTGCAATGGAAAGAAAATACAAGACTGAGGATTCTGGAACCAAGAAATTCTTTGATGCAAGATTCCTTCAGTGTAAAATAATTGACCACAAGTCTGTTGTATCTCAAGTACAGGATCTTCAAGTTATCCTCTATTGTCTCCTTGCAGAAGGTTTGGTTGTGAATGAGGCATTGCAAGTCGAGGCAAAAATAAAGAAGTTTCCAACTATGTGGAAGGACATCAATAACTAATTTAACTATAAAGGAGAGGAGATGATAGTCGAAGATCTCATAGTGATACTGCGCATTGAAGAAGACAATAAATTCACAGAAAGGAGGTCGAAAGGATATTCTCTAATGGGTGGAGGAAACGTTGTAGAAGATGACCATAACAACTCAAAAAAATGGAAAAAAGCTGGACAAGAAATCAATTAACCTAAGAAGAAATTCAAGGGAAAATGCTTTAATTGTGGCAATATTGGACACAAGTCAACAGATTATCATGCCCCTAAGAAAGGCAAAAAGTATGATCAAATAAATATGGCTAAATTCAAGTACTAAATGACAATCTGTGTGTCATGATTTCTGAATGTACCTTGGTGGGAAATCCTCATGAATGGTGGAAGGATTCTAGTGCCACCCACCATGTTTATGAAAATGAAGAGTTGTTTGATGGATTTTCTCTGGCTCAAGGAGAAGAGAAGATATATATGGTAAACTCCATAACTGTAAAAGTTGAAGGAACAGAAAAAGTCTGCCTAACATTGAACAATGTCCTATATGTATTGGAGGAGTTACGTAAGAACTTGATATATGTATCACTTCTTGATAAAAATAGATTCAAATGTGTATTTGTTTCTGGAAAAATTGTACTTAGTAAAGAAAAAGTGTACGTAGGAAACGGCTACCTCACTAGGTGCCTATTCAAAATGAATGTTATGAATCTTAAAATCATTAAAAGTTTTGTTTCTTCTTACTTTCTTGAGTCTAATGATTTGTGGCATGAATGATTAGGGTATGTTAATTACAAAACATTGAAAAAATTGATTAACTTAGAAGCTTTGCCAAACTTTGAGTGCAACAAATCAAAATGTCCACCGTGTGTGGAATCAAAGTATGCTAAGCATCCATATAAGTCTATTAAAGAGAATTCCAATCCCCTAGACTTAATCTACACTGACACTTGTGATATGAAGTCAACACCATCTCGTGGTGGGGAAAAGTATTTTATAAATTATTTTGACGATTACACTCGATACCGTTATGTCTATTTGCAAAACAGTAAGGATGAAGCAATAGATACATTTAGGAAATATAGAATAGAACATTTAGAGAAATAGATCAAAATTATAAGAAGTGATATGGGCAGGGAATATGAATCTCCCTTTGCAGAAATATGTGTTGAGTATGGAATTGTCCATCAAACAACGACCCCATATTCACCTCAATCTAATGGAATTAAAAAAATGAAAAATCGAACCTTAAAGAAAATGATGAATGTCTTACTTATATGTTTATGTTTACTGCAAAATTTATGTGGGGAAGGTATCCTTACAGCTAACCGAATACTCAATAGAGTTCCCCATAGTAAGATACAATCAATTCCATTTGAAAAATGGAAAGGAAGGAAACCCAACATGAAATATTTCAAAGTGTGAGGGTGTCTAGTGAAGGTCCAACTTCCTATGCATAAAACAGTAAAGATAGGACCTAAAACCATGGACTGAGTTTTCATAAGATATGCTATAGGTAGTAGAGCATGTCAATTTTTGCTTCATAAATCTGAACATCTAGATATCAATGAAAATACGGTAATTGAATCAGATAATGCTGAATTCTTTGCACACATTTATCCGGATAAAACTAGGCATGAACAGTATAGTGTGGGGGAGGGGTCTAAACTACCTTGAGATGAACCAAGTGATGATGTACATAATGATGAGAATCTAAGACGTAGTACACACCAAACAACATCAACTTCGTTTGGATCGATTTTGTAACATTTCTCTTAGAAAATGATCCTCAAACATTTAAAGAAGTGATGTGGTCGTTACACTCATCCTTTGGGAAAGAGGAAGTCAACAGTGAGATTGATTCAATCTTAAGTAACCATACGTGGGACTTTGTTGATCTTCCTCCAGAAAATAAGCCTTTAGGTTCTAAATGGATCTTTCAAAGGAAAATGAAAATAGATGGTACTATTGACAAATACAAGAAATGACTAGTAGTCAAAGGTTACAAACTGAAAGAAGGAATTGATTACTTTGATACATACCCGCCAGTAACAAGGATATCATCAATGCAGATGTTAATTGACTAGGCGGCAGTATATAGTATTGACATCCATCAAATGGATGTGAAAATAATATTCCTAAATGGAAAATTAGAGGAAGAAATTTACATAGAACAACCCAAGGGTTTTTTGGTTCCTGGTAAAGAATAGAAGGTGTGCAAACTGGTTAAGTCACTTAATTGAATAAAATAAGCACGTAAACTATGACATACAAAGTTTGACGAAACCATGTCGGCAAACGAGTTTAAGATAAATGAATGTGATAAATGTGTTTACATTAAAGATACTCCAAATCACAAGGTCATTATTTTTTTGTATGTGGATGATATGTTGATCATCAGTAGAGACATTTCTAACATAAATTCTACAAAATGAATGTTTGAGAGAAAGTTTGGTAGGAATGAACTTGGAGTTGCGGATGTGATCTTAGGATTAAAAATCCATAGAACTCGTCAAGGGTTGGCATTGTCATAGTCTTATTACATCGAAAAGGTACTTGATAAGTTCAAATATTTGGAATTTTGTATTTCCAAGACTTCATTGGAGGTAAGCTTTGCACTTCAAAAAAGTAAAGGTAAGAGTGACTCATAGTTTGTCTACACAAGAGTGTTGGGATATTTGATGTATATCATGAATTGTACATGGAAAGACATAGCATTTGCCATTAGTAACTTAAGTCGGTACAAAAGTAATCCCAATAAAACTCATTGGATGAAAATGAAAAGAGTTTTGGGGTATCTTAAATACACTAAAGACTATGCTTTGCCTTATAGTAAATAGCTAGCGGTACTTGAAAGATACAGTGATGCAAATTGAATCACCAGATCGAATAAAGTAAAATCCATGATTGGATATGTATTTACTATAGGCAGAGGTGCAGTTTCTTGGAAATCATCCAAATAGACATGTATTGCTTACTCTATAATAAAATCAAAATTTATTGTATTAGGTAAATATGATGAAGATGTAGAATGGCTCTGAAACATCTTAGAAGATATTCCATATTATCCCAAACCAGTGGCACTAGTATGTATACGCAGTGATAGTCAAGACATATTAGGTAGGGCTGGGAGCATGATGTACAATGGTAAATCTCATCACATAAGATGGAGACATAATACCATTAGAGAACTTCTCCCTAGTGGAATTATCACTGTTAACTATGTGAAATCAAAGGATAATGTGTCAGATCCACTTACAAAAGGCCTATCTATCGAGAAAGTTGAGAGAACATCTGAGGGAATGGGTTTAGGGCCTTAGAAAAGTCAGCATAGCGGTAACTCTACTTAGCAAACTAGAGATCCCAAGAGCTAGGTTCAAGGAGATCAACCAAACTTGTGTCTGACAAGTTCAACATTGTCAATATACCCAACCCATTCTCATGATGTAGATAATGTTTAGTAAACAAAAAATAAGACTTATGGAGTGTAGTCTTTTAATGATTATCTAAATTTGACAGATTTGACCAAATAGTTTAATCTATAGGATTGAATGTTTAGAAATCACCAATGTAAGGGTGATATGGAAGTCGCTTCAAGGAGAATATTTGTAAATAACTATTCTCAAAGATCTCATGAAACTGTGACGTGTTCATGGTTTAAACAAACAAAATCGTGAGAACCATAAATGGTATAAGGCTAGTTGTATGACATGTGTTGTCTCGGTGTACATTCGAGCTCGATGATTTAAAGATATCAAATCTACCGATTGATTGAGTGTATCCGATGCATGTTCATTACAGAATGTTCGAAGGGAACCTACTTATCCAAATGCAATTAGTCTTTTGTTAATAATCACATACTTGTCCATAAAGATGTACAAAGAGTAGCCATTCCCCATTCATATGGACGATTGTTGGGTTGTATTAGTGTGAATGGAAACTAGAGGAAAAGTCTTTGAGGGAAAATGTACTCATTAAGGAAAGTATACTTCTCCCACATTGGTGGGATAAAGCAACTTTAGTGTATTTTTATTGAGTAACACTTCTTCAAGTAGATTGTGTGGCAAGAACCAAGAGGTGCCTCGCACCATTGTCGTCTTCTCTCACTCGGCATCAACTTTGGCTTTGAATTTGGCTTCGAATTTGGATTTGTATATTTCCAATGATCTATGTTGGTAGTGTTGGTTAACGACTTGCTAGATGGCTTATCAACTGACTGACGACAACGTTAATGGCAGGGTGAAGTCGTCAACTCGAGGCAGTGGCTAGACAACTTATTGATCACTTATCTCTCGCTTCCAAATCATTTTAATCTAAAAATCTAACAGGAATTTGTTTCCATGAATATACATGAACATAATTGTAGCAACACAGAAGGGTTATGCCAAAACACACCACAAAAAGGGATAAAACTTTTTGAGTAAAAGACACACTATTTAGGAAAAGGTATGACCGTTTCGAAGGTTTTGACTTTTCAGAAAAGACATACTGTTTCAAATGAACAAACATAACTATTTTGAAAATATACACCTTTCCAATGAACCATTGCCTTCTTTTCGAAGAGGCACTTCATAGCTATTTAAACATGCATTTTCCACAGGTTTGGTACAAAATTTCTGCATAAGAAAAACACTCCCCTTGTTTCAAAAAACTCTGTGTGATCATCTTCCGTTGAGTTAGTTCAGTGAAAACTAGAACATTTGAGGTCGCACTACATTCTGGTTGTGAAGTCATTTTATCCTGGGAGAAAAATTCTGCAACGTCGGGTACTTGAGGGCAATTATTTCATTAAGGAAACTCTATGAATTCTGAGGACTTAACTTAATTCTGCTTCATCTCTTTTCTTTAAAATATTGATTAACACACTTCTAGTGAAAGGTCATTTTGATCTTGTCTTGAAGGTGTTGAAACTTCTAGTTGTTCTTGACAAGCTTTTTCTTGAACTTAGCTGAAGTTTATTCGAAGTAACATACATATTGTGTATCCGAAACAACACTTCATCCTCTTGATAATTTGCCAAGACATTGACAAGATTATACATAGTTGGTTTTAAGGCTCAACTAATATCACTACCAATTTAGGCCAACTATGTATCATAGAAAAAAAGATTCTCATTTTATACCAAAGGTATAAAAAAATGAAACGCTCCTAAATAAAAAAAATTGAAAACAGAACACTTAATTGTTCAATTTGAATTTCATTAGTGAACAATAGGTGAAATATGACCATGTTACCTCTTCATTCTTCACTAATCTCATAGCTTCTTTTCATTTACTTTTGATAATCTTCTATAATTCTATTGATGGTCTCTACTCCCAAAAAAAGAGCAAAGATAGAAGGTATCTTTGCTTAATCCCATCAAATTTCCAGTATCTACATGGAGCACCATTTGATTGACAATCTTCATTATGAAATATTCTAGCATTAATAGTCTGTTCCAATTGCACAAACTGGACTTGACCAAATTACATGACAAAACACTCTGGCAAGCAGAGGCGAAGTCAGAATTTTAAGTAAGGGGTTCAATATTCAAAGAAAACTAATTCGAAGGGGGTTCCACACCTACTATAACCACATAAAAAATAATTTTAATCATGTATAAATAGTATATTTTTCTGCAAAGAGGGTTTAAACAAACACTTTAAAGAGGGTTGGCTCCGCCTCTGCTGGCAAGCTCAAAAAATCTAACACATCAGTCGTAAAAAACCAACTATTCCAAAACAATAAATCCTGAATACATTTAAATTTTATAACAGCTATGCATTCCTGCTGCAAAGAATAAATACTCTCTTCTACGGCCTATCCTGCGCTAAACATGCTAGGAGGGAAGCTAGAAACTTTTGTTAGTAGTTTACTCTTCCAAATATATTTTCAAGGCCATTCTTTTTCATATTTTGATGAAAGTTCTTGTAGCTGTCATAGAATGTCTTAACAGTGAACGCTCCATCTTACAATCATCTAATGTCACATTTCGCAATTTTATAAAATGGAGGCAGCTTCTAACAATTACCGGTAATTAGGCCTTCTTTTCAATTGAAAGTCTCATCATAATCTATGACCAAATTGAATAAGGAAGGAAACATGTCCCTTATCTCCACTTTATTCAACTATCCACTGCCTAGTTTTTCTCTCATTTCATACTTCTAGTGTATATTTGTTTTTGAACTCCCCCTAGAGGTTCACAATATATCTCAAAATCAGAACTCCACATAGAAATACAGACATGTTTGAAACAACTTCCTTGTAGATTTCTAATGTTAAAGGTTAAAATAGCCTTATAGCCATAGACCACATATATTAGGATTGCATAATGATAAATGTTATGTGGTATGAGATTTATCCATAACTGGTGTAAAATTCCTTACAACCTAATTTACTACTCCATTTATCCTCATTTCTAAAAGAAAGTCTTCTAACTACACATATTTTAGCAAACTAATGCTTTGAAAGATACTCCATCTGAACAAACCATCTTCTTGATTCTTGTGCCCATCGTTCCATCACATGTATAATTAAGTGACTTGGCACTTTTATCATTCTATCCTCGTATTCTCAATTTCAAAAGTCTTAATTAAGAAATTTGTATCAATTGCAGGTCTACTAAGACAGTAAGTATAAAATAACTAGAGAAGTAGATTTGTGTCTTGTTCGAAATTACAATCAGAGTTTATCACATTTATAGTAATTGTTAGTGGAAACGTGAAATAAAGAATAAAATAAAGAACGCCATTGAACACCTTCCTTTATATTATTATCAAATAAAGAGGAGAGATCCCAATTACACCTAAGAGAATTGCTAGCTCAACTTGTTAGAGTTTGTAACCCAAGTTTTATTGATCCGGCCCTAAAAAGTTTACGGGAAGACCCATGTTTGTGATTTATTTGTACACATGTATTATTTAAGTGTGTTTAGTGAGTTGTTTTTGGTGGTTCACATACGTCATTGTGACTTTCATCTCCTCCCTGTACTCTTCTCCATTATTGTGAAATTCCTCCTCCTCTGCCTGTGGTTTTACTTGTCAAGGGTTTCCAAGTGAAATCTTTGTGTAATCTTCTTGTTTATTTTGTTTACTATATTTCCTATTCTTGTTTGATTTTATAACAAAATGGTATCAGAGAGATTGTTCTTTGGGGGATGTCACCATTATGTATGATATTCTATTATTGGACTGCACCACATGATTTTTATTATGAAAGGTTAAGTTGCAGGTTGTGCTCGCGCAAATGGATTTGGACGATGCTATATCAAGGTTTTATAAGATGCCCTCATTGTGGACAAAGGAGGACAAATAGCACTAGGATCAAAAGGCTTTATGTCAAAGCCACCTTCATTCATCCAATCAGATTCTACAAGATGATTTAATGGAGACCACTGCCGCTATATTGCGGTTGAAACTGGAATTGTTATGCTTGACAAAGAGCCTAAATAGTATGTTGTATCTCAAACAATGACTTTATTTCCATCCTATGTCCGAGAATGCATCTTTGGAGGATCACCTAACTTTATTTAAGGAAATCATCTCAAATTTAAAGACTTCAGAGGTTAAGTATGATGAGGAAGATCTAGTGTAGTTTTTTCTATGTTCACTGCCTGAATCATATTTGACCTTTAGTGATATGATTTTATATAGTAATGATACCCTGACCCTACATGAAGTCTATGATGCCTTGTTCTCTAATAAAAAAATGAAGCATCTTGTGGATGGGTTGGTCACTTAAGGTGATGGACTCATTGTTCGAGGCAGGACTTATGAGAGGAATTCTAGATGTGATGATAAGAATAGGTCAAAATCTACTAAATTTGAATCTAAAAATAGGGGAAAATGAACATACAAAACATAATAAATATGGAAATCTTATCTGAAGCATTGTAATCTTATATGTCTCAGTAAAACAATACTGAAAAATCTGGAAACAAAATTAAAAGTCTAAACTGAATCTAGTAGTTTGACAAGCCTCTACTGATTGAATCTAGAGAGTCCGTGGGACAGGCCCAACAGACTCAAACTGTCTAAAATGAATACTAAACCATCTACTAGATAAAGAGGAAATCTGAATATCTAAGTCCTCGAACTATGAGGGCTCACCAACTACAGAGACTTAGATGAGATGCTCAAAAATCACTCACGCTGCTGAGACTGAGCTCCTGGACCTACATTATATGTTAATGTAGATCATACACATATATATGGATCAGTACTTTGATGATGTACTGAGTATATGTGGGTAAGTACAACAAGTAAACAATATCGTCATAATTTATAAAATCATGCATGCTAAATGTAAATGACTCACATAGCCTTGAGTAATTGATACGCCCAAATTACAACTCTCGTTAGAAAGTGAAAGCGGTCGCTGTCAAATATAGAACCCAACTGGGTTGAGTGTCGAATCCCACAGGGAATACTGTGATGACTAAGTATTGCGATTATTATTAGACTGTTGGTTGAAGGTTCCAAGATAAGGGGGGTTTGGTTTAAGTGCTCAATTATATTATCAGTGTAATGATGAGATGATATGTGTAATTATATTTGATCACAGAGAATGACAAGTTAGGGTTATGTCCACCTTGTTGCTTCTACTTCTCTATTAACTATGAGTAATACAGATTTTATACATGCATGTACTTATAGAAAGACGTATTCTAATTCTAAATCCAAATGTTTTTCAACCATTAAGGATTTATTCACCTTAGTTCTTTTGAATCCAAAGTGTGCAACAAATTGTACGAACTCTCCAAGAAGTTAATCCTTCTAGGGCATTAACATATAAAATAGAGGTTGGAAACCCTATTTTCTCGTCACACTCTCTTTTCCAAACAGTAACTTTTCTATCGAACAAGTTATTGCTATAATGGCGCATTCCCTATGTTTGCAACCATGAGAATTCAATCAAAATTAAGAGAGTAATGATATAAGTGGATTAACACATCATAAATTCAAAAACCCATAGCAATAGAGAGTATACTACAAGGTTTCCATAAACCTAACAGATAAACTTAGCTACTCATGAATAAAACAGAAATCAACATAGAAATATTCATCATACCAAAACTTAGAACGATATTGGTGATGAAGGTGACTAGCGAAATTAAGAGAGAAAACACGTTTCTCTCTCTGTCCTCAAGCTAAGCCGCTTTCTCTTCTTTTCAAAATAATACAGAATATCCAATAATCCCTAAAAATTCAGCAATAATGCTTTTAATAACATCCTTCTCTAATAAATTGCTAATGCATCCTTAACTATTTAAAAATATTGAGTTTGCCCGGGAAAAAGTTCTCATACATCACATTTAGTCCAAAAGCGGCTTTCCTTTTTCTGTGAAGTTTTCCTTTGCTGTCCACAGGTCCCCAAAGTGCTGAAATCTTCCTCATTAGTACCTGAAAAGCATGCTAATCACATAGGTCAGCTCACTTAACTAAAAATAGACTAAAAGTGCAAGAATTATGTATTTTATCCTCAAAACTTAGCTAAAACATGGGTAAGTTATGGTGCTTAGACGTATAAATACGCCCAACATCACCACCCCACACTTAAAGCTTTGTTTGTCCTCTAACAAAATAGTATATCCATGCGAATACCTAACTAAACTTCACATGATCAACACAAAATTTTCAATAAGACATACATGGCAATTATTAACAAAGAGTAGATTTCTTGATCATTACTAGAAACAACTCACCCTCCAACATAGACTCATTAAGTTGGTTAATTCGTATTCACAAGTTAACCCAAAAAAAATCATATAAAACTACCCAACAATCATCAACCATGTGCGCTCACACAAAATGTTACCCATAATCAATCATAGTTTTACATTTTTCAGAAATATGGGTATAAGAACTTGCTCGCTCTCACTCTCACAAAGAATTCTTAGATTACAACTAATGACCATATGCTTACCCTTAGTGTAATGCTCCACCAATATCAGAATGCTAAGGTTAGGATCAAATAGGTCTTTACGGGTTGTAAAGTAGTCTAAAGGGACGGGTAGGACTATTTTGTCCAGAAATGGTGACTATGTTCCATAAGCGCTTTAATACACTACATTATGCCATTTACACTAACTTTTAACAACCACTCTAGCTTCTTTTCATCTACCAACCACTCTACCTTTCTTCACCCATTTTGTTACTCAATTAAAAACACTATGATGTGAATATACTACTCTTTTTTATTTTTTTTTCTTTTTTTTTTCTTTTAAACATCCCTATGATAGCCACCCTCAATCACAATATTTTCATGTACCAATAACTAAACTTTGGGGCATCACTTTCACCATTTTCCTCTTATTTTGCCACACTCTTTACTCAACTTCATTCTACAATTTAAAGCGCTTAGGAGCTTTTGGATCAAACTATGGTCTTTTCAAAAAAATGGATTAGGCTACATATGGGGTTGCCAAAGAAAATGGCTAAAGGCTCAATGGGTGTTCACTAGGACAATGTACAGAGGTAGGTAAAAAGAAGATAAAAAATCAGGGCTGCCAGAGAAATGCCTAAATCATCTCCTAAACTCACAATCTTTATTTCGCTTCAGACACACACTAGGCAAGTTCTAGCATCAACCGCAACAAAGAATATACAATAACCTTACACACACATTGCACATGGTCAACTTAATTGGGAGCATTATAGATTCTTGACCCAACCGATAAATGAATTAAACCACAAACAATTATCACAGAGTGAGTCACAACTTAGAGCCTAAATGTTTCAATAGCAGTGATTCAGCAAAAACTCCTGTTATAATGCCATGCCGTCTATAAGAACAATTTCATGCAAAATCTGACTTACTAAATACAACTAACTACAACTAAATCAAAATGACTATAGAATAAATGCAGGAAAGCAGTACGCAGTGCAACACCCCACACTAAGAAGGAACACACTGCCCTCAGTGTAAATAAATAAGCAAAAACCTGGTTAGTCAGACTCCTCCTCTACATCCGGGGTCATACCCCCTACGTCAGAATCATCATCAGAGTCTTCATCATCAGAGTTGTCCTCTACATCAGAGTCTAGCAGCTGGTCATCATCGTCTGTCGGTACATCATCATTTTAGGTTCTTCAAAATTTACCCCCACTCTACACATGGCCCGAGCATGCTCATTAAGCGGGTAGTCATAGTCCAACTGCCGAAGCTCTGCATCAGTTGGCACACGACCCCCATTCATTAAAGTGAACCTAGTCATGCCATACAGATGGCAAAAAAAAATCTCATCTCGAGCATGTCTCTCAGCAGTGGTCAGGTTGATGCCTTGACCAGTTTTTGGATCTTTGATTTTCGTGAGATCTACCTTCTTCGGTTTATGTGGCAACTTATGGTCTGCTGGCTCCTCCTCAATGTGCTCTTTCCTTAAAATTGCAGTCAACAAATTGCCAAAATTAAAATGGGACCTTTTGTGTACCCTTGATTTTCGCATCGACGTTCGTATAACTGCACCAATGTTGATGGGAACATTTGTCATTAGAGCATATACCAAGCAGACTCAATCACACGTGACCTTAGTGTATTGTGTCCTAGGAATTAAGCAGGAATTGACTATTCTTAACTATATGCGAGCTTCTCTGTTCAAACAAGCATATGGGTAAGTATTGTGATGATCATTATCTTTATGACGAATCCACCGGGTCATGGACCTTGATCCACACAACGTGTGTCTGATGGCTCTGTAGGGAGGTCTTTTGTAGATCTCTTTGACTGGTGATTGATCCACACTTGGAGTACCCAGGAAAGAGTTGAAGAAATCAACGTTCAATTGCAAGACTTGCCCCTGAATCTTTAATTCATTTCCCATAGTCCTTGGCGACCAGTTGGCATAAAACTCTCGAGTCAAATCAAGATTACATTCGCTCATGTCTCGGAAGATAAAGTCAAGATTTAGTGCCATAATCTTTGCAAAAATGCGAGGGCAGTTCTTTGCTAAACTTTCCTTCTTCATCAACTCCACATGGATATATTTCTTCACTTTATTGTTTCTATACCATTCCTTCCCTTCCTCCTTCAGAACCCAATTGATCCCAAAAGTGTGTCGAGGCACTTGAAGAGAAGAGGAATCAGCCTGGTCCTTTCTTGAACTTTTTTGACCTTTTTGTGAGGTGGATGCTCTCTCCTTTCCCTGTCCTCCTTTCGGAGCCATGTTACCTGAGATAATAATAGGGTCAGGTTAGTCTCATTTCATAAAATTCACTATAATCAAAAAAGAAAATAGTGATGGCACCACCCCACACTTAATTTGTTTGCACAAACTAATTGAGTGAGTGATGTCGATTACTCAGACTTCGTCGACATACAATTAGGTGGTATGTGCCAACAACATTATTAGCGCAGTCACACTTTCAAGCCTTCACTTTACATAACAATTTCTCAGTTTGATATAGGGAAGCAGCACACAATGGTCGTGTAATCTTGACTATCATTTCCAACTTTATTTCATTGGAGCAATGTAATCTTTGAGCAAGACTACCACCTAGAAATCTTATCATGCTATAGCATAGAAACAATTACACAATCTTATGCTTTTGGTTAACCATGACAATTACATCGATGAACGAGTCACTCACATAGTCAAGCTTACAACTCCAAAAATTATGCATTAACTTTAAAATTTCAACTCCATAATAATAAAAAAAATTATGACAGTGAATACCAATCAATATATGGTGGAGTAAAATCAAGAATACCTACAAGAATCCTTTCAAACAATGAGTGTATTTTTCAAAAATAATAACAAACTAACCATACTCTTATCACCAAGCATTACTAGCAAATCTAGTTAACCATTATAAGCATAGCACTGAAACAACTACGGAACATGAAAGAACAACTTACTTGGTGATTAATTCGTGATGAATCGGGAAGGTGAGCTTGCAGGATTAGATGAGAAAAGAGAAAAGCTTGGAGAGGGCAATGTTGGGCGGCGCTTAGGTTTAAGAAAACTTTAGTGGGGTTTAAAGGTAGAGGATATATTTAAAAGATGAGGCATGGGTCGGGTTGGTCCATTCACACTCGGGTTAGTAGGAAACATTCACGTTGATAGGTGGCTCCTATAGCATTGCCTAAGCATAGGTAGGCGGCGCCTAACCAACATAGGCAGCACCTAGCCTATCGCCTATGTTGGCATAGGCGGCGCCTAGCCTATAGCCTTTGTGAGGTAGTGAGCATGGGCGATGGCATAGGCAGCGCCTAGCCTATCGCCCATGTTGGCATAGGCGGCGCCTAGCCTATTGCCTATGTGAGGCAGTGAGCATAGGCAATGGCATAGGTGGTGCCTAGCCTATCGCCCATGTTCGCATAGGCGGCGCCTAGCCTATCCCCCATGTTGGCATAGGCGGCGCCTAGCCTATTGCCTATGTGAGGCAGTGAGCATAGGTGATGGCATAGACAGCGCCTAGCCTATCGCTCATGTTGGCATAGGCGGTGCCTAGCCTATTGCCTATGCTCCATTATTCCTAGACTTACCACCATTGACATGGCTCACTTTCAAATCAAAATTTGGGGCTAATCTCCTCCTTTGTACTTCATGCACCTACACTTAATCAAAAATAACAAAAATGATTAGAAGGATGGGTTGCCTCCCACCAAGCGCCTTAGTTTTGGTCGTGGCTCGACTCTTCCTTTTGAATTTTTATTTATCAAAAACAAACTCCTAGTAAAACAAAAATGATTAAAATGATGGGTTGCCTCCCATGTAGCGCTTGATTTATTGTCGCGGCATGACATAGTTATCTCGATTACTCAGACTTCATCAAGATATATGGTGGCTATACATTTTATCGAGTCTGCTGGACCGATATATAGCTTCACTCTTTGGTCATTCACCTTAAAGACACTACCATTATCGTTTTTTAACTCCACTACTCCAGATGAGTAAACTTGGCTGATTCTAAATGGACCAGACCATTTAGACTTCAACTTACCTGGAGATAGTTTGGAGTTGAAAAGGAGTACCAAATCGCCTTTCTGAATGTTTCGTTGGATAATCCTCCGATCATGGTACTTTTTCATCCTTTCCTTGTAAAGATCTGCTCTTTCATATGCATTTAGATGGAATTCATCCATCTCGTTCAGCTGTCCCAATCTCGTATTTATATCATTATCCCAGTTCAGGTTAAGCTGCTCCAGTGCAACATTGCTTTATGTCCTAGCTCAATAGGCAAGTGACAAGCCTTTCCATTAACTAGTTGGTATGGTGACATGCCAATTGGTGTCTTAAATGCGGTCCTATATGTCCATAAGGCATTGTCCAGCTTCCTGGACCAATCTTTCCTACTGGCATTCACAGTCTTAGCAAGGATCAGCTTGATTTCCTGGTTCGAAACCTCCACCTGCCCTCTAGTTTGCGGGTGGTACGGTGTAGCTACCTTATATTTCTTAACCCCAAACTTTGCCAATACGGCTCTGAACAGCTTGTTGTAGAAATGTTATCCTCCATCACTTATGATGGTACGGGGTACCCCAAAACAAGAGAATATATTTCTCTTTAAGAACGCCATAACACTCTTACCTTCATTATCAGCTAGAGTGACTATTTCAACCCATTTGGATACATAATCCACAACAACTAGGATATATTTCATCCCAAATAAGCTCACAAATGGGCCCATAAAGTCAATACTGAAGACATAGAATAACTCTACTTCAAGCATTTTGGACATGGGCATCTTATGGTGCTTTGAGATAAACCTTGCCGCTGACACTGATCGAATCTTCTTACAAAATCTTAGGCATCCTTGAATAATGAAGGCCAATAGTAGCCACTTTCCAGTACTTTCTTGGCCATCCGTTCACCTGCATGGTGACCTCCAACTTGGGAAGCATGGCTTGCTTCCAGTATGCTAGGAACCTCTACATCTGGGATGCACCGCCTAATAATACCATCAGCACATCGTCGAAAAAGATAAGGCTCATCCCAGAAGTAATGTTTCACATCATGCATGAACTTTTTCTTTTGATGTAAGGAGAGATTCTCAGGAATCACTTTGCTTACCACGTAGTTAGCAAACTCTGCATACCACGACAAGTTTTTCACCCTAGTCGCAAGAATCTCTTCGTCGGGGAATGCATCATCAATATCAAGGTCGGTCTACACTGTGTGCTCACTCTCAAGTCTAGATAGATGATCAGCTACTTAGTTTTCACAACCTTTTCTATACTTTACCTCGAAATCTAATTCTTGAACCAGTAGCACCTACCTAATTAGCCTTGCCTTGGCATCCTTCTTTGCCATTAGATATCTTAGGGCCGCATGATCTGTAAGGACCACTACCTTGGTTCCCAATAAGTAAGCATGGAAATTTTTGAAAGCATAAACAACCGAAAAAAGCTCTTATTCAGTGACGGTATAGTTCTTTTGTGCTCCATTCAAGGCCTTGCTCGCGTAGTAGATTGGATGAAATAGCTTTTCTCTTTTCTTAACAAGGACAACACCCAAGGCTACACCATTTGCATCACACATAATTTCAAAAGGTAGAGACCAATCGGGTGCTACAATAATAGGGGCTTCAACTAGCTTTCCTTTGAGGCATTCAAATGCATTCAATCAATCTGCACCAAACTAAAACTTTGCTTTCTTCTCCAAAAGTTTGCATAATGGGTTTGCAATCTTGGAGAAGTCTTTAATAAACCTCCGATAAAAGCCAGCATGGCCGAGAAAACTACGAACCCCCTTCACAGAAATTGGAGGTGGTAGTCTCTATAACTTCAATCTTGGCTCAATCAACTTCAATTCCCTTTTGAGAGACTTTATGCCCGAGAACAATGCCTTCTTTGACCATAAAATGGCACTTCTCCCAATTTAGCACCAGATTGAATTCCATACATCGCTGCAAAGCCATACTCAGATTTGCCAAGTATGACTCAAATGAACCACCTACAACTGAAAAGTCATCCATAAACACCTCCAAGGTGTCTTCTACCATATTAGAGAAAATGGACATCATACACCGCTGAAAAGTGGCAGGTGCATTACATAGCCCAAATGGCATTTGTTTAAATGCAAAAGTACCATATGGGCATCTAAAAGTGGTCTTCTCCTAATCTTCAGAAGCAATACAAATCTGATTATATCCGGAATAACCATCAAAGAAACAGAACCATCCCTTTCCTCCCTATCGATCAAGCATTTGATCCATGAATGGCATTAGGAAATGGTCCTTTAACGTCCATGAATTTAGCTTCCGGTAATCTATGCACACCCTCCACCCTGTGAAAGGCTTGAGTGGAATGAGCTCATTCTTCTCATTTGTTACTACTGTCATGCCCCCTTTCTTGGGCACACATTGTACAGGACTCACCCACTTACTGTCTGAGATTGGATACACCACCCCTGCATCTAACCACTTTATGATTTCTTTCTTCACCACCTCTTGCATAGGTGGATTCAAACGACGCTGATGCTCAATAGTGGGTACGCAGTCTTCCTCGAGCTGAATCTTGTGCATACATATGCCAAGAGGGATACCAATTATATCAACAATAGTCCAACCAATAGCTCTCTTGTACCTCTTCAGAACAGAGATGAGAGCCTCTACCTGTTGTTCACCTAAATCAGCAGCAATAATAACCGACAGTGTATTTCTATTACCTAAGAACACATACCTTAGATGACTGGGTAGCTCTTTCAATTCTAGCACCAGTGGCTCTTCAATGGATGGTTTCACCAGTGGTGAAGGTCGATTCTTAAGGTCAAGGTCCAGCTTCTTGGGGGCATAAGAATAAGACCCCATTCCTGTCAAAGCACAGATAGTTTTTCGTACTCTTTAACATCCTCGCGATCGAAGTTCAAAACCACAGTAGCCAATGGCTCAACAGTAAGCTGCTTCTCTAAAGATAATTCCTTCTCATCCTCATAATAAACATCAGCTATAGAGAACACATTCATATCCTTGGGCTACTTCATTGATTTGCATATATCAAAATGTACCACTTCGTCATTCATCCGAAATAAAAGCTCATTTGCTCGCAAATCAATAAGCACACTTCCTGTTGCGAGGAAAGGTCGACCCAAGATTATGGGCACCTCAAAATCTACCTCGCAATCATAAATAACAAAGTCTACAAGAAAAATGAAGGTAGAAACCTTCACTAATACATCATACAAGATACCAATAGGTCATTTTACTGACCTATCTACCATTACAAGCTGCATGTTGGTTGGTGTAGGATCGCCCAACCCCAACTATCTATAGATGGCTAGTGGCATCAAATTAATGCTAGCCCCTAAATCAAATAAAGCCTTAGCAAAGTCTAAAGATCTAACCATTCAAGGAATAGTGAAAGCACCCGGATCTGCCTTCTTTTGTACCAGAGACCTCGTGGCAATTGCACTGCAATGATAAAAATTATCTACGAGTTCATAGCTCGCTGCCCTTTTCTTTATCAAAAGGTCCTTCATGACTTTGGCGTATCCTAGCATTTGCTGCAGTGCCTCCACCAAAGGCACATTTATAGTCAGCTGCTTCAGCATGGTAATGAATTTACTGAACCTGGTGTCATCAGCCTTCTTCTTCAGTCTCTGAGGAAAAGGTGGTGGTGGATTTGGAAGAGCTTTCTCCACCACTTCCTTTTTATTGTGCTTCCCATTATCAATCTTTTTAGACTGCTGGCATATAGGTGTAGTATCATGAATGTTCTCATCCTGATCTTCAACTTCTACAGAATCATCACAATCTGCTTCAATAACATTCTCCTCTATATTATCAACCACGGGCTTCCCTAGGATGGATTTTCCAACACTTTACCACTCCTGGTTGTAATAGCCAAACATGATCCATCGTTCCTTGGATTTTGGACAGTGTCACTTGGTAAAGTGCCAGCTTTTTTTTGATTGAATGCCGTTGATAGTTGACTCATTTGTTTTTCCAGCTGTTTTATTGAAGTGGAATGCGAGTCAACCAATTGATTTATTAAGGACAAATCATTTTTTACCTCAGTTACTCCCTTGTTGGTTGCCTCCACTCTTTTCAACAGCTTAGCCATCATGCCCTCTGTGGATATCTTCCCAGAGCTAGGTGCAGCAGCTTCACGATTTCTAGAAGGGACATACAAACCGCTCCTGTCATTATTATTCTTCCAATTCCCTTGGTCTCGGTCCTGGTATCTAGATTTTTCATAATAGTTTCGACCTTAGTTTCCTTGGACATTACCTCTGAAACCCCCTGATTATTCAAGTAATTTGCTTTCTCCTCAGAATTGGAGTCATCTCTTCCCTGTTATACAATAGCCTTGACCTTTTCTGTCTTCCCTGATAATAAATGCTTGGTAAGAAGGTCCATATGCATTTTCATGTGAGCCATATCCTGGTCACGTTCCTCCTTTCTTTGCCTCTGTTCAGCCGTCATGCCACTAGATACAGTAGAGCTTGCTACCTCAGAATCCCTGGTATGCCAAGCTTTACTCTGCTTTGTCATATGATCCAGCATATCACATACCTCAATAAAAGTAAGGTTCATGAATGATCCACCTGCAGCATTATCTACCACTGGTTTAGTCACCGAGTTCAAAGCCCTATATAATATTTCCATCAAGTAGACATTGGTCATATGATGATTTGGGCACCACATAAGCTTCTTCTTGAACCTCTCCTATTTCTCATAGAGAGCTTTAGTTGGAAGCTGTCTGAAATTGCTTATCTCATCTCTTAATTTTGCTCTCTTGGATGGCGAAAAGAATCTTTCTAGGAAAGCTTCTTTCAGTTGTCTCCAATTGGTAATAGAGTCAGGAGTTAGCCTGTTTAACCATAGAGTTGCCCGTTTAACCATAGAGTTGCCTCTCCAGATAGAGACAATGGAAATAAGTGCAGCCAGATCGCATTCTGTCCAACCCCTGGATTATCAAATGATTTGCATGTTGAGATAAAATTAATCAGATACATATTCGGGTCATCGTCTGCAAGTCCACCAAATAACCCTTTGAGTTGCAATAGATAGATCATGGTGCTAGTGATAATGAACTTGGCTCTGGGTGCCAAGGGCAGAGGAATAATAGCCCCTGTGGCACCAGCCCCATCCAAGTCATCATCATCATCATCAAAAGCAACCTGCATAGCTCGGCGTTCAGGTCTCATTCTAGCTTAACGATCTCTGTTGACATTCATGTTCACTGGTGCAACCACATCATCTGCACACCTTGGATTTAATAACTCATCATCACCCAGGTCCTTATCATCAAGATTTGGTACCCGACCTGGGTTATCAACATTCTGTTGATTTACTTGCGCAGTTGCCAATGTAGCTAATCTAGCCTGCTCTTGTTAAGTAGCTATCCTTTCAAGGTCACATTGCGCATCCATTCCGCCAATGAGATGTGGTTCAGGATTTATAGGCAATAATGGTTGACTAGATCTCCGTATATTTGGCATACAATCCACTAACCTGAACAAAACAAAAACAACAAACAAAAAGTAAAATTTGAGAATCTTTGACCAAAGGGTCTATTAAATATCACAAACTTAGTTCACAACTGTATTCCCCGGCAGCGGCACCAAAATTTGATACGCCCAAATTACGACTCTCGTTAGAAAGTGCAAGCGGTCGCTGTCAAATATAGAACCCAACTGGTTTTGGTGTCGAATCCCACAGGGAATACTGTGATCACTAAGTATTACAATTATTATTAGACTGATGGTCGAAGGTTCCAAGATAAGGGGGTTTTGGTTTAAGTGCACAATAATATTATCAGTGTAACGATGAGATGATATGTGTAATTATATTTGATCACAGAGAATGACAAGTTAGGGTTATGTCCAGATTGTAGCTTCTACTTCTCTATTAACTATGAGTAATACGGATTTTATACATGCATGCACTTATAGAGAGACGTATTCTAATTCTAAATCCAAATGTTTTTCAACCATTAAGGATTTATTCACCTTAGTTATTTCGAATCCAAAGTGTGCAACAAATTGTATGAACTCTCCAAGAAGTTAATCCTGCTAAGGCATTAACGTGTAACATAGAGGTTGGAAACCCTATTTTCTCGTCACACTCTCTTTTCCAAACAGTAACTTTTCTATCGAACAAGTTATTTCTATAATGGCGCATTCCCTATGTTTGCAACCATGAGAATTCAATCAAAATGAAGAGAGTAATGATATAAGTGGATTAACATATCATAAATTCAAAAACCCATAGCAATAGAGAGTATACTACAAGGTTTCCATAACACTAACAGATAAACTTAGCTACTCATGAATAAAACAGAAATCAACATAGAAATATTCATCATACCAAAACTTAGAACTATCTTGGTGATGAAGGTGACTAGCGAAATTAAGAGAGAAAACACGTTTCTCTCTCTCTGTCCTCAAGCTAAGCCGCTTTCTCTTGTTTTCAAAATAATAGAAAATATCCAATAATCCCTAAAAATTCAGCAATAAGTGCTTTTAATAACATCCTTCTCTAATAAATTGCTACTGCATCCATAACTATTTAAAAATATTGAGTTTGCCCGGGAAAAAGTTCCCATACATCAGATTCAGTCCAAAAGCTGCTTTCTTTTTTATGTGAAGTTTTCCTTAGCTGTCCACAGGTCCCCAAAGTGCGGAAATCTTCCTCATTAGTACCTGAAAAGCATGCTAATCACATAGGTCAGCTCACTTAACTAAAAATAGACTAAAAGTGCAAGAATTATTTTTTTTATCCTCAAAACTTAGCTAAAACATGGGTAAGTTATGGTGCTTAGACGTATAAATACGCCGAACATCAGTAATCTGAAATCTGAAGATCATAAATCCTGAACAATAAAGCATATCTTATGAATCTTTGATCAATTACATTCAGTTCTAAAATCTATTTTTTTTTTCAAAATTATCTTGTCAACTATAAGGGAAGTACTTCATCTCTAGACTTTAAGAAATCTTAAAATCCATAGCTTTCAAAACATATACTTTTATCTCAAGGCTTTCAACCAATAGACTAGGGGATTTCTTGTAGGAGTTTTTTCTAACTGACGTAAACCATGTAGGAACTCATGGATTCCAACATCTTACCCACGTTGCGGAGAGCTATTCTACCCTTGCCATCGAAATACAACTTCTTATCTTAAGTGATCACAATCTTATCCATCCACATAGAAATGGGAATAATAATAATCCTACGGTGGAATGTAGTTCTCAAGCATGAAATCTTGGTAACATACTCATTCGGTGATAAATACTACTCCCATTCTTATGCTAAGTATCTTAAGAAATCCACTTCAAAAATAGCAGAAGGGTTTACAAGAAAAATTAACTATGCTTTTCTTTCTTTAAATCTCAAGTCATATGAATAATGTGAATTATTTATCTTAGCTTAGGACCAAAAGGTGAAATCTTTATCAGAAACTTGAGAACAATCTTATCTTAGGGTGCTCACGGCAAAAACAATCGTGAAATTGGACAGGAGCATCGCATGTAGAAACACTGGGCCTTATAAATCCTTTATCTAAAAGATCTTTGAGTTTCTCTTTCAACTTCTTAAGCTCTGCGGGAGCCATACTGTAAGGAGGGATATAATTAGGTTGAGTATCTGTGAGAAAGTCAATACTGAATTCTATTTTCCTATCGGAAGGTACTCCTGGGAGATCTTCTGGAAAAACATCAGGAAAGTCATTCACCACTCAGAAGGACTAAATTATTGGAGTCTCAGACTTAGTATCCTTGACTCGAACTAGATGATAAATACAACCTTTCAAAATCAAGATTTTGGCTTTAAGATAAGATATGAAATGACTCTTGGGTTACACTAAATTTCTTGACCACTCAAAGACTTGCTCATTTGGGAACTGAAAGTCTACTACTCGGGTGTGATAATCTATAGAAGAATAACAGGAATGGAGCCTATCCATACCAAGGATAAGATCAAAATCAACCATATCTAACTCTATCTATTTTGCTGACATGACTTAATGAAGGACATTGATAGGACATTTTTAAAGATTTGTTTAGCATGAACTGACCTACCTACTAGAGTAGAAACTAAGAAGGGCTCAGGGATCTTTTCAAAATTTATCTCAAAATTTATTTAATGAGGTCACATAAGAGAAACTTGACTCAGGGTCTATCAACACATAAACATAAAAATAAAAGAAACAAAGTATACCAGTAACGATATCTGGTAAATTCTCCTACTCCTGATGGGATGGTAAAGTATAAAAATGATTCTTGTGCTAACTGCCACCAGTATTGGATTATGCCCCCTGAGGAGAAGCTAGGCGACCTAGAGGAGTTGGAGTACTATTAGTCTGAGTCTAGGGTCGAACATCCCTATTTCCCTTTCTAGCATGCGAGCACTCTTTGATTCCGTGACTTGGTAGGCCACATCCATAACAACCTTTTAAACCCCAAAAACACTCACCTAGATGGGTTTTACCACACTTAGAACACTGAGGATAATTGGGCCTACCATACACACTATTCTGAGATCTGGACTTAGAAGAGTTACCCCACTATTCCTAACTATTTATGGGTGTAGGAGAACTGGGTGAAGATGGTGCAGGCATAGATGAACGATTCTAAAACTGAGAATAATTTCCTCCTCCAAACCTATTCTGACCACAATCAAACTGCCCTGTTCTAGCCTTTTTATTTACACTCTTTTTTAAAAAAATAAATTGTGCCTCAATCTGTTATGCATGCATCTTCAATCTAGAAAGATCCATATCTCCAATGAGCATTGTAGTCCTACACTCCTTAACTACCAACCCAGACACACCGAACATAAACATCCTCATGCTTGACCTAAGGTCAACCATCGGATTAGGGGCATACTTAGACAAGTAGTTGAACTTGAGGCAATACTCCTTCACTATTATAGAGTCCTACCTCACATTTATGAACTCTTTTGTATTAGCTTCCCTCACCTCATGTGGTAAGAACTTGTCAAAGAACGCATCCTAAAACATCTGCCAAGTTATGGAGTTGCATTCCCCCTCTACTTTTCTTCCACATCACTACCCAATCTTAAGAAATATCCTTCAACCTATAGCATGCCAATTCAATACTCTCTTCTTCAAAAATATGCATTATTTGGGTGATCTTCTTCACTTTATCTAGGTAAAACTTTGGGTCCTCACCTATCTTCAACCCAAAGAACTCTTGTGGATTCTTTCTCATAAAATCTCAAATTCTGGCTATGGCTATGTCCTCATCTTCCTTGGGTGGGACAACAGCCTAATGGTTTCCCTAAAAATTAGCCGTGGATAGTCCCTGTAAGTCAGCCTGAATCTTTGTGTGTGACGTATACTCATTCAAAGGATCTGCGAGTTAAGGTGGCTGGTTATCATTTCTTCATGCATTATCTCGGTGAGGAGTAATTTTTGGTCATGTGAAATAATGAGTTAGAAGTAGATAGAGACATGGAATACACAATATATCATGAAAGAAAAGATGATTTCCTAAAATGTTACATAGCCTCTTGCTCATAGATGTGGCACACATCGCACCAATGATCAAGACTCTTCGTAACACGGGTTTTCTGACTCCCTAGGACTCTCTATACCTTAAGCTTTGATACCAAGTTTGTAATTCCTAGAAATCTAACTCCCAGAATGCCACACGGTACTACAAACTACAAATATTTCTAAGCTAACTCTCATTGCTTTCTACTAAATCTGAATCTCAAAATAGGGGAAAATGAATACGAAAACATAATAGATACGAAAATCTTATCTGAATCATACTAATCTCACAAGTCTTTGTAAAACAGTACTAAAAAGTCTTAATACAGAATCAAAAGTCTAAACTGAATCTAGCATTTTGTCAAGGCTCTACTGACTGAATCTAGAGAGTCAAAGGGACAGGCCCCAATAGACTCAAACTGTCTGAAATATATACTAAACCATCTACTAGATAAAAAGGTAATATGAATCTCTAAGTCCTCGAACTATGAGGGCTCACCAACTGCAGAGACGTAGATGAGATCAAAAATCACACACGCTACTGTGACTAAGCACTTGAACCTACATTATAAGACAATGCAGCACATTGACATAATGTGGATCAATACTTTGATGATGTACTGAGTATATGGAGGTAAATGTAATAAATAAAAAATATCATCACAATTTATAAAATCAACCATGCTAAATGTGAATGACTCACTTAGGCTTGAGTAATCTGAAATCTGAAGATCATAAATCATGAATAATAAAGCATATAATATGAATCTTGTGAGCCATTACATTTAGTTCTAAAATATGTTCTTTTTTGAAAACTACCACATTATCTTGTCAACTATAAGGGAAATACTTCATCTCAAGACTTTAAGAAATCTTAAAATCCATAGCTTTCAAAACATATACTTTTATCTTAAGGGTTTCAACCAATTAACTATTTTAAGAGTAGGGGACTTATTTTGGGAGGTTCTTCTATCCGACAAAAACCATGTAAGAATTCATGGAGTGCAATGTCTTTCCCACGTTGGGGAGAGCTATTCTACCCTTGCCATCGAAATAGAACTTCTTATCTTAAGTGATCACAATGTTAGTCTTCCAAGTAGAAGTGGGAATACTCTTAATCATACGGTGGCTTGTAGTTCTGGGGCATGAAACCTTGGTAACATACCCGTGTCGGTGCTAAATACGGGTGCTAAATACTACTTCAATTCTTAGGCTCAGTATCTTAATAAATCTACTTCAAAAATAGCATAAGGGTTTACAAGAAAAACCAATTATGCTTTTCTTTCTTTAAATCTCAAGTCATATGAACAATGTGGATTCTTTATCTTAGCTTAAAACCAAAAGGTCAAATCATTTTTCGAAAATTTGAGAATAATCTTATCATTGGGTGCTGATAACATAAATAATCTTGAAATAGTAATATTTAATAAGGGCTTAAAGACCCATGCTTCAAAATCAAGTAAAATTATAGCAAACATCATGCTCAATATGCTTCTTGAAAATACTTCAACAATATCAAAATAATAAAATCAAGAATCTCAATATCATGCTTAAACTCAATTGGAAAAATCTGAAAAATCGCATTATATAAATAATTATATGAAAATAGACATTCAATCACTTAAAATCTAATAAGCTTGTAAATAATAATAATGGGTATGAACTCTAACTTGAATTTAATGGGAAATCACATAAAATTAAGTAAAAATGGAAATTAAAATAATTTTGGACACAAGGTCAAAAGGATTGTCCTTGTTCGTAACCCAACATACCTCAATTGATGATCTTAGATGCTAAAACTTGAATCTTGGATATCTATTGATGCTTTAGAGATGAATGCTTAGAGTTCTTGAGTTCTAGAATATAAATCTTGAATTACCTAGGAGAACTAATGTAGAAATTAGGTTTTCTGGAGAAGGAGATTTGATGATCAAGGATTTTCTATTGAGAGAAAGTGGATGAAATACAAATAAAGTGCTTTGGAATATGCAAAATCTTGTGTTTTGGACGGATTGGGTGCTTGGACATTGACCCAAATGCTCAATTTAAGCTTTTAAATGAAACTGAAAAATGCAATATTTTCCGATTTGGGTGGACACCATGACGTACCACTATCACAGTGCCTCACTGGAATGTGGACAAATGGGAACTAGGCTTTCACCGAGACATGCCACAATTACAGTGCCCTTTAGTTTACCATTTTGGACACTGGCCCGACGCTCCAGTATTACAAAGGCCTACTGGAAATTGCCAAATGAGAAATTGGCCTTTTCCAGGACGTGCTAATATTGTGGAGGTCCACTAGAATTTGAAAATTACAAATTTTACTTTTCCCGCAATGCACAAAGTGCCCACGTGGCACACTTTCAACATAAAAATGCCATAAATCCTTCACCAAGTGTCGAATTTGGGTGAATCTTATATCGATGGAAATCTTATTCAATTTCCCACAAATAGAATAAATGTAATTAATTTTTTATGCTATCTCTAAACATTCTACTAACGAATTTAAGAGAAGAAAGTTTAGGGTATTATAATATCTCCCCCTTGGGAACATTCATCCTCGAATGCAGCTAGTTACACTAAGAATATTGAGGAATCTGAGGCTATATGATAGAATGCACAACTGAAGTAAACTAAATACAGGATCTAAATCATTCTGAGCTTTTGACTAATTCTGTGAGTGCATGAACTTACATGAGGACAACTATATAGCTGAATACATGATTAGAAAAACACTGAATCAAGGAAAAGTATTACCTTCAGATAAATCTAAACTTTCGGAGAAGAGGTGAGGGTACTTGGATTGCATATCTAATTTGGCTTCCTAAGTGGCACCCTAAACAGTCTAATTCTGTCAAAGAAATTAGACCAAGGGAACATTTTTTTTCCTTAGTCTACGGATCTGATTATCTAAAATTTTGACTGGAATCTCTTCGTATGAAAGGTTGTTCTGAATATCTGAGGTTTCTAAAGGAACTACAATAGTTGAGTCACTGATGTACTTCTTAAGTATAGAGACATGTAATACAACATGAACACCTGATAAGTCTGTGAAAACCTCAAGAACATAAGCTACTTTTCCAACACGACTCACAATTCTGAAAGGGCCAACATACCGGGGACTAAGCTTTCGCTTTTTGCCAAATTTCTTCACCCCTTTCATTGGTGAAATCTTTAGATACACTAAATGACAAACCTCAAACTCGAGATCCCTTCTTCTCACGTCTGTATATGATTTCTGCCGACTCTAGGCTGTTTTAAATCTTTCTTTAATCGACCTATCTTTCTTCATAGCTTTAAAAATTGCATCAGGCCCAAGAAAAGTGGCCTCACCTACTTCAAACCAACCTATGGACAATCTACATCTCCTCTCATAAAGAGCCTCAAATGGAGCCATCTGAATGCTGGATTGGTAACTGTTATTATAAGCGAACTCAATCTATGGCAAATGATTATCCCAACTACCTTTGAAATAAAGAGCACATGCCCTCAATATATCTTCTAGAGTCTGGATGGTCTTCTCTACTTAATCATATGTCTGATGGCGAAAAGTTGAATTAAGATGAACACGGGTACCAAGACCCTTCTGAAAGGCTCTCCAAAATTGAGAAGTAAACTAAGTACCCCTATCTAAAATGATCGACAAAGGCACTCCATGCAATCTGACTAACTATCAGATATACAACTTAGCATAATCCTCAATTGTATAAGATGTGTAAACTGATAAGAAATTTATTGAGTTCATCAATTTGTCTATAGTAACTCAAATCTAATCTTAATGATGATGACAATGGGGTAACCAGTTACAAAATCCAGATTCACCTCTTCCCACTTCAAGGTGGGAGTATCAAACTCTTGCAATGAACCACCAGGTCTTTGGTGCTCTACCTTAACCTATTGAAAACCACAAACTTGGTTATGTCTCTTTTCATACGACTCCATAAATAGATTTCCCGCAAGGCGCGGTATATTTTAGGACCATCTGGATGAATAGAAAAATGCACACATGCGCTTCCACTATAATCCACTATCTCAAATCATCAACACATGGTGCATACAATCTACTCTCGTATTTCAAGACACCATCTCCCACTTGGGAGAAAACCTCTACCTTGTGTTCTTTAACCGACTCCTTCAGTTTTACCAAACTAGAATCCATATCTTGCTTCTCCGTTACTTCTGAAACTAGGGAAGATTTGGCACTATTCTGAACCCAAATATTTCCTTCAGTTAAATCAACCAACCTAACACCTAATCTAGCAAAATGATGAACTTCGTGAGCTAACTCTTTATTTTCATTCTCAATATGAGCAAAACTGCCCATGGATAATCTACTAAGGGCGTCTAACACTACACTGGCCTTGCCCGGATGATACACCACACTCATGTTATAATCTTTCAATAACTCCAGCCACCTTCTCTGATGGAGATTCGACATTATCTGGGTAAACACATACACCAAGATTTTGTGATCCATGAATACATCCACATGCACACTATACAAATAATGTCTCCATATTTTCAAAGTAAACACTATAGCAGCTAACTAAATATTGTGGGTTATGTAATTCTTCTCGTGAAGCTTAAGTTGTCTAGAGGAATAGGCTATGACCTTACCTCTTTGCATCAACATGCAATCCAAACTAACTCTGGAGGAATAAAAATACAGCCCAAAACCATCTGTACCATCTAATAGTGCTAACACTGTGGCTGTAGTGAGTCGAGTCTTGAATTCCTAAAAACTCTTTTTTTAGGAATCTTACAACTAAAACTTAACTTTCTTTTAGTTTAATATAGATATAGGAGATGAAATAGATGAGAAAAATTTAACAAAACCGCGGTAATAGCCAGCTAAACCCAAGAAACTCTTAATGTCTAACGGAGAAATGGGTCTAGGCCCATTTCTTATGACTTCTATCTTTTGAGGACCGACTCTAATACCATCGAAAGTAACAATATGACCAAGAAAGGATACTGATCTTAGCCAAAATTCACACTTGCTCAATTTGGCAAACAATTGATGATCTCTAAGGGTTTGTAAGATAATTCTAAGATGATCTACATGGTCATTGTCACTACGGGAGTACACAAGGATATCATCTATGAATACTAAGACAAATATGTCTAGATACTTTTTGAACACTCGGTTCATGAGGTCCATGAAATCTTCAGGATCATTGGTTAGCTTGAAAAACCATACTAGAAACTCAAAATAACCCTAATAGGTCCTAAAAGTTGTCTTTTTAATATCACATTCTTACCTTAAGCTGATGATTTCTGGATCTAAGGTCTATCATTGAGACATAACTTGCACCTTGTAATTGATCAAACAAGTCATCAATTCTAGAAAGAGGGTATTTGCTCTTGATTGTGACATTATTTAGCTCACGATAGTTAACGCACATTCGCAAAGAACTATCTTTCTTTTGCATGAATAGGATGGGAGCTCTCATGGAGAAACACTAGGCCATAAAAACCTTTATCTAAAAGATCTTTGAGTTGCTCTTTCAACTCTTTAAGCTCGGCGGGAGCCATACGGTAAGGATGGATATAAATAGGTTGAGTATCTGGGAGAAGGTCAATACCAAATTCTATTTTCCCTATCGAGAGGTACCATTGGGAGATCTTCTGGAAAAAACTTTAGGAAACTAATTGACCAGTCGGACGCACTGAATTATTGGAGTCTCAGACTTAGTGTCCTTGACTCAAACTAGATGATAAATGTAACCTTTCAAATTAAAATTTTTGGCTTTAAGATAAGATATGAAATGACTCTTGGGATACACTGAATTTCCTAACCACTTAAAGATTAGCTCATCTGGGAACTGAAACTTCACCACTCGGGTGCGACAATCTATAGAAGCATAACAGGAATGGAGCCAATCCATACGAAGGATAAGATCAAAATCAACCATATCTAACTCTGTCAAGTCTTATAACATGACTTTATGAAGGATAGTTCTAGGACACTTTTTATATATATTTTTAGCAACAACTAAATAACCTTCTAGAGTAGAAACTAAGAGGGGCTTAGGGATCTTTTCTGATTTTATCTCAAAATTTACTGCAACTAATGGGGTCACATAAGAGAAACTCAACTCAGGGTCTATCAACACATAAACATCAAAATAAAAGACAAAGTATACTAGTAATGATATCTAGTGAATCCCATTACTACTGATGCAATGGTAAAGCTTAAAGCCGATTCTGGCACTAACCACCACCAGTACTGGATTATGCGCCCTGAGGAGGAGCTAGACCACCTAGAAGAGCGGGTACACTATTAGCCTGGGTCTGGGGTGGAACATCCCTATTTCTCTATCTAGTATGCGGGTACTCTTTGATTTCATGACCCGGATGGACACATCCAGAACAACCTTTCTGTCCCCACAAATACTCGGCCGAATATGTTTTACCATACTTAGCAAAATGGGGATAAATGCACCTACCACTCTCACTATTCTAAGATCTAAACATAGAAAATTTACCCCACTGTTCTTGCCTATATCTGGGTGCAGGAAAACTGGCTGAAGATGGTGTAGGCATAGATGAACGATTTTGAAACTGCGAATGATTTCCTCCTCCAGACCTATTTTGACCGTAATCAAACTTCCTTGTTCTGGCCTTCTTATTAACTCTCTCTCTTTCTTTTTATATTTTTGCCTCAATATTTTGTGCATGGATCATCAATCTAGCAAGATCCATATCTCCTATGAGCATAATAGTCCTTTAGTCTTTATCTACCAACTGAGACACTGGTCACAAACTTACTTATTCTTGACCTAGGTTCAGCCAGGGAATAGTAGTTAGACAACTAGTTGAACTTGATGCAATACTCCTTCGTTGTCATAGAGCCCCGCCTCAGGTTCATGAACTCTTCTATCTTAGCTACCCTCATCTCATGTGGGAGGAACTTGTCTAAGAACGTATCCTAAAACTTTTACCAATTCATGGGAGCTACATTCTCTCCTCTACTTTTCTTCCACATCACTACCCAATCATATACAACTTCTTTCAGCCTATAGAATGCTAATGCTACACTTTCCTTTTCAGAAACATGCATAATTCAGGTGATTTTCCTCACCTTATCTAGATGAAACTATGGGTCCTCACCGTCCTTCTACTAAAAGAACTCTAGCAGGTTCATTCTCATAGAATCATAAATTCTAGTTGTGGCTATGTCCCCATCATGATGGGGTGGGACTGTAGCCTGGCAGTTTCCCTTAACATTAGCTATTACAGCTTAGGCTAGTGCCTAAAAGGCATCCCAAAACTTTGTATATGACACATTGTCTTTCAAAAGATCTACGGGTTGAGGTTGTTGGTTATTATTTTTGCGTGCATTAACTCGAGGAGGACGAATTTTTGGTCACGTGAAAGCACGAGATAGAGGCAGATAGAGACACAAAATACAAATACATCTTAAAAAAAAAGATGATTTGCTAAAATGCTCCATAGAATCTTACTCATAGATGTTTTAAACCTATGATCAAGACACTTCGTATCGCAACTTGTCTTACTCCCTAGGACTATCTAAACCTTAGGCTTTGATACCAATTTTGTAATTCCGTAAAATCTAACTCCCAGGATGCCACATGGTTCTCCGAACTAAAAGTAGTCATGAGCTAACCCAGACTACTTTCTAGTAAATCTGAATCTCAAAATAGGGGAAAATAAACATGAAAACATAATAAATACAAAAATCTTATATTAAGAATACTAATCTCACAAGTCTTTGTAAAACAAAACTGAAAAATCTTGATATGAAATCAAAAGTTAAAACTAAATCTAGTATTCCGACAAGCCCCTACTGACGGAATCTTGAGAGTTATTGGGACATGCCCCAGCAGACTCAAATAGTCTTAAATAAATACTAAACTATTTACTAGATAAAAAGGAAATCTGAATAGCGAAGTCCTCAAACTTTGAGGGCTCACCAAATGTACAGATATAGATAAGATACTAAATAATCTCTCATGCTGCTGAGACTGAGCACTTGAACCTACATTATGATGTACTGAGTATATAAGGGTGAATGTAATAAGTAAACAATATCAGCATAATTTATAAAATCATGCATGCTAAATGTGAATGACTCATCTAGGCTTGTGTAATCTGAAATCTGAAGATCATAAATCATGAATAATAAAGCATATAATATGAATCTTGTGAGCTATTACATTTCGTTCTAAAATCTATTCTTTTATGAAAACTACCACTTTATCTTGTCAAATGCACGAAAAATACTTTAGCTCAAGACTTTAAGAAATCTTAAACTCCATAGCTTTTAAAACATGTACTTTTATCTTAAGGCTTTCAACCAATAGATATTTTTAAGAGTAGGGGACTTTTTTGGGAGTTTCTTCTAACCGACATAAACCATGTAAAAATTCATGGAGTGCAACATTTTTCCTATGTTGGGGAAAGTTGTTCTACCCTTTCCATCAAAATAGAAATTTTTATCTTAAGTGCTCACAATCTTAGTCATCCACGTAGAAGTGGGAATAATCTTAATCCTACAGTGGAACGTAGTTCTAGGGCATGAAACCGCGGTAACATTCCCATCTCGATGCTAAATAGTACTCCCATTCTTATGCTCAGGATCATAAGAAATCCACTTCAAAAATAGAATAAGGGTATCCAAGAAAAAACAATCATGCTTTTATTTCTTTAAATCTCAATTCATATGAACAATGTAGATTCTCTATCTTAGCTTAGGACCAAAAGGTTAAATTTTTATCAAAATTCTGAGAAAAATCTTATCATAGGGTGATGATGGCACAAACAATCTTGAAATAGAAATCTTTAATTAGGGCTTAATGACCCATGCTTCAAACTCATGTAAAATCATGGAAAAACATCATGTACAATATTCTTCTTTAAAATACTTCTACAATATCAAAATAATAAAATCAAGAATCTGAATATCATGCTTAAACTCAATTGGAAAAATCTGGAAAATCTTATGATACACACTATTATATGAAAAAGGTCATGAAATTCAACATTTAAGTACTTGAAATCTCATAAGCTTGTAAATAGCAATAATGGGTAAAAACCCTAACTTGAATATCATGGGAAATCGTATAAAATTAAGTAAAAATGGGAATTAGAAAAAGTTTTGGGAACAAGGACAAAAGGATTGTCCTTTTTCATAACCCCACAAACCTCGATTGATGATCTTAGATGCTAAATCTTGAATCTTGGTTCTCTATTGATGCATTGGAAATGAATTCTTAGAGTCCTTGAGTTGAGGATTCTAAATCTTGAATTACATTGGAGAATTAGTTGAGAAATTGGATTTCTTGGAAAAGGATCTTTGATTATCTAGGGTTTTATTGTGAGAGATAGTTGATGAAATAAGCATAAAGTTCTTTGGAATATGTTAAACTTGTGTTTTAGATAGATTGGGGGATTGAGAATTGACCAAACTGCCCCTTTAAACTTTTAAATGGAACTGAAAAATACAATATTTTCTGATCTGGGTGGCCACCATAATGCGTCACAATTGTAGTTGATCACTATAAAGTTGAAAAATGGGAACTGGGCTTTCATCATGATGCACTACAATTGTGGTGCCCTTTAGTTTGCCATTTTAGCCACTGGCTCGATGCGCCAGTATCGCAAAGGCTCACTGGAAATTGCAAAATAGAAAATTTGACCTCTCCATGATGTTCCAATATCTAGGAGTTCTACTAAAATTTGACAATTACAAATTTTTCCTTTACCGCGATGCGCCAACTGCCAAGGTGGCACTCTATCAACTTAAAAATGCAATAACTCCTTCACGGAGTGTCAGATTTCAGTAAATTTTATATCGGTGGAAAGATTATTCAATTTCCCACACAATGGGAAGTCTAAATATGGAAAATTCCATATGTAATAAATATTATTCATTTTTCAGACTCTTTCTACATTTTTCTTTTATTATATATCTTTATTTTCTTTATTTTGAGCTTTAAATTTAGTAGAAGGCATCAGGGTTAGCTTAAGGCTACCCTTAGTCTTGAGCACCGTGTGACATCTTGGGACCCATTTTTGAGGTGTTACAGTGGTCCTCCAAAGAGTTCATTTTTGCATTAACGTCTTTCCCATCCATTTGTGGGTGGCAAGATGTTGAGAAAAGCAATTAGGTGCCAAGCCTACCTCACAATGATGTCCCATAGTCACCATGGAACTTAGAGTCCCTATCACTAATAATAGTTTGAGGAATTCCATGTATTTTGATGAAATGCACAATAAACAAACAAGCCACATTATAGCATCATCAATTTTATGACATGGAATAAAATGGGCCATTTTTGTGAACCTATAAACCACAAAAAAAATGCAATCTCTACCCTCCTTGTCTTTGGCAATCCCATTACAAAATCCATAGAGATGTCAAGGCATGGGCATTGAGAAGTGGGTAATGGGGTGTATAACCTTTGAGGGAGAATGTAAGATTTTTCACTTCTACAATCCATGCATTGTCCATAAATTCTATCAACATCTTGGTCCAATAGAAATGTTCCTCTAGGATTCGAAGGGTTTTGTGGATTCCAAAGTGACCAATCATATCACCATCACCTTCCTCTCTATTATCTAGAGGTCACATAAAACCATTTTCCTTTAAACTTGAAACCATTAAACTTTGAGTAGGGTGCAGAAGAAGTATCTATCTCCAACCTTTCCCAACCCCATATCTTAAAATCTTGATAGATTTGAGCAAACCCCATCAATTTAGTTGATAGTGTAGAAATAAGTACATGCTTCCTGGATAATGCATCAGCTACCACATTTTCCTTTCCCTTTTTATATTGAATTACATAAGGGAAAGTCACTAGGAAAGTAATACACTTGGCATGTAATTTATTGAGTTTATCTTAGGACTAGATAGTTTTCAAGGACTCATGATCGATTCAAATCACAGACACCGTAGGCCATAAATATTGTTGCCAGTTACCCAAAGCTCTAATCAAGGCATATAACTCTAGATCATAGGTGGAATAATTTAGAGTTGCACCCATAAGTATTTCACTAAAATAGGCAATACAGTTATGATCTTGGATTAAGACAACACCTATTCCTACCTTACTTGAATCACATTAAATATGAAATATCTTATGAAAATTGGGTAATTGTAATAATGGGCCGAAGCTAAGCATAGACTTCAAATCCTCAAATGCATCAGATTACTCATTACCCCATCTAAAAGTTTTATACTTGAGTATCACCTTGATAAAGGGAGAGGCGATGGTACTAAATCCTTTGACAAATTTCCTATAAAAATAGCCAACCCATTGACACTTCTTACTTCACCAATGGATTTAGGAGTTGACCAATTCTTGATGGAGTCTATCTTAGATTATTCCACTTGAACTTCTCTTGATCTCACTACAAATCCCAAGTACACAACTTCATTCTCACAAAAATAACATTTTTTAATGTTAGCATACAACTCTTTTCTAAGCACTTCAAACATATTTTACAAATGTAAGACATGTTCTTCAAGGTATTTGCTATAAAATAGAACATCATCAATGTGTACAACAACAAATTTCCCTATTAATGGTTTCATCACATGGTTCATAAACAACATAAAGATACTAGGAGTGTTGGTGTGGCCAAAAGGCATGACCAATAATTCATATAGACCAAACTTGATCTTTAATGCGGTCTTCAACTAATCACCCGATTATATATGGATTTGGTGGCACCCGCTCCTAAGATCTATCTTAGAAAACACACAAAAACCATTCAACTCGTCAAGCATATTATCCAAATGTAGAATTTTATGGCGATACTTTACGGTTATTTTATTGATGGCTTTACAATAAACGTACATGCGCCATGTTCTATCTTTCTTTGGTACCAGCAACACTGGAACAACACATGGACTCATGCTCTCTTTGATGTATCCCTTGTTAACAATTTTCTTAACTTGCCTTCAGAGCTCTTTTATGTTCATTGGATTACTTTAGTAGGCCGTTTTGTTTGGTAATTGAGAAGCTGACACAAAATCAATTTAATGCTCAATTACCTATATAGGGGTAATCATTCAAGAAGATCCCTTTGGAACACATATTCGTAGTCCTGCAAACAACAAAAATAGAATAGGGGATAGGAGGAGTAGAGTGGTTAGCATAAAAAGAATGGTCTAGTAGGAGCATGGGTTGCTTGTTATCATTCTCTTTGAAAAGATCTTTGTTCCTAGCCAACATCACCAAGGGACTCTTCCCTTTCAACATTCTCTTATCCTTTTCCCCATCCCACTCCTCGGTTTCGTCCTCCTTTTTACCTTGTGTCATACCCTTCCCCTTTAATTCTCTATATTTTGGTGCCTTATTAGGTTATGAAGGCAAAAGTGGATGGAGAGTGAATTTTTGGCCATTCAACTCAAAAGAGTACCAATTGGTCCTCTTCTCATGCTTGGTTGAATGTTATTTTTATGGTATCACATGAAAGAGATAACAACATAGCGTGGTTATCACATCACAATGCACCGCATCATGAAAATTCTCGACTTTAAATTGAATCATCACTTGCCTAGTCACCTTCAACTCACCACAATTATTTACCCATTGATGATTGTACTGTATAGCATGTTGGATTGTGGGAAACTTTTAGAAATCAACCAAAGTAGAGCTAGCATAAATTTCTCTATCAATGATCAAAGAGCACACATTTTACTTCATAAAAATATAGTGTTGAAAAGATTCTCCCTTTGAATAGGGTCTTCTACTGGCTTATTAATAATTTCATACCTCACAACAAAATTTAGAACCACATACTCTCCATCTTGAGGCAAAGAATCTTCATTATCCTCCTCTACTGGCTCATCTTCTTGGGACCCCTCTCCATCTTGGGCTTTTTCATTATTCTCACCTTTCAATCCTACCCCTTCTCCAAGGTAATAAAATTTCCCTTCCCTAAGGATAAAATTTCTTTAGTTGGGACATTTAATTGCCTTATGTCCCCACACTTGACATTTAAAATATTGGAAACCTTTAGGATTGGGAGTAGGATATATGTTACCTTCATTTTGTGGCGTATACTTTGGAGTCGTCTTTTGTACGAAAATCTTGTCATTGGACTTGTAGTCCTTTTTAGTATCCTTTGGGTTTGTAAATTCCCTTTTTTTGGATAATCCTCTCAGTCTCTAGGGACACTTGTAAACTTTCTTCTATAGTCTCAAACATGTGGATCATCGTGAATGAGGAGATATCTTTGTTCAATCAAATCTTGAAGCGTGTGATGTCATGGTTCCATTCTCTCATTGGTCGAGCTTCAAGATCAAGTATTGGAATTCATCATAATAGGCCATAACACCCTTGCTACCTTGCCTCAAGTTGTAAAACATGGCAAGTAGCTCATGTGTAAACCTAACCGGAACATACCTATGTGTCATGTATACCGTCAATGAATCCCATGGAGAAGGTTTTCCTTAATTCAACACATTTCCAAATCTCGACATAATCCCACCATATATTGGCATACACTTTAAAATGGGATATGGCATAGAAACTCTTTTACTCTTTATGGTAATATCATTAACTTGGAAGATCCTTTCAAAAGAGGACTCCCATGAGAGATAAGCTTTGGGACTACTTTTTTCCTTTAAAATTTGGAAGACTAAACTTGATTGAATTGATACGTATATCTCGATCCCTATTACCTTGTTAGTTCAACTGGTCAAAACCTTGGGGTCGGTTTCCTAAGTTTTCTCTACCATTAAGTGCCAGACCAAATCTTTCTCCTAGAGTTCGATAACCATTTTGATCCATTTTATACCTCTGTTTTTATCTACCAATATTTCGAATTCATTGAATGCTTCAAACTTTGTATTTTTATTTCCTTTCTTCCTCGTCTATTTGGATGGGTCAGAATTCATTAAGGGGTTCTTGGAATGGGGGAATTTTATTTAGTGGAGGTTTAGGTATTCAGGTTCGAGATTCATCATGTTGTGTTTGGTTTAATTGAGGTTGGAGTGGTCGAATAGGATTTTGATTTTGTGGATATCTAGTGGTTTAGGTAATGGAATCATCTGTTTATATTGGTGGATTAATCATTTGGTGATGGTTTTTCGAGAAAATATGAACCAAAGGATTTAGAGCATGCCCACTTGTCGAAGCATGGTAGTTTTGAGGTATGGATAGGGATGTGATTTGTTGACCATCCACAAAATCCACTCTTCCTCCAATTAGGGATACACTACTTCAAGAGAATCAACCTTAAAGCCAAGTGAATTTATCTTAGCATCCATAGAATCAATTTTATGAATGAGAGTTTCAATGGCCACTCATATGACATTTTTTGAGTAGTTATCCATGGTTTGCAAAGTTTCACCTTCCATGTCCATTATACCTATGAAGAGAGACACTCACAAAAATAACAAACATGTCAACGTTAGAGAAATTAACCACACAAAACACCTTTATTTACCATACATTTGGATCACAATTGTTGAAAGATGGTTTATACTTCGTGTGGTAATCGAGATGTCAAGTGGTACTCTTGATTGGATTGGGCTCTTTTTTGAAATGTTAGAAAGAAAATATGTATGCACTTGAGTCAAGAATTTATGATGAATAAAAATCTAGAAAATCTTGAAAGAAAAGGAATGTTGAATGAATTCGGACGCAATAACTAATAATCAAACTTAGTAGTTGAATTACTAGTTGTTGATTGTTGTAACAATCAAGAGTTGATGTTAAGAATTAAGGAATGAAACTAACCAATCAAACCACCTAAAATTGGAGTTTAAAAGAGTTATAATGAATTTGGAACTTGAATTGGACGTTGGGAAGTCTTGATATGCATTTGGGAGATGTCACACACCTTTGGCGCACCTTTAGGTAGGGAAGGCATGTCACTGTATTGATCTATTGAAGCAGTTCCAACGTACCTCCAGCACAGGTTGGTTGAAGGAGAGGCCTTAGACACTTCCTTGAGGAGTGGCAGTAGGGTGGGAGCAGCAGCAGCGCACCTTGGGCGCAGGTCAAGGACAAGTTGGCTGCCCTTTGACAGTTTTAAGGCTGAAAATGCCCCTCAAATGGTCCCTTGTAACTTCTTTTCTTGGTATATCCTTGGAATCTTTATAGATGATCAAATACACACACCTTTTCACTTTTTTTCTTCTTTATTTCTTGATCAAACACCCTAATTTGGATGAAATTTCAATATAAATATAACAATCTCCTCAAGAACACCAAGAACATCAATATTATTACCTTTTTCTACAGAGCTTGGAATGAGTCTATTGTTTGAACATGGGCACTTCTTAGCCTTCTAAACTCATTCCTAACATAAATTTGCTCAAATTCTTCAGCAAAATTTTTAGATTTTCAATTCACTTCAAACTCTTTCAACCAAAGCTTCCAACAAAGATAGAACACTCAAATAAGCTACAATTTGACTCAAATTTGGTTTATAGACTTGTATAGTGCTAGGGATTGCAAATATAACACTTGAAATACAAGAAAACACAAAAATGAAAATCTAAAAATGTTACCTAAGACCTAAAACATGAATAGTAAATTTTTTTGTGATTTTCGATTTTCTAAGATGACTAGACCCAAGATCAACTTCGTAGGAACAGAATTATGCTCGTCTATTTAACCAAATGATATGAAATGAAACTATCAAACCAGAAATGAACTACGAAAGCAAGTAAAGACAACTAATGTAGAGACAGATAATTAGACACAAGAAAAAGGAGTAACTAAGCATAAAAGGATAAATCAAATCCTAATACCCTCAATCACAACTAATTAAAACACCTAATTCCTACAGTGACTAAGAGGGAGATGAACGCCCTTTAAACCAACATTTCTAAACTAAAGTTCAAAAAAAGTTTTCCAATACTCTAACTCAATGGAGAAGCACTCATCAATTCATTAATAATCTAACTAAAACAAAGAGAATGAGTTATACTCAAAAGTATTTCTAGTTTAGGCTAATCATTACAATTTTAGGGCCCAAAAGTGAGCCAACTGCAAGAAAAAACCCACTAGAGGTGGTTTTGATTTGCTCTTGAAATACTAAAGTGGATCCTAAGTGCCTTGGGAGCAAGTCCATTCAAAGGGGATTTCTAGCCACATTTTTCCTTCCCTTGCCTTCTCCAATGATCCTTGGACCAATGTAAGTGTGATCATAAAAAACTAACACTCTCTTGTTCGTAAGGAGGCTTATTCAAGTACCTCCCACTTCATGAATAATCATTGGATCCTTTGAACCTCCCAGTCTTGACATGTAGTGAATGACTTGGAGCTAATTCAGATTGTATCACTCCTTTTTCTTATTGCTTGTACTCTAGTTTCTCAATTACCCTCCTTGTGTTAGGATGATAGTGGTTATAAAAACATAGTAACATTTTATATAAGAGAGTAGATGTTCTTTATTGTGAAAATTTTTATAATGCCCAAAAATCTAACTCCGGTGATGCCACACGGTGCTACGAACTACAAGTAGTCCTATGCTAACCCTAGCTGGATACAAAATCAAAAGTATAAACTGAATCTAGTAGTCTAACAAGCCTCTACTGACTGAATGTGCTAAATCACTAAGATAGGCCCAAGCTGACTCAAACTATCTGAAATGAATACAAGAACATACCAGATAAAAAGGAAATCTGAATAGCTAGGTCCTTGAACTATAAGGGCTCACCAACTATAGAGATATAGATGAGATACTCAAAAATCACTCATACTACTGAGACTGAGCACCTGAACGTGAATACAATAAGTAAACATTATGATCACAATTTATAAAATCATGCATGCTAAATGTAAATGATTCACATAGGCTTTAGTAATATGAAATCTAAAGATCATAAATCATGAACAATAAAGCATATATTATGAATCTTGGGAGCTATTACATTCAGTTCTAAATCTATTCTTTTTTGAAAACTACCATATTATCTTGTCAACTGTAAGGGAAATACATCATCTCAAGAATTTAAAAAATCTTAAAATCCATAACTTTAAAAACATATACTTTTATGTTAAGGCTTTCAACCAATAGACTGTTTTAAGAGTAGGGGACTTCTTTGGGGAGGTTCTTCTAACCGACATAAACCGTTTGAGCATTCATGGAGTCCAATGTCATACCCACATTGGGGAGAGCTATTCTTCCCTAGCTATCAAAATAGAACTTCTTATCTTAAATGATCACAATCTTAGTCATCCACGTTGAAGTGGGTATAATCTTGATCCCACGATGGCAAGTCGTTCTGGAGCATGAAACCTTGGTAACATACCCATATTGGTGCCAAATACTATTCCCATTTTTATGCTTGGGATCTGAAGAAATCCACTTAAAAAATAGCACAAGGGTTTACACGAAAAACCAATTATGCTTTTCTTTCTTTAAATCTCAAGTCATATAAACAATGTGGATTCTTTATATTAGATTAGGACCAAAAGGTCAAATCTTTTTTTGAAAATCTGAGAATAATCTTATCATTAAGTGCTCATGGCACAAAAATCTTGAAATTGTAATATTTAATTAGGGCTTAATGACCCATGCTTCAAACTCATGTAAAATCATAGAAAAACATCATGATTAATATGCTTCTTGATAATACTTCAACAATATCAAAATAATAAATTCCAGAAAATAGTCTTGCAATTCAACATCCAATCACTTGAAACCTCATAATCTTCAAATAATATAAATAGGGTATGAGCGCTAAGTGTAAATCATGTGAATTTAACTAAAAAAGATAGTTTTGGGTGCAAGGACAAAAGGATTGTCCTTGTTCATAACCCCACATACCTCAATTGATGATCTTAGATGCTAAAACTTGAATCGTGGATCTCTATTCGGTCTTTGGAGATGAATTCTTAGAGTTCTTGAGTTGGAGATTCTAAGTCATTAATAACTTAGAGAATTAATGGAGAAATTTGGTTTCTTGGATAAGGAGCTTTGATGATCTAGGGTTTTCTTTAGAGAGAAAGTGGTTGAAATAAGCATAAAGTGCTTTGGAATATGTTAAATCTTATGTTTTGGATGGACTGGGGGCTTGGGAATGGACCAAAATGCCCGATTTAACCAATCAAACAAAATGAAAAAACACAACATTTTCCGAACTGTGTGGCCTTCATGACGCGCCACTATCGCGGTGGCTCACTGGAAAGTGGACAAATGGGAACTAGGCTTTCACCGCGATGCACCATAATTGCAGTGTCCTTTATTTTGCCATTTTTCCCACTTGCCCGACGCGCCATTATTAAGAAGGCTCAGTGGAAATTCACTAACGGGAAATTGTCCATCTCCGCAATGCGCCAATATTGCAGAGGTCCACTAGATGTTGACAATTATGAATTTTGCCTTTCCCGCAACTCGCCAAGTGCCCAGGTGGCACACTGTTAACTTAAAAATGCCTTATATCCTTTACCGAGTGTCAGATTTGGGCGAATATTATGTATTAATCAAAATCTTATTTAATTTCCCATACATAGAATAAATATTATTCATTTTTGAAGCAATATCTTAACATTCTAGAAACGAATTTAAGCTAAGAAAGTTTATGGTATTACAATATCTCCCCTTTAGGAACATTCATCCTCGAATGTTGCTAGTTAGACTAAGAATACTAAGAATATGAGGCTATATGACAGCATGAACAAACATAGTAAACTAAATAAATGAATCTAAATCATTCTAATCTTCATAGTAATTCTGTAAGTGCATGAACTTACATATGGACAACTATATAGCTGAATACATAATTAGAAAAGAACTGAATCAAGGAAGAGTATTACTTTCATCTAAATCTGAGTTTTTGTAGCAGAGGAGATCGTACTTGGCTTGCATGTCTGCTTCGGCTTCCCAAGTGGCACTCTCAATAGAATGATTCTGCCAAAGAACTTTGACCAAGGGAACTTCTTTGTTCCTTTGTCTACAAATCTGATGATCTAAAATCTCGACTGGAATCTTTTTGTATGATAGGCTATTCTGAATATCGAAGTTTTCTAAAGGAACTACAATAGTGGTCACCGATGCACTTCTTAAGCATAAAGATGTGGAATAAAGAATGAATGACTGAAAATTCTGCGGGAAACTAAAAATTATAAGCTACTTTCCCAACATGACTCACAATTTTGAAAGGGCCAACATACCGGGGACTAAGCTTCCGCTTTTTGCCTAATATCTTCACCTCTTTCACGGGTGAATTTTTCAGATACACTAAATCACCAACCTCAAACTTGATCTCCCTTATTCTTACATCTGCATATGATTTCTAACAACTGTGGGCTGCTTTCAATCTTTCTCAAATCAACTTAAGTTTCTCCATAGCTTCAAACACTGCATCGGCCCCAAGAAAAGCGACCTTACCCATTTCAAACCAACCTATGGGTGATCTATATCTCCTCCTATAAAGAGCCTCAAATGGGGCCATCTGAATGCTGGAATGATAAATGTAATTATAAGTAAAAACAATCAATAGCAAATTCTCATCCTAATTACCTTTGAAATTAAGAGCACATGCCTCAACATATCTTTAGAGTTTGGATGTTCCTCCATGCTTGACCATCTGTCTGAGGGTGGAATGTTGAACTAAGATGTACTTGGATACCCAGACCCTTCTGAAAGGCTCTCTAAAATAAGAAAGTAAACTAAGTACCCCTTTCTAAAATGATGGATAAAGGAACTCCACATAATCTGACTAACTCTAGGATATAAACTTAGCATAATCCTCAACTGTATAAGATGTGTGAACTAGAAAGAAATGCATTAACTTCATTAATCTATCAACAATAACACCAATCGAATCCTGATGACGACATGAATGGGGTAAACATGTCACAAAATCCATATTCATTTGTTCCCACTTCCAAGTGGGAATACCAAACTCTTACAATGAACTACCAGGTCTTTGGTGCTCCTTAACCTGTTGAAAACTTTTACACTTGGCCATAAACTCCGCATTGTCTCCTTCTTACCACTCCACCAATAGATTTCTCGCAAGTTGCGGTACATTTTGGTAGCACCTGGATGACTAGAACAATGCGTACCATGTACTTACACCATAATATACTGTCTCAAATCATCAAGACATGGCTCACACAATCTACTATGGTAACTCAACACGCCATCTCCCCCTTGGGAGAAAACCTCTATGTTTTGGTCTTTAACCAACTCCTTCAGTTTAACCAAACTAGAATCCATATCTTTCTTCTCCTTTACTTCCGAAACATGGAAAGATTCGACAATGGTATGAACCCAAACATTTCTTTTAGCTGAATCAACCAACCTAACAACCAACCTAACCAAATTATGATCTTCTCAAGCTAGCTCTTTCTTGTCATTCTCTGTATGAGCAACACTGCCCATGGATAATCTACTAATGGTATCTGTCACTACATTCGCCTTGCCTGGCTGATACAACATACTCATGTCATAATTCTTCAACAACTTCAACCACCTTCTCTGATGATGATACAACTCTCTCTAGGTAAACACATACTACAAGTTTTTGTGATCCGTTAGCACATCCACATGTACACCATACAAATAATGTATCCATATTTTCAAAGCAAATACAACATCAGCTAACTAAAGATCATGTGTTGGGTAATTAATCTCGTGTGGTTTAAGTTGTCTAGAGGCATAGGCTATAACCTTACATCTTTGAATTAACACACAAGCCAAACCAATTCTGGAGGTAACACAATACACCACAAAACTATCTATATTATCTAGTAGTGCTAAGACTGGGGTTGTAGCGAGTCACCATCTTCAATTTCTAAAATCTTTTCTCCTAGGAATCTGACCACTGGAACTTAACTTTTTTTTGGGTCATTCTAGACATAGGAGATCAATAGATGAGAAACCTTCAAATATACGACACTAATAGCCAGCTAAACCTAAGAAACTCTTAATGTCTGATGGAGAAATAGGTCTAGGTCTATTTCTTATGGCTTCTGTCTTTTGGGGATCAACTCTAATACCATCATAGGAAAAAACCTGACTGAGAAAGGCAATTAATCTTAGAAAAAACTCAAACTTGTCGAATTTGGCAGACAATTAATGATTTCTAAGGGTTTGCAAGATGATTATAAGATGATCTACATGGTCATCCTCACTATGGGAGTGCACAGGGACATCATATATGAATACAATGACAAATATGCCTAGAGACTGTTTAACTACTCGGTTCATGAGGTCCATGAAAGCTGCAGGAGCATTGGTTAGCCCAAAAGACATGACTACAAACTCAAAATGACCGAAAGGGTCCTGAAAGTTGTCTTTGAAATATCACATTCTTTTACCTTAAGCTGATGATAGCCGGATATAAGATTTATATTTGAGACATAACTCTCACCTTATAATTGATCCAACAAGTCATCAATTATTAGAAGTAGGTATTTTGTTTACTGTGACCTTATTCAGTAGATGATAGTCAATGCATATTCAAAAAGAACTATCCTTCTTTTGCATAAATAGGATGGGAGCTCCCCATAGAGAAACATTGAGACTTATAAAACCTTTATCTTTAATATCTTTAAGTTACTCTTTCAACTCATTAAGCTCGGCGGGAGCCATACGATAAAGAGGGATAGAAATAAGATGAGTATCTGGAAGAAGGTCAATACCGAATTCTATTTCCCTATTAGGAGGTAGCCCTAGTAGATCTTCTGGAATAACTTTAGGAAACTCATTGACCAGTCGGATGGAATGAATTGTTGGAGTCTAAGATTTACCATCCTTGACTCGAACAAGATGATAAATACAACCTTTGGAAATCAACTTTCTGTCTTTTAGATAATCTATGAAATGACTCTTGGAAGATATTGAATTTCCTAACCACTCAATGACTAGCTTATTTAGGAAATAAAGCATCACCACTCGGGTGCGATAATCTATAGAAGCATAAGAGGAATGAAGACAATCCATACCAAGGATAAGATCAAATTTGACCATTTCTAACTCTATCAAGTCTGCTAATATAACTTTATGAAGAGGACACTTTTTACAAATTTATTTAGCAACAACTGACCTACTTACTGTAGTAGAAACCAAGAAGATCTCAGGGATCTTTTCAGAATTTATCTCAAAATTTACTGCAACTAATGGGGTCATAAAAGAGAAACTCAACTCAGGGTCTAACAATACATAAACATCAAAATGAAATACACGAAGCATACCGATAATGACATTTGGTGAATCCACCTACTCCTGATGAGATGGTGAAGCATAAAACCGATTCTGGCGCTGATGATGTGCCTCGAGAAGGAGCTGGTGCACTATTAGCTTAAGTCTGGGGTCGAGCATCCCTATTTCCCTGTCTAGCATATGGGCACTCTTTGATTTTATGACCTGGATGGCCTCATCCATAGCAATATTTCTGACCCCAAAAACACTCACCCAGATAGGTCTTACCACATTAAGCACACTAAGGATAACTAGGCCTACCACTCACACCATTCTAAGATATACACATAAAAGACTTACCCCAGTGTTCCTGCCTATTTCTGGGTACAGGAGCACTGGATGAAGAAGGTGCAGGAATTAATGAACGATTCTAAAATGACGAACGATTTCCTCCTCCAGACCTATTTTGATGAAAATCAAATTGCCTTATTCTAGCCTTCTTATTTACTCTCTCCCTCTTTCTTTAAACTTTTCATCCTAAATATGTTATGCTTTCATCATCAATCTTGCATGATCCATATCTCTAATAAGCATAGCAGTCCTCACTCCTTAACTACCATCTTAGACACACCAGTCAAAAACATACTCTTGCTCAAACTAGAGCCAGCCATCTTATTAGGGGCATACTTAGAAAATTAGTTGAACTTGAGTCAATACTCTTTCACTATCATAGGGCCATGCCTTAGGTTCATGAACTATTCTATCTTAGATTCCCTCATCTCACGTGGGAAGAAATTGCCTAAGAACGCATCCTGAAATATCTGCCAATTTATCAGAGCTGTATTATCCCCTTTACTTTTCTTCCACATCACTACCTAATCATAAGCAACATATTTTAGCCTATAAGATACCAATTCTACACTCTCCTTTTCATAAACATGCATAATTCAGGCGATCTTCTTTATCACATCTACATAAAACTGTGGGTCCTCACCTTCCTTCAACCCAAAAAACTCTGGCATTTTCATTCTCATAAAATCTCAAATTCTTGCTGTGGCTATGTCCCCATCTTGCTGTGGTGGGACTGCAGCCCACTGATTGACCTGAACATTAGCTGTCACAGCATGGGCTAGTTCCTGAAAGACAACCCAAAACTCTAAATGTGATACATTCTCATTCAAAGAATCTGTAGGATGAGGTTATTAGTTATCATTTTTACGTGAATTAGATCGATAATAAGGAATTTTCTATCACGTGAAAGCCCAAGTTAGAAGCAGATAGAGACAAAAAATACATAATAGATCATGAAAGAAGAGATGATTTCCTAAAATGCTCCATAGCCTCTTTCTTATAGATGTGGCACACTTCACATCGATGATCAAGACCCTAAGTAATGTGGCTTATTTGACACCCTAGGACTCTCTAAACCTTAGTCTCTAATACAAAGTTTGTAATACCACGAAATATAACTCCGGGGATGCCACACGGTGTTTCAAACAACAAGTAGTCCTAAGCAAACCCTGGCTGCTTTCTACTAAATTTGAATCTCAAAATAGCGGAAATGAACATGAAAACTTAATACATGAAAAAATCTTATCTAAAGAATACTAATCTCAAAAGTCTTGGTAAAACAATACTGAAAAATCTGTAGATAGAATCCAAAGTCTAGTCTAAATTTAGTAGTCCAATAAGCCTCTATTTTTTGAATCTAGAGAGTCACTGAGACAGGACCCAGCAGACTCAAACTATCTTAAATAAATACTAAAACATGTACTAGATGAAAATGGATTCAGAATAGCTGTGTTCTAGAACTATGAAGGCTCACCAACTGTAGAGATGTAGATGAGATGCTCCAAAATCATGCACGGTGCTAAGACAAAGCACTTGAACCTACATTATGAGATAATGTAGCACATAGATGTATATGTGGATCAGTACTTTTATGATGTACTGAGTATATGGGGGTGAATACAATAAGTAAACAATCTCAACACAATTTACAAGATCATGCATACTAAATATAAATGACTAACATAGGCTTGATTAATCTGAAATCTGAAGATCGTAAATCATGAACAATAAAGCATATAATATAAATCTTGTGAGCCATTACATTAAGTTCTAAAATTTGTTCTTTTCAAAAAACTACTAAATTATCTTTTTAACTGTAAGGGAAATACTTCATCTCAAGACTTTAAGAAATCTTAAAATCCATAGTTTTCAGAACATATACTTTTATCTTAAGGCTTTCAACCAATAGAATATTTTAAGATTAGGGGACTTATTTTGGGAGGTTTATCTAACTGACATAAACCATGTGAGCATTCATGGAGTCCAATGTCTTATCCACATTGGGGAGAGCTGTTCTGCCCTCGCCATCGGAAGAGAACTTCTTATCTTAAGTGTTCACAATCTTAGTCATCCACGTAGAAGTGGCAAGAATCTTAATCCTATGGTGGCACATAGTTCTGGTGCATGAAACCTTTGTAACATATCCATCTCGGAGATAAATACTACTCCCATCATTATGCTCAGGGTCTTAAGAAATCCACTTCAAAAATAGCACAAGGGTTTACAAGAAAAAACAATTATGCTTTTCTTATTTTAAATCTCAAGTTAGATGAAAAATGTGGATTATTTATCTTAGCTTAGGTGCAAGAGGTCTAATCTTTATAAAAAATCTAAGAATAATCTTATCATAGGATTCTCGTTGCACAAACAATCTTGAAATAACAATCTTTAATTAGGGCTTAATGACCTATGCTTCAAACTAATGTGAAATCTTTGCAAAACATAACACTCAATATGCTTCTTGAAAATACTTCAACAATATCAAAATAATAAAATCAAGAATCTCAATATCATGCTTAAAACTAATTGGGAAAATCTAGAGAATCGCATTATACACGTAATTATATGAAAAAAGTCATGCAATTCATCATTCAATCACTTGAAACCTCATAATCATCAAATACTAAAAATTAGGTATGAGCCCTAATTGCTAATTATGTGAATTTAACTTAAAAAGATAGTTTTCGGCTCAAGGACAATAGAATTGTCCTTGTTTATAACCCCACATAACTTAATTGATTATCTTAGATGCTAAAACTTGAATCTTGGATCTCTATTGATGCTATTGGAGATGAATTCTTAGAGTTTTTGAGTTGGGGTTTCTAAATCTTGAATTACCTTAGAGAATTAATGGACAAATTGGGGTTTTTTTTTTGGAGAAGTAGCTTTGATGATCTATGGTTTTCTTTTGACATAAGGTGGATGAAATAAGCATAAAGTGCTTTTGAATATGTTAAATCTTGTATTTCAGACGGATTAGGGGATTAGAAAATGAGCAAAATACCCCTTTAAGATTTTAAACAAAACTAAGAAATACAATATTTTCTGAACTTGGTGGCCACCATGACGCGCCACTATCACGGTGACTCACATGGAAGTGGACGAATGGGAAGTCATCTTTCACTGCGATGTGCAACATCGTGGTGATCTTTAGTTTGCCATTTTGGCCACTGGCCCAACACCCCAGTATCGCGAAGGCTCTCTGTAAATTTAAAAATGGGAAATTGCCCTTCTCCGCGTTACGCTAATATTGTAGAGGTTCACTGGAATTTGGCAATTATGAATTTTTTCTTTCCCGTGATGTTCCAAGTGCCCAGGTGGAACACTGTCAACTTAAAAATGCCATAACTCATTTACCGAGTGTCTGATTTGGGTGAATCTTATATCGGTGGAAAGCTTTTTCTATTTCCCATGCATAGAATAAATATTATTCATTTTTGAAGCTATCAATTAATGTTCTAGGAATGAATTCAAGAAAAGAAATTTTAGGGTATTACAGTATCTCCCCATTTCGAATATTTGTCCTCGAATGTTGCTAGTTTGACTAAGAATACTGAGGAATTTGAGGCTATATGATAGCATGCACAACAGAAGTAAACTGAATAACTGAATCTAAATTATTCTAAGCTTCTGAGTAATTCCTTGAGTGCATAAACTTACATGAGGACAACTATATAGTTGAATACATGATTAGAAAAGAACTCAATCAAGGAAAAGTATTACTTTCGACTAAATCTGAGTTTACAAAGAAGAGGTGGGGGTAATTGTATCACATTTCTACTTTGAATTCCCAAGTGGAACCCTAAACAAAGTGATTTTTCCAAAGAACTTTGACCAAGGGAACTTCTTTGTTCATTAGTCTACAGATCTGATAATCTAAAATCTTAACTGGAATTTCTTCGTATGTAAGGTTGTTTTGAATATGTGAGCTTTCTAAAGAAACTACAAAAGTGGAGTCACAAATACACTTCTTAAGCATAGAGACATGGAATACAAGATGAATAATTGACCAGTCTACAGGGAACTCAAGCTCACAAGCTACTTTCCCAACACGACTTATAATTTTTAAAGGGTCAACATATCGGGGACGAGGCTTCTGTTTTTGAAAAATCTCTTCACCCTTTTCATGGGTGAAATCTTTAGATACACTAAATCACCAACGTCAAACTCGAGGTCCCTTCTTGTCACATCTGAATATGATTTCTAATGACTCATGGTTGGTTTTAATCTTTCTCTAATCAACCTAACTTTCTTCAAAGATTCAAACACTGCATCAGGCCTAAGAAAACTCACCCACTTCAAACCAACCTATGGGCGATCTATATATCCTCCCATAAAGATCCTCAAACCAGGCCATCTGAATGCTAGAATGGTAACTATTATTATAATCAAACTAAATTAATGACAAATGCTTATCCCATATACATTTGAAATCAAGAGCACATTCTCTCAACATATCTTCTATAGTCTGGATGGTCCTCTCTTCTAGACCATCTGTCTGAGGCTGGAAAGCTGATCTAAGATGGTCTTGGGAACCAAGACCTTTCTAAAAGGCTATCCAAAATTGGGAAGTAAAATGAGTACCCCTATCTGAAATGATGGATAAAGGCACTCTATGCAATCTGTCAAACTTACAAATATACAACCTAGCATAATCCTCAGCTTTATCAGGCATCTGAACTGGCAAGAAATGCACTGTCTTTATCAATCTATCTACAATAACCCAAATTGAATCTTGATGATGATACAAATGGGGTTAACCAGTCATAAAATCCAAATTTACCTCTTCGCACTACCAGATAGGAATAATAAACTCTTGTAATCAACTACTAGGTCTTTGGTCCTCTACCTAAACCTTTTGACAAGTTTTACACTTAGCCATACACTCAGCTATGTCTCTCTTTATACCAATACACCATTAGTTTTCTCGTAAGTGATGGTATATCTTCGTAGCACCTGGATGAATGAAATAATTTGCATCATTTTCTTCTACCACATTTTGCTGTCTTAAATCATAAGCAAATGGCACACATAATCTATTCTGGTATTTCAACACCCCATCTCCCTCTTGGGAGAAAACATATACCTTTTGGCCTTTAACCGACTCCTTCTGTTTGATCAAACTAGTATCCATATCTTCTTCTCCTTTACTTTGAAACTAGGGAAGATTCGAGACTACTCTGAACCCAAATATTCCCTTTATCTGAATCAACCAACCTAACACTTAATCTATCTAAACGATGAACTTATCGAGTAAACTCTTTATTTTCATTCTCTCTATGATCAACACTACCCATGGATAATCTACTAAGGGGGTTTTCCACTATATTGGCATTTCCAAGATGATACAACACACTAATGTTATAATCCTTTGACAACTCAAACCACCTTCTCTGACTAAGATTAAACTCTCACTGCATAAATACATACTATAAACTTTTATGATCCATGAAGACATCCACATGCACACTATACAAATAATGTCACTAGATTTTTAAAGAAAACACTACAACAACTAACTCAAGATTGTGGGTTGGGTAATTCTTCTCATAAGGCTTAAGATGTCTAGAGGCATAGCCTATGACCTTACCTCTTTGAATCAATACATAACCCAAACTAACTATGGAGGCATCATAATACACAACAAAATCATCTGTACCATCTAGTAGTGCTAAGACTAGGGCTGTAGTGAGTAGAGCTTTTAATTCCTGAAAACTCTTCTCATAAGAACCTGACGATTGGAAGTTAACTTTTTTTAGGTCATTTTAGACATAAGAGATACAATACATGAGAAACCTTCAACAAAATGGTGGAAATAACCAGCTAAGCCCAATAAAATCCTAATGAATAATAGATAAATGAGTCTAGGGAAATTTCTTATTCCTTTTATTTTTTAGGGATCGAATCTAATACCATTGCTCAAAACAATATAACCGAGAAAGGCTACTGATCTTAGCCAAAATTCACACTTGCTAAATTTAGGAAACAATTGATGAATAGAATTAATATTATTCATTTTTTAAGCTATCTCTTAAGGTTCTAGGAATGAATTTATACTTACAAAATTCAAGGTATTATAAAAGACTTGTTATCTTCTATGTGCTAGGTGTGGAAAGAATCATCCTAGTGAGTGCTTGTTGGGACAGAAAGGTTATTATGGTTATTGTAAGTTTGGTCATGGAATCAAAGAGTGTCTGCATACTAAGCAGTGAAATAGGGATGTTCGTCCCCAAACGTAAGATACTAGTGCACCAGCTCCTCTAGGTGACCTAGTCCCTCGTCAAGGTGAATCATCTAGTATCGGTAGCAGTCAGTGCCAGAATTGATTTTATGCTTCACCATCTTATCATTAGTAGGAGGATTCACCAAATATTATTACTGGCATGCTTCTTGTCTTTTATCTTAATATTTAGGTGTTGTTAGACCCCGCGTCGAGTTTCTTTTATGAAACCCCATTAGTTTCAGTTAATTTTAAAGTAGGTCCTAAAAATATTTTTGAACCTTTCTTGGTTTCTACCTCAGTGGGTGAGTCAGTTGTTGCTAAATAGATCTATAGAAAGTGTCCTATCACTGTGCTTCATAAGATCATGTTAGCAGACATAATAGAGTTAGATATAGATGACTTTGATCTTATTCTTGATATTGATTGGCTCCATTCCTACTATGCATCTAGAAATTTTCTCACTCCAGTAGTGAAATTTTAGTTTCCCGATGATCCTGTCTTTGAGTGGGAAGGTAATTCAGTGTCCCCTAAGTGTCATTTTATATACTATCTTAAAGCTAGAAAGTTGATCTCCATTGGGTGCATCTATTATTTAGTTTAAGTTAAAGACAGTAATTTTGAGGCCCCAACAGTTTAGTCAGTGTGTATAGTCAATGAGTTTCTTGATTTTTTTCCTAAAGATTTACCAGGGGTACCTCCCGATAGGGAAATAGAATTCGGGATTGACCTTCCCCCAGATACTCAGCCTATCTCTACTCCTCTATATCGTATGGCTCTAGCCGATCTTAGGGAGTTAAAAGAACAACTTAAATACCTCTCAGATAAAGGTTTCATAAGTCCTAGTGTTTCTTCATGGGATGCTCCCATCTTGTTTATGCGAAAGAAAGATTGTTCCTTGCGAATGTGCATTGACTATCATCATCTGAATAAAGTCATAATAAAAAACAAATGTCCTCTTCCTAGGATTGATTAATTATTCGACCAACTCCAAGGTGCAAGTTACTTCTCAGAGATGGACCTTAGATCCAGCTATCATTAGCATAGAGTAAGGGAATAAGATATTCCAAAGACATCTTTTATAACCCATTATGGCCACTTCGAGTTTCTAGTCATGTTCTTCAGGCTAAAAAATGCCCCAGTAGCCTTTAAAAACTTGATAGACAGAGTGTTCAAACAGTATTTGGACATGTTTGTCATAGCCCTTATCGATGATATTCTTATCTATTCTAGTATTGAGGAAGACTATGCAGACCATCTTAGAATTGTGTTACAAAATCTTAGAGAACACCAGTTGTTCACCAAATTCAATCTATGTGAATTTTTTATAAGATGATTATCTTTCCTTGGTCATATTTTTTCTTGTAAGGTCATTAGAGTTGATCCCCAAATGACTGAAGCAACAAGAAATTGGCCTAGACCTATCTTTCCATTATATATTAGAAGTTTCTTTGGTTTATCTAGCTATTACAAATGTTTTATTAAGGTTTTCTCATCTATTACATCCCCATGTCTAGATTGACTCAGAAGAAAGTTAACTTTCAGTGGTCAAATTCCCGTGAGAAGAGTTTTCTAGATTTGAAGACTCGACTCACTTCAACCCCAGTTTTCGCTCAACCCGATGATACAAATGATTTTTGTCTATTGTGATGCTTCTTAAATTGATGTAGGTTGCGTTTTGATGTATAGAGGTAAATTTATAGCCTATGCCTCTAGAAAACTTAAGCCTCATGAAAAGAATTACCCTACCCATGATCTGGAGTTAGCTTCTGTTTTATTTTCCTTAAAGATCTGGAGGCACTATCTTTATGGGGTGCATGTTTATATGTTCACAGATCATAAAAGCATGCAATATGTGTTTACTTAGAGAGAGTTTAATTATCGATAGAGAAGGAGGTTATAATTGTTTAAATATTATGACATGAGTGTGTTAATCATCTGGTCAAGGACAATGGAATGACAGACAACCTTAGTAGACTGTCTATGGGCAGTGTTGCTCATGTAGAGAAGATAAGAAAGAACTAGTTTGGGAAGTTAATTGGGTAGATATATTGGGTGTTAGATTATTTAACTCATTTGAAGGTAATGTTTGGGTTTAGAGTAGTTTAAAATCTTCTCTAGTGTGTGAAATGAAAGAGAAGCAGGATAAGGATTTTAGTTTTGTCAAACTAAAGGGTTTAGTTAAAGACCAGAAGGTGAGGTTTTCTCCCAAGGGGGAGATGGAGTGTTGAGATACCAAAATAGATTATGTATGCTATTTGTTGATGATTTAAGGCAGCAGATAATGGCAGAAGTGCATGGTGTGCATTACTTCATTCATCTAAGAGACACTAAGATGTATAACTATTCGTAGGAAGTTTATTTGTGGAGTGGTTTAAAGAGAGATATCACAGAGTTTATTCCTAAGAGTATAACTTACAAATAGGTTAAGTTATATCAACAAAAACTTGGTGGGTACATTGTAGGAGATTGGTATTCACACTTGGAAGTGGGAGGAGATGAACATGGATATTAGGACTGTATTACCTCATTCGCGTTGGCAACATTATTCGATTTATGTTAGTTTAGATACATTGACTAAATCTTGTCATTTCTAACTAGTTCACATATCCTACACAACTAACGATTATGCTAAGTTGTATATCAGAGAGTTGGTTATATTTCATGGAGTTCCTATGACTATCCTCTCAGATAGTTGTACTCCATTTACTTCAATGTTTTGTAAAGCCTTTAAGAAGGGTCTTGGTACCCAAGTTCAACTCAGTTTAACTTTTCATCCGCAGATAGATGGTCAAGCAGAGATGACCATTCAAACCTTAGAGGATATGTTAACGACATATGTTCTTAATTTTGAAGGATCTTGGGATAACTACTTGACGTTGATTCAGTTTGCCTACAATAATAGTTACCAGTCAAGCATTCAGATGGCCCCATTTGAAGCTATTTATGGGAGAAGATATAGATCAACAGTTGGTTGGTTCACATTGGGTAAGGCAATGTTGTTTGGGCTGGATATGGTGTTTAAGGCCATGTAGAATATTTAGTTGATTTGGCAGAGATTGAAAGTAGGCCAAAGTTATCAGGAAGCTTATACAGACGTAAAGAGAAGAGATATTGAGTTTGAAGTAGATGATCTTATGTATTTTAAGGTTTTACCCATGAAGGGGGTGGAGATATTTGGCAAAAAAGGGTACCTTAGTCCCCATATGTAGTCCCCTACCAGATTTTATTTCGTGTCAAAAAGGTAGCATATGAGCTTGAGCTACTGGCAGACTTGTCTTCAGTTCATCCACTGTTCCATGTATCCTTATTGAAGAAGTGCCTAGATGATTCATCCATTGTAGTCCCTCTAGAAAGCACATATATTAAGAATAGCCTTTTATACGAAGAACTTCCAATAGAGATTCTTGATCACCAGATCCATAGACAAAGGAACAAAACAGTTGCCTTGGTCAAAGTTATATGGAGAAATTATCCTGTTAAGTGTGCTACTTAGGAAGCAGAAGTAGACATACGAGCCATGTATCTTTATCTCTTCTCCACGAACTAAAATTCTTCCTAAGGTAACTATCATCCTTAATTCAGTTCTTTTCATGTCTCAGATTTAGCCATGTAGCTATCTTCATGTAAATTCATAGTTCAGTCGCTCAGTATATTTTAGATTCCATCATGCATCTTTTTTAGTTGTGCTACCAGTATTTAGCCTCAGTTTCTTAGCATCTTCAATTTAACTTTTCCCATTTGAGGATGAATGTTCCCAAGGAGAAATATTATAATACCCCGTACTTTTTTCGAGCTCAGTTTAGCTTATAGAGTATCAAGAGTTAGTTTTGAAAGGTTCTAACTCTTAATAGTTTTGAAAGGTTCTAACTCTTAATGCACATTAAATTTTTCAGCTCTAGACCCAACAATGTGTGGATAATTGAATCAGCTATCCAACTACACCAATTTTTCCTTAATCTGATGCTCGATTGAGATGTTATGGCGTCTTTACTAAAAACAGTATGGCATCGCGACATGCACTGCTTTGCGGTGATGGACAAATTCTTAATTGTTCGATTTCTAGTGGACCACTGTGATTAGACCATGTCATGGTGAAGTTGCAGTTCTCGTTCGTCTTATTTTAATATCTCACCACAATTTTCTTGTATCACATCAAAATCCCAAATTGGATAGTCAACACATCGCGGTGAAGTGCATAGTGGAACTCGTCCATTTCCGGTAATGCAATGCAATTACGCCGCGTCGATCCATAGGTAAAAATGGAAATTGTTATTTTTCCAGTAAGCCACCGTGATAGAGGTGCATCACAGTGGGGCAAAACATTGGGTTTTCTAATTGTGAGTAAAATTTTAAAAGGGCAATCTAGTCTTTTCCTAAACCCCCAAATCATGTAAAACACAAGATTAAACCTATTCTAAGAATTATATGCTTACTTTTCATCAAATTACTCTACAAGAAAACCCTAGAACATAAAACTTAATCCCTAAGAAATCCATATTCCACCATTAGTTTTCCAATATAACCTAAAATTCTAGGTTTCCAATTCAATACCTTCAAGAATTCCTCTTCAAGAGAACAAATAGAAATTCAAGTTCAAGCTTCCTTAGTAATTACATCAATTAAGGTATGTGGGGTCGTGAACATGAATATTCTTTCATCATTGTGCCCAAAATTAGCTTTTATTTATAGAGTTACATGATTTTATATGATTACCTAGGAATTTCAAATTAGGGTTCATACAGAAATATTGTTGGTTAAAGATTATGAGATTTCAAGTGATTTTAATGTTGAATTACATGTCTATTTTTGTATTTTCATGCGTTTGATATAAATTCCCAGATTTAGAATTAAATTATCATTATTTTCATTACCAAGCATGAACCCTATGATGATTTGACATGAATTCGATGCATGGGTTTTTATGCCGTAGTTGAATATTGATATTTCAAGAATTTTTGGGCATCAAACACCCTAGGATTAGTTTATGTTCATATTTTTTATAAAGATTTGATCTTTTGATCTTAGATTCGATACGGAATCCACTTTATAGTTTTAGTTCCATAATAGATTATAGATACATAATTGGTTTTGATTATAAACTTTTATACTAGTTTTAAAGTAGAATTCCAATTGAATGAGCATACCAATTAAAGGGATTATTATTTAGCATAGAGTTGGGTATGTTTGTAAGCCCCAGAACTATGAGCCAACATAGTTTCGGATTATCAAATTATTTCCATTTCTATAGGGATGACAGATGTGATCACTTATATTTGGTTATACTCCCTGTCAAGAGAATGACACCTCTCCCTAACATGAGGTTTTCCCATAAGGGAACTAGACGTTGGACACTATGATATCTCACATACTGTATGTCGGTTAGAGTAAACTTCCTAATATAAAGGACTACAAAAAATCCTAACAGAAAAGTTTTTAGAATCTAAGTGTAAAGGCTTATAGATTTATTTGGATATTGCTTTATATAAGATCTTAGCTATAGATTTTAGCATTCAGATTTCAAATATAAAAGTAAGTTCTTTCTACACTTAGACAACATGATTTATAGACAGAATACAAGTATAGCTTTTACAAACTAAATATTATCACTCACTAGATTTATGCTGTATGTTTTGCTATTTATGATTATGACTTTCAGTTTTCAGATATTATATCTTATGTGAGTCATCTACATTTAGCATGCATTCTTTATAATTTTTTGATAATGTTGAGAGACTATTTTACTTATGCATTACCCCCCATATACTCGTACAATGCAGAAGTACTGATCCACATATACGTCTAAGTGCTACATTATCTCATAATATAGGTTTAGGTGCTCAGTCTCAGCAACGTGAGTGATTTCAAGCATCTTTATCTACGTCTCGAAAGTTGGTGAATATTCATAGTTTGGGGCCCAATTATTCATTTTTTTAATCTTTTTAGTATAGATGATTTAATATTTTCAGATAGTTTGAGTCAGTACGGGGTTTGTCTGCATGGATCTCTAGTTATTAGTAGTAGAAACTTCTCAGACTGCTAGATATTATTCGGATTATCCAGTATTGATTGTTTAGACTCTTGAGCCTAGTATTTTTGTATATTATATTTAGATAATTTTAGTAAGCTCAGATAGAATTCTTCATTTTATCTTTGATTCTATATCTTTATTTCCTCTGTTTTGAGCTTCAAGTTTAGTAGAAGACAGACAGGGTTAACTTAAGGCTACCCATAGTCTTGAGCTTCATGTGAGCTCTTGGTACCCATTTTTAGGGTGTTACAGTGGTCCTCCAAAGCAGCTACTTTTCCATTAACTAAGGTACAAAACATACAACCCATGGTTCTATATACCACCACTATTTGCCAATCCATTTATGGGTGACAAGACGTTGAGAAAAGCAATTTGGTGCCAAGCCTATCTCACAATGACCTCCAAAAGTGACGATGGAACTTAGAGTCCCTATCACTAATAATGGTTTGAGGAATTCCATGAATTTTGATGACATGCTCAATAAACAAAAAAGCCACATTATAAGAATCATCAATTTTATGACATGGAATGAATTGGCTCAATAGAATTGCTTCTCTAGGATTTTAAGGGTCTTGTCAATTCCAAAATGACCCATCATAACCCCATCACCTGTCTCTCTTTCAAAAAATTCTCTCTATTATCTAGAAGGCACATAAAACCATTTTTCTTTGAACAAGAAACCATCAAACTTGGATTAAGGTGTAGAAGCACTCTCTATCTCCCACCTTTCCCTACACCATATCTCAAAATATGGATACATTTGAGCAAGTTTAGGGTCCTAGGGGTACATTTTCTACACACTGTCAAACCCCATCATTTTACAAGACAGTGTAGAAATAAGTACATGGTTCCTTGATAATGCATCAGCTACCACATTTTCCCTGCCCTTTTTGTATTTAATTAAATAAGGGAAAATCTTTAGGAAAGTAATACACTTGGCATGTCATTTATTCAGTTTATCTTTGGATCAGATATGTTTTAAAGACACATAATCGGTTCAAATCATGAACTCCTTAGGCCACAAATAATGTTGCGAACTACCCAAGGCTCATCAAGGCGTATAAAACTAGATCATAGGTGGAATAATTTAGAGTTCTGCCCATGAGATTTTCACTAAAATAGGAAATAGGTTTATGATCTTGGATTAAGATGGCACCTATTCCTACCTTACTTGCATCACATTAAATATGAAACATCTTATCAAAATTGGGTAATCGCAATAAGGGGGCGGAGCTAAGTGTAGACTTTAAATTCTTAAATGCATTGGATTACTCATTACCCTATCTAAAAGGTTTATCCTTATGGGTCACCTCGATCAAGGGAGAGGCGATAGTACTAAATCCTTTGACAAATTTCGTATAAAAACTAAGAATCATCCATGGATTTAGGAGTTGACCGATTCTTGATAGAGTCTATCATGGATTAATCCACCTTAAATTCTCTTTATCTCACAACAAATCCCAAGAAAACCACTTCATTCACACCAAAACAACATTTTTTAATATTAGCATAGAACTCTTTTCTAAGCACTTCAAAGATATTTTACAAATATAAGACATTTTCTTCAAGGGATTTGCTATAAACTAGAACATCATAAAAGTGTACCACATCAAATTTCCCTGTTAGTGGTTTCATCACATGGTTAATAAACCGCATAAAGATACTAGGAGTGTTGGTGAGGACAAAAGGCATGACCAACCATTCAAGTACACCAAGCATCGTCTTTAATGCGGTCTTCTACTCATTATTCAATTGTATATGGATTTTGTGGTACCCATTCCTAAGATATGTCTTAGAAAACACACAAAAACCATTCAACTCATCAAGCATATTATCCAAATGGGGAATTTGGTGGCGATACTTTACTATTATTTAATTGATGGCCTTACAATAAACATACATTCGCCATGTTCTATCTTTCTTTAGCACTAGCAACACTGGAACCGCACATAGACTCATGCTCTCTTTGATATATCCCTTATTAAGAATTTCATTAACTTTCCTTTTGATCTCTTTTGTGTCCTTTGGATTACTTTAGTAGGCCAGTTTATTAGGTAATTAAGAACCCAGTGCAAAATCAACTTGATGCTCAATTCCCTGAAGTAGGGGTAATCCTTGGGGAAGCTCCTTTTGAAGCACATATTGGTAGTCCTGCAAAAGAAGTGTAGAATGGGTGATAGGAGATAAAGAGTGTAGCACAAAATCATGGTCTAGGAGGAGTATGGATGTTTTGTTATCATGCTCTTTGAAAAGATCTTTGTTCCTAGCCAAAATAACCAAAGGACTCTTCCCTTTCAACCTCCTTTTATCCTTTTCTCCATCCTACTCCTCGGATTAGTCCTCTTTCTTACCTTGTTTTACACCCTTCTCTTTTAATTCACTATATTTTGGTGACCCTTATTCATGTAAGATGGCGAAAGTGGATGGAGAATGAATTTTTGGCCATGCAATTCGAAAGAGTACCAATTGGTCCTCCCTTCATACTTTGTTGAATGTTATTGTCATGGTCTCACATGAAAGGGATGACAAACTTACATGGTTATTATATCACAATGTACCTCATTATGATAATTCTCTACTTTAACCGAATCACCACTTTCCTAGTCACGTTCAACTAACCATAATTTTTTACCCATTGATGATTCTATGGTGTATCATGTTGGGGTGTTGGTGACTTTAAGAAATCAACCAAGTAGTGCCAGCCATATTAGCATAAATTCTACAATCAATGATCAAAGAAAACATATTTTACTTCATAACACATATATTATGGAAGAAATTCTCCCTTTGACTGGGGTCTTCAACTGGGTTACTAATCATCTCATACCTCACATTAAAAATTTAGAACCTCATACTCTCTATCTTGAGACCAACCATCTTTATTATCCTTCTCGACTTGCCCATCTTCTAAGGACTCCTTTCCATCTTGGGCTTTTTCATTATTCTCATCTTCCAATCCCACCACTTCTCCAAGGTAATATAATTTCCCTTCCCTAAGGATCACATTTCTATGGTTGGGACATTTACTTTCCTTACGTCCCCACAATTGAAATTTAAAATGTTGGAAACCTTTAGTATTAAGAGTAGGATATTTGTTACTTTCATTTCAAGGTGGGTACTTTGGAGTGGTATTTTCTACAAACTTCTTGTCATTGGACTTGTAGTTCTTTTTCTTGTTCCATTGGGATGATGAATGTGATACCTCCTTACTCTAACTCCAAGTGTTGGTAGATGAGTACCTTTTTGGTTTTTAAGTTCCCCTTTTATTTATAAGCCTCTTGGAAACTTTTTGCTATGGTCTCAAACATGTGGACCGTAATGCATGAGGAGATATCTTTTTTCAATCAAACCTTGAAGCTTATGATATCATGGTTCACATTCTATCAATGGTCGAGCATTAAGATCACTAGAATTCATCATAATACGCCATAACACCCTTGCTACCTTGCCTCAAGTTGTAAAACTTAGCAAGTAGCTTATGTTTATACCTCTCCGGAACATACCTTTGTTTCATGAATTGCTTCATTGAATCCCATGAAGGGGGTTTTCATTAATTAAACACATTTCCAAATCTTGACATAATCCCACCATATATTAGCATACCCTTAAAAATGGTCTATGACATAGCAACTCTTTTTTTCTTTGGTGATATCATTAACTTGGAAGATCCTTTCACAAGAGGACTCTCATGAAAGATAAGCTTTGGGATTACTTTTTGCTTTGAAATTTGGAAAACTAACCTTGATTGAATTGATACCCATATCTCAATCCCTATTACCTTGTTTGTTCCATTGATCATAACCTTGGGATCGGTTTCCCAAGTTCCTCTAACATTAGGCACCAGATCTAATCTTTCTCCTCGACCTTTATAACCTCTTCGATCCATTTGTTTACCTCTATTTTTCTCTACCAATATGTCAGCTTCATCAAATGCTCCGAACATCGTTTGTTGTTCTTCCCTTTATTCCTCATCTATTTGGTTGGGTCAGTTTTTGTTAAGGGGTTCTTTGAATGGGGGAATATTTTGAGTAGAGGTTGGGGTATTCAGGTTCAAGATTCATCATGTTGTCTTTGGTTTAATTAAGATTGGAGTGGTCGAATGGGATTTTAGTTTTGTGGATATGTAGTGGCTTGAGTAATGGAATCACATTTTTGTATGGGTGGATGAATCAGTTGGTGATAGTTTTCTGAGAAAATATGAACCAAAGGATTTGGAGCATGCCCACTAGTCGAAGCATGGTAGTGTTGAGGTATAGATAGGGATGTGTTTTGTTGACCTTCCATGATATCCACTCTTCAACAAATTAAGGATACACTCCGTGTAAGCGAATCCAAATTAAAGTCAAGTGAATTTATCTTAGTGTCCATAGAATCAGTTTTACGATTGAGAGTTTCAATGGCCTCTAAAATTGCATTTTTTGAGTAATTATCCATAGTTTGTGAAGGTTCACCTTCCATGTCCTTTATAACTATGAAGAGAGACACTCACAAAAACAACAAACACGTTAGCGTTACAGAAATTAACAACATAGACTGTTCACACCTTTGTTTACTGTACATTTGGATCACAATTATTGAAAGATGGTTTATACTTTGTGTGGTAATCGAGGTATCAAGTGCTACTCTTGATCGAATTGGACTCTTGTTTGAAATGACACAAAAAAAATATGTACTCACTTGAGTAAAGAATATATGATGAATTAAAATCTTGAAAAGCTTCAAAGAAAAGGAACGTTGAATAAATTCGGATTCAAGAACTAAATATCAAACTTAGTAGTTGAATTACAAGTTGTTGATTGTTATTATAATCAAGAGTTGATGTTAAGAATCATGGAATGAAACTAACAAATCAAACCATTGAAAATTGGAGTTTGGAAGTGTTAGAATGGATTTGGAACTTGAATTGGACGTTGGGAAGGCTTGATATGCATTTGGAAGTTGTCAGACACCTTAGGCGCACCTCTAGAGCACTTCCAGCACAGGTGTGGATGGCATGTAACTTTTATGGCTAGTGGAAGAAGTTCGAATGTACCTCCAGCATAGGTTTGTTGAAGAAGAGGCGTCAGACACTTCCTTGAGGAGTGGCAGTAGGCTGGGAGAAGAAACAATGCACCTTGGACGCAGGTCAAGGACAAGTTGGCTGCCCTTTGTCTATTGCAATGCCGAAAATGCCTCTCAAATGGTCCCTTGTGACCTCTTTTATTGGAATATCCTTTGAATCTCTATAGATGATCAAATACAAACACCTTTTCGCTCTTTTTGTTTATTATTTTTTAATCAAACACCCTAATTTGGATGAATTTCAATATAAATGTAACAATCTCTTAATGAAGACACCAAGAACACCAACAACATCAATATTTTTAACTTTTTCTCCGGAGCTTGTAATGTGTTTAGTGTTTGAATGTAGGCACTTCATAGCCTTCTAAAAACACCAACAACATCAATATTTTTAACTTTTTCTCCGGAGCTTGTAATGTGTTTAAAATTTGAATGTAGGCACTTCATAGCCTTCTAAAATCATTCCTAAAATAAATTTGCTCAAACTCTTCACCAAAATTTTTAGATTTTCAATTCACTTCGAACTTTTTCGACCCAAGCTTCCAACAAGGATAGAACACTCAAACAAGCTACAATTTGGCTCAAATTTAGTTTATAGATTCGTATAGTGCTAGGGAATGCAAATCGGACACTTGAAACACAAGAGAACACAAAAATGAAAAACTCAAAATGTGACCTAAGACCTAAAACGTGAATAGTAAATTTCTTTGTGATTTTTTATTTTCTAAGATGAATAGATCAAAGATTGACTTTGTAGGAACGAAATTATGCTTGGCTATTATACCAAATGATATGGAATGAAACGACAACACTAGAAATGAACTACAAAAGAAAGTAAACATAACTAATGTACAGATTGATAATTAGACACAAGAAAAAGGAGTAACTAAGAACAAAAGGATAAATCAAATCCTAATATTCTCGATTACCACTAATTAAAACACCTAATTCCTACAGTCACTAAGAGAGAGATGAATGCCATCTGAACCAACATATCTAAACCAAAGTTCCACTGATGTTTTACAATACTCTCACTAAATGGGGAAGCATTCATCAATTCTTTAATAATGTAGCAAAAACAAAGAGAATGAGTCAACCACAAAAATATTTATAGTTTAGGATAATCATTACCATTTTATTGCCAAAAAGTGAGCCAATTGCAAGAAAAAACCCATTAGAGACAGTTTTGATCCGCTCTTGAAATGCTAGAGTGGATCCAAAGTGCCTTGAGTGCTAGTCCTTTGCAAGGGCTTTCGAAACCCGTTTTTCCTTCCCCTGCCTTCTCCAGCGATCCTTGGACCAATGTGAGTGTGATATCAACAAATAGCTCTCTCTTGTTGGTAAGGATACTTATTCAAGTACCTCTTGCATCATGAATAATTCTTGGATCCTTTGAAGCTCCCAGGTCTTTACTTGTAGTGAATGTCTTGGAGTTAATTCAGATTGTATAACACCCCTTTTTCCTATTGCTTGTACTCTAGTTTCTCAATTGCCTTCCTTATGTTAGGATGATAGTGGTTATTAAAACATAAAAATATTTTAGATAAGAGAGTAGTTGTTCTTTATTTTGAAAATTTTTGTAACGTCCCAAAATCTAACTCCCGGGATGCCACACAGTGCTCTAAACTACAAGTAGTCCTGAGCTAACCCTGGTCGCTTTCTACTAAATATGACTCTCAAAATAGGAGAAAATGAACATAAAAACATAATAAATTCAAAAATCTTATCTAAAGCATACTAATCTCACAAGTCTTTGTAAAACAATGCTGAAAAATTTGGATACAGAATCAAAAGTCAAAACTAAATTTAGTAGTCCGACAAACCTCTACCGTCTAAATCTAGAGAGTCATTGGGAAATGTCCCAGCAGAATCAAACTGTTTGAAATGCATACTAAACCATCTACTAGATAAAAAGGAAATCTGAATGGCTAAGTCCTCAAACTATGAGCGCTCACCAACTGTAGAGATGTAGATGAGATTCTCGGAAAGCACACACGCTACTGATACTGAGACAATGTAGCACATAGACCTATATGTTGATCAGTACTTTGATGATGCACTAAGTATATGGGGATGAATGTAATAAGCAAACAATATCATAAAAATTTATAAATCATGCATGCTAAATATAAATGACTCACATAGGCTTGAGTAATCTAAAATCTGAAGATCATAAATCATGAATAATAAATCGTATAATATGAATCTTCTAAGCAATTTCATCAAGCTCTAAAATCTGATCATTTTTGAAAACTATAACATTATCTTGTCAACTGTACGGGAAATACTTCACCTCAAGACTTTAAGAAATCCTAAACTCCATAGCTTTCGAAATATGTACTTTTATCTTAAGGCTTTCAACCAATAGACATTTTTAAGAGTAGGGGACTTCTTTTTGGAGGTTCTTCTAACCGACATAGACCATGTGAGCATTCATGGAGTCTAACGTCTTACCTATGTTGGGAAAAGTTGTTCTACCCTTTCCACCAAAATAGAAATTCTTATCATAAGTGATCACAATCTTAGTCATCCACGTAGAAGTGGGAATAATCTTAATCCTACAGTGGAACGTAGTTCTAGGGCATGAAACCGTGGTAACATTCCCATCTCGATGCTAAATAGTACTCCCATTCTTATGCTCAGGATCATAAGAAATCCACTTCAAAAATAGAACAACGGTTTACTAGAAAAACAATTAAGCTTTTATTTCTTTAAATCTCAAATCATATGAACAATGTAGATTCTTTATCTTAGCTTAGGACCAAAAGGTCAAATCTATATCAAAAATCTAAAAATAATCTTATCATAGGGCGCTCATGGCACAAGCAATCTTGAAATAGCAATCTTTAATTAGAGCTTAATGACCCATGCTTCAAACTCATGTAAAATCATAGAAAAACATCATGCTCAATATGCTTCTTGAAAATACTTCAACAATATAAAAATAATAAAATCAAGAATCTTAATATCATGCTTAAATCCAATTGGGAAAATATGGAAAATCACATTATACACATACTTATATGAAAATAGTTATGAAATTCAACATTAAATGACTTGAAACCTCATAATCTTCAAATACCAAAAATTTGGTATGAGCCTTAATTGCAAATCATGTTAATTTAACTTTAAAAGATAGTTTTAGGCACAAGGACAAAAAGATTGTCATTGTTCATAACCCCACATACCTCAATTGATGATCTTAGATGCTAAAACATGAATCTTGGATCTATATTAATGCTTTGGTGATGAATTCTTAGAGTTCTTGAGTTAGGGATTCTAAATATTGAATTATCTTGGAGAATTAATGAAGAAATTGGGTTCATTGGAGAAGGAACTTTGATGATCTAGGTTTTTATTTTGAGAGAAAGTGGACGAAATAATCATAAAGTTCTTAGGAATATATTAAATCTTATGTTTTGGACGGATCGGGGGCTTGGGAATCGATGAAGTGCCAACTGCCCAGGTGGCACACTTACAACTAAAAAATGCCATAACACCTTCACAGAATGTCGGATTTTGGCAAATCTTATATTGATTGAAAGCTTATCCAATTTCCCACATAATGAGAAGTCTAAATCAGGAAAATTCCATATAGAATAAATATTATACATTTTGGAACCTATGTCTTAATGTGCTAGGAATGAATTTAAGCTAAGAACGTTCAGGGTATTACAATATCTCCCCATTGGGAACATTTGTCCTCGAATATTACTAGTTAGACTAAGAATACTGAGGAATCTAAGGCTATTTGATAGAATGCACAACCAAAGTAAATTGAATAACAGAATCTAAATCATTCTGAGCTTCTTAGTAATTCTGTGCGGGCTTGAACTTACATAAGGACAACTATATATCTGAATACATTATTAGAAAAGAACTGAATCCGGGAAGATTATTACCTTCGGCTAAATCTGAGTTTGCTGAGAAGAGGTGAGGGTACTTGGCTCGCATATCTTTTTCGGCTTCCCATGTGGTACCCTCTACTGACTTATTCCGCCAAAGAACTTTAACCAAGGGAATTTCTTTGTTCCTTAGTATACGGATTTGATGATCTAAAATCTCGACTAGAATCTATTCATATGAAAGGTTGTTCTAAATATCTGATCTTTATAAAGGAACTACAACAATGGAGTCACCAATGCACATCTTAAGCATAGAGACATGGAATACAGGATGAACAGCTAACAAGTATGCGGGCAACTGAAGCGCAAAAGCTACATTCCCAATATGACTCATAATTCTAAAAGGGACAACATTCCGGGGAATAAGATTCCCCTTTTTGCCAAATCTCTTCACCCCTTTCATGAGTAAAATTTTCAAATACACTAACTCACCAACCTCAAACTCGAGGTCCAATCTTCTCATATGTATATTTGATTTATGAGGACTCTAGGATATTTTCAATCTTTCTCTTATCAAATTAACTTTCTCCATAGATTCTAACACTATATCGGCCCAAGCAAAGTGGCGTCACCCACTTTAAACCAACCTATAGGCAATTACATCTCCTCTTATAAAGATGTTCAAATGAGAATATGTGAATGCTGGAATAGTAACTATTATTATAAGTGAATTCAATCAATGGAAAATGCTCATCCCAACTACCTTTGAAATCAAGAGGACATGCCCTCAACATATGTTGTAGATTCTAGATGGTCCTCTCTCCTTGACCATCTATCTGAGGGTGAAAAGCTGAACTAAGATGGACTTGGGTACCAAGACCCTTTTGAAAGGCTTTCCAAACTATGGAAGTAAACTGTGTACCCTTATTTCAAATGGTGGAAAAAGGCAATCCACGAAAACTCACTATCTCTTGGATATACAACTTAGCAGAATCCTCAACTATATAAGACGTATGAACTGGCAAGAAATACTCTAACTTCGTCAATCTATCTACAATAACCTATATAAAATCATGATGATGAAGTCAATGGGGTAAACCAGTCAAAAAATCCATATTCACCTCTTCCCACTTCAAGTTGGGAATACCAAACTATTTCAATGCACCACCAGGTCTTTGGTTCTTTTCCTTAACCTCTTCACAAGGTGTACACTTGGACATAAACTCGACTATGCCTCTTTTTATACCACTCCACCAATAGATTTCCTGCAACTCCCAGTACATTTTGGTAGAACCTGGATAAATGGAATAACGCGCACCATACACCTCCGCCATAATCCAAAGTCTCAAATCATCAACACATAGCACACATAATCAACTCTGGTATCTAAAAATGCCATCTTACCCTTGGGAGAAAATCTCTAGCTTTTGGTCTTTAACCGACTCCTTTTGTTTGACCAAACTAGAATACATATCTTGCTTCTCCTTTACTTTTGAAACTAGGGAAGATTTGGTAGTACTCTAAACCCAAACATTCCTTTCAGTAGAATCAACCATCCTAATACCCAATCTAGCCAAACGATGAACTTTTCGAGCTAACTCTTTCTTGTCATTCTCCATATGAGCAACACTTCCCGTGGATAATCTACTAAGGGCATCTGCCGCTACATTCGCCTTGCCCGAATGATACAACACACTCATGTCATAATCCTTCAACAACTACAACCACCTTCTCTGATGAGGATTTAACTCTTTCAGGGTAAACACGTACTGCAAATTTTTTATATAAGAACATATCCACATGCACACCATTCAAAGAAAACACTATAGTAGCTAAGTCAACATCGTTGGTTGGGTAATTCTTCTCATGAGACATAATTTGTCTAAGAGGCATAGTGCAATACCCAGTACTTTTCCTAGCTTGAAAAGTTTTCCAAGAGTGTTAGGAACTTTCTTTGAAAGATGAATTCACATTTTACATGTGGTATTTTCAAGATTTTCACTTTTTATCATGTGGAAAATTGAATAAGCCCTCCATCGATACCAAATTTTCCCAAATTCGACACCTGGGTGAAGAGTTAGAGACTTTTTTGTGAGACACTATATTACCTGAGCCTTCAGCGCATCGCTGAGATTGGACAAATAGCAATTGTCATATTCCTGTATTTCTCTACGATAGTGGTACATCACGCCAAAACTTCCAGGTCGCAGAGAAGGTGGAACCACAATAGCTCCGCATCGCGCCACCGTGCAATTTCCCATTTGTCACTTTCTAGTGACTTAGCGTGATAGTGGCGCATCTCGCCACAGATGAAAATTGGGAAATTTTCTCAACACTTAAAGACGAATCCAAGGGTTAAAAAGGTCAATTTTCTACCCCTATTTAAACCTAATAACAAGTAATTTAGCCATTCTTCACCCAAAATATACAAGTATCTCCCAAGTTTCTCTCAAGAACAAGCTAGGGTTTCTATTGGAGATTAAAATTCAAGAAGGTTTCACTGTTAATCATCACTAAATCATGAACTAAGGTATGCGTAGTGTTCATTCATCGACTCCTTTCATCCTTGAAGCCCAAGAATATCTTTTCGATGTTTAAGTTTGTGGATTTCTTTATGAATTTCATGTTGGTTTTGTTTTGTTTGTGTTAAGAATGATCAATTGAATTCAAATCCTTGTTGGGTGATCAATTTTTTATTGAATTGATTTGTATAGATGTATATTCATGTGAACTTATAAATAAACCCTAGGATGAATGAAATTAGAGATGAATCATGATGATTAATTGTAGTATAATGTTGTCTACATGTGCTATGCCTACCATGTATATGATTAAATGCCTAGATGAAGGAACAATGCCCAACTACTATGATATCATGAAATCCGCATGTATGTACAAGCTTATGCATATCACCTGTTTGACGAAGTGCTTCAATATACAAATTATGAATTGTATTATTGATCATATGTTCAAGAAAGTCATGCTCTATCAGTTTTTTCCCATCGAGTCCTGAGGGTAATTGTACCCAAACATTTAGCTGTGTTCTAAGATCCATGTCATGTTTTCACGATCTCCTCAGTCAAGCTATGATCCATAGAACTCAGTAAGTCAGGTGACTCAGGAAATCTCAGAAATTTCAGTAATTTCAGTAGATCAATAATCATAGTAACATCAGTATTCCCAGTCAATCTCAGTAGCTTCAGTATTTTCAGTCAATCCTCAGAACTAAGTACATTACATCAGTCAATAGAACTCACTAAATTCAGTTTAGCTCCACTAGATAATACAACTAGTATCAGTTCAGTTCAGTTAATCAACTTAGTTCAGTGTCTTTCAGATGGGAGTAGGATTCAGCATCGAGCGAGCTTAGGGATGGGGACTCACCCACTATATAGGACTGAGTTCCCTAGTAGTAATCCATAATTTCTATAACTACGTAGCAATTATAGGTATGAGATATCACCCATTAGATAGGACTAACATACTAAGGTATTACCCGTTAGGATATTTAAATGTATAGGATTGATCCCAGGGGTCACTTACTAGATTAGGATTGACTCCACAACAATTGTATTTACCAGTGGTAGAGTACTAACACCATTCCAACTGGGCTTAATATGAGTCATGCGGTTAGATGAATACATCCCATACTGTAAGTTACAGAATCAGGACTATCTGATACAGTCAGTTTTGCTTAGTAGTATAGATTTAGAACTGTCAGATACAGTCCATCCTTATCATTAAAAATAGACCCCTGGATCACCCACCAGATAGGAATGATCTTAACTATGGTCAATAAATTTCAGTATCATCAGATATAGAGATCACCCGCTAGATAGGACTAATCTCAGATTTAGTTACTCAAATACAATATGGAACTTATCTTGTTCCATCAGGTTCAAGATTTCTAGATATAGTCACTCAAGTTATCAGTTATCAGAACTTATCTTATTAGCATTCAGCTTTAGGACTATCAGATACAGTCAGCCAGACTAGTTCTTCACAATCAGAACTATTAGACACAGTTATCCATGTATCAGTAACATAGTATAACTCCCTCAGTATTCAGTAATACAATATTAGTTCCTTACTCATCAGTGACTCAGATGTCAATGTTAGTAGACTTAGAAGTCAGAACTCAGTATCCAGCCCTATAATGATTTCAGTTACAGTTACGTATACATGTATGTATTCTAAGGTTCATGTTAGTCAGTCAGTTAGTATTATTTATGCATATGAACCTATTTCATTCAGCCTACCTCAATTGCATAGTAGTATATTCAACGTACTGATGAATTTGCGCTATGGTGTCTTACACCATAGCTTTAGAAGCACGAGCGCCAAAGAATCAATAGCATCCTTGTTCAGCGATCAGAGTTAGTAGTGAGTCCTCATCCTTTGAGGACATGATGATCACATTACTATTTTAGTTTTCAGTTTATCTCAGTAGATGGATTTAATTGGGGACATATCCCATCAACTCCTTATTCAGTTTAGTTTAGAGACTTTCAGACTATAGCATGTTGGACAGTTATTTCCGATTTTCTTTGGTATTATTATACCATTTTTAGACATTATTTTATCAGATATTTACCCAATTTTAAACCTATGGCCTTTCAGTACATGTTTCCATATTTATATAGTATATTATGCAGTGATTAGGTACAGATATCAGTCATGGGTTAGCTTGTGGTCCTTCGGGGTCATGGGCACCGTGTAGCATTCCAGGTACCAGATTTGGGGCATTACACATAGGCTATAAAATTACCTCTCTGCATCAACACACAACGTAAACAAACTCTAGAGGTGTCACAATACACCAAACAACTATCTGTACCATTTGGTAGTGCTAAGACTGAGGTTGTAGTGAGTCGAGTCTTTAATTTGTGAAAACTCTTCTTGCAGGAAGTTAACCACTAGAACTTAAATTTTAGTTGGGTCAGTCTAGACATAGGAGATGCAATAGATGAGAAACCTTCAACAAAACACTGGTAATAGCCTACTAAACCAAAGAAACTCATAATATCCGAAGGAGAAATGGGTCTAGGCCAATTTATTACGGCTTTTGTCTTTTGGGGATCGATTCTAATACCATTGGTGGAAATAATATGACTGAGAAAGGTTACTTATCTTAGCCAAAATTCACACATGCTGAATTTGGCAAACAATTGATTATCTCTAAGGGTTTACAAGACAATTCTAGGTGATCTATATGGTCATCATTACTATGAGAGTACACAAAGATATCATTTATGAATAGTATGAAAAACATGTTTGGATACTATTTGAAAACTTGGTTCATGATGTCCATGAAATCTACAGGAGCATTGGTTAGCTTAAAAGACAGGACTAGAAATTCAAAATGACCGTAACGGATCCTGAAAGTTGTCTTTGGAATATCACATTCCCTTAGGTTAAGCTGGTGATAGTTGTATCTAAGTTCTATCTTAGATAGATAACTTGCACATTGTAATTGATCAAATAAGTCATCAATTCTAGAAAGAGAATATTAGTTCTTGACTGTGACCTTATTTAGCTGAAGATAGTCAATGCAAATTCGCAAAGAACCATCTTTCATTTGCACGAATAATACAGCAGCACCCTAAGGAAAAAAACTAGGACTTATAAAACCTTTATCTAAAAGATCTTTGAGTTTCTCTCTCAACTCCTTAAGATCGGTGGGAGCCATACATTAAGGAGGAATACAGATAGGCTTAGTATCTGGGTGAAGGTCAATACCAAATTTTATTTCCCTATCGAGATGTACCCTAGGGAGATCTTTTAGAAAAACTTTGGAAAACTTATTGACCACTAGGACGGACTGAATTGTTGGAGTCTCAGACTTAGTGTCCTTGACTCGAATTAGATGATAAATACAACCTTTAGAAATCAACTTTTTGTCTTTAAGATAAGATATGAAATGACTCTTGGGAGACACTGAATTTCCTGATCACTCAAAGACTGGCTCATCTAGGAACTGAAACTTCTCCTCTGAAGTGCAACAGTCTATAGAAGCATAACAAGAATGGATCCAATCTATTCCAAGGATAAGATCAAAATCAACCATATCTAACTCTATCAAGTCTGCTAACATTACTTTATAAAGGACACTGATAGGACAATTATTGTAGATTTGTTTAGCAACAACTAACAAACCTACTGGAGTAGAAACAAAGAAGGGCTCAGGGATATTTTCAGAATTTATTTCAAAATTTAATACATCTAATGGGATCATATAAGATAAACTCAACCCAGGGTCTAAGAACACATAAAGATCAAAATGAAAGACACAAAGCATACCAATAACGATAACTAGTAAATCTTCCTACTCTTGATGGGATGGCAATGAATAAAATTGATTCTAGTGCTGACCGCCACTAGTACTGAATGATGACCCCTGAGGAGGAGTTAGGTGACCTAGAGGAGCTGGTGAACTATTAGCCTGAGGCTGTGGTCAAATATCCCTGTTTTCATGTCTAGTATGTGGGCACTCTTTGACTCCGTGACCCGAATGGCCACTTCCATACCAACCTTTCCAACCCCATAATTACTCAACTGAACTGGTCTTACCACACTAAGGATAACTGGGCCTACCACTCACATAATTCTGAGATCTGGACATCGAAGATTTACCTCAATTTTCCTACCTGTTTATGGGTGCAGGAGCATTGACTGAAGAAGCTGGATGAATTGATCAATGATACTAAAACTGTGAATGATTTTCTTCTCCAGACCTATTTTGATCATAATCAAACTATCCTATTGTAGCCTTGTTATTTACTCTCTCTCTCTTTATTTACACTTTTCTACCTCAATCTGTTATGCATGCATCATCAATATAGCAAAATCCATATCTCAAATAAGCATAGTAGTCCTACACTCCCTAACTACCAACCAAGACACAGTAATAACAAAATTACTCATGCTTGACCTAGGGTCATCCATCTGATCAGGGGTATACTTAGATAACTAGTTAAACTTGAGTCAATACTCCTTCACTAACATAGAGCCTTACCTCAGGTTCATAAACTCTTCTATCTTAGCTTCCCTCATCTCACGTGGGAAGAACTTGTCTAAGAATGCATCCTGAAACAACTTCTAAGTCATGGGAGTTGCATTCTCCCCTCTACTTTTCATCCACATCACTACCCTATCATAAACAACATCCTTCAGCCTATAGAATCCTAATTCTATACTCTTTTCCTCAGAAACATGCATAATTTAGGTAATCTTCTTCACCTCATCTAGATAAAATGATAGGTCCTCTCCTGTATTTGATCTAAAGAACTCTGGCATGTGACATATTCTCATTCAAAGGACCTATGGGTTGAGGTTGCTGGTTATCATTTCTGCATGTGTTAGCTTAAATTGGTGGCATCTTCTATCATATGAAAGCATGAGTTAGAAGTAGATAGAGACATAGAATACATGATAGATGATGAAATAAAAGATAATTTCTTAAAACACTCCATAGCCTCTTTCTCATAGATGTGGCGCACTTCACACTGATGATCAAGACTCTATGTAATGCGGCTTGTCTGACTCCCTAGGACTTTCTAAACCTTAGGCACTGATACAAAGTTTGTCAAACTCCTAAATCAATCTCCTAGGATGCCACATAATGCCCTAAACTACAAGTAGTCCTGAGCTAACCCTGGCTGCTTTCTATTAAATCTGAATCTTAAAATAAGGGAAAATAAACATGAAAACATAATAAATTTGGAAATTTATCTGAAGAACACTAATCTCATAAGTCTTGGTAAAACAATAATGAAAAATCTGGATAAAGAATTTAAAGTCTAAACTAAATCTAGTAGTCTGAGAAGCCTCTATTGACTGAATCTAAAGAGTCACGGTGATAGGCCCCAACTGACTTAAACTGTCTAAAATGAATACAAAACCATCTACTAGATAAAAAGGAAATATGAATAGCTAAGTCATCAAACTATGAGGTCTTACCAAATAGAGATATGTAGATGAGATGCTCAAAATTCACTCGCGCTGCTGAGATTGAGCTCTTAAACCTACATTATTAGACAATGTAACACATAGATGTATATGTGGATTAGTACTTTGATGATGTACTGAGTATATGAGGGTGAATGCAATAAGTAAACAATATCATCATAATTTATAAAATCATGCATGCTAAATATAAATGACTCACATAGGCTTGAGGAATTTAAAATCTAAAGATTGTAAATCATAAACAATAAAGCATATAATATGAATTTTGTGAGACATTACATTTAGTTCTAAAACCTATTCTTTTATGAAAACTACCACATTATCTTGTGAACTGTAAGGGAAATAAATCTTCTCAAGACTTTAAGAAATCATAAAATCCATAGCTTTCAAAACATATACTTTTATCTCAAGTCTTTTAACCAATAGAATATTTTAAGAGTAGGGGACTTCTTTTGGTAGGTTTTTCAAACCGACATAAATAATGTGATCATTCATGGATTCCAACGTCTTACCCACATTGGGGAAAGTTGTTCTACCCTTGCCATCGGAATAGAACTTCTTGTCTTAAGTGATCACAATCTTAGTCATCCACGTACAAGTAAGAATAATCTTAATCCAACCGTGCACGTAGTTTTGGAGCTTGAAACCTTGGTAACATACCCATGTCGGTGCTAAATACTACTCCCATTCTTATTCTTAATATCTGACCCAAGGGTTTACAAGAAAAACCAATTATGCTTTTCTTTCTTTAAATCTCAAGTCATATGAACAATGTGCATTCTTTATCTTTGCTTAGGACCAAAAGGACAAATATTTATCAAAAATCTGAGAATAATCTTATCATAGAGTGCTCATGGCATAAATAATCTTGACATAGAAATCTTTAATTAGAGCTTAATCACCTATGCTTCAATCTCATGTAAAATCATAGCGAAACGTTATGCTCAATAAGCTTCTTGAAAATACTTCAACAATATCAAGATAATAAAATCAAGAACCTAAATATGATGTTTAAACTCAATGGGGAAAATCTGAAAAATACCATTATACACATAATTATATGAAAATAGTCATGCAATTCAACATTCAAGAACTTGAAATCTCATAATCTTCAAATACTAAAAATTGGGTATGAGTCCTAATTACAAATCATGTGAATTTAACATAACAATATAGTTTTTGGCACAAGGACGAAAGGATTGTGCGTGTTCATAACCTCACATACCTCAATTGATGATCTTAGACGCTAAAACTTGAATCTTGGATCTCTATTAATGCTTTGGAGATTAATTCTTAGAGTTCTTGAGTTGGGGATTCTAAATCTTGAATTACCTTGGAGAATTAATGGAGAAATTGGGTTTCTTGGAAAAGGAGCTTTGATGATCGAGGGTTTCTTGTTGAGATAAAGTGGATGAATTAATTATTAAATTCTTAGGAATATGTTAAATCCTATGTTTTGGACGGATTGGATGCTTGGGAATTGACCAAAATGCCCCATTTAATCTTTTAAATGAAACTAAAAAATGCAACATTTTACGAACTGGGTCACCACCACGGTTCACCACTATTAAGTTGGCTTACTGGAAAGTTGACTAATGGGAAGTGGGCTTACACCTTATTGCGCCACAATCGCGGTGCCCTTTAGTTTCTCATTTTCACCACTAGCCCGACTCGCCATTAAAGCGAAGGCTCACTGGAAATTGAAAAAAGGAAAATTGGCCCTCTCCGCGATGCGTCAATATCGCGGAGCTCCACTGAAATTTGACAATTATGAATTTTTCCTTTCCCATGATGCGCCAAGTTCTTAGGTGGAACACTGTCAACTAAACAATGCAATAACTCCTTCACCAAGTCTCATATTTTGCAAAATTTTATATCGATGGAAAGCTTATTCATTTTTTAAGATCTCTCTTAAGATTCTAGGAACGAATTTAAGGTTATAAAGTTTAGGGTATCACAATTTTGGTGTGCCTACTCAAAATAAGGTTAAAAATAAAAAGGGAATAGTTAGAAGAACTATTGTTATGTGACATAGTTAAGAAGATAATATGTAATTAAATCATTGTGAAAATTATTCAAGTTGTTGGGTTTATAATTGGGACATACATAAAGTGAGTCTAACAAGGATAGACTTAACGGTTGTGATTGATAGATAAAAAAACGATTGTGTTATGTGGCTCGTACACCGTGATTAAGACACAATGTTGTTTGATTATAGTTATTTGATGGAGAAAAAATACTCTTGGAGGCATGTACAGTATAGGGTCCCATAGCTTAATCTAGCACCTTTTTACTCTAAAAAAGTCTTTAACATTGAAGAAATATGTAGTTAGACTCAGGCTCTAGTTGTAATACCCCATAGTAATAACACTTTTTTAATGTTTATTTAATGATATTTAGGACCCCTATAGTGATTTTAGATCATTTATTCATGTCATAGGACCTGTTGGGAGTGTTTAAGGACCTCAAAACTATGTGGGCGCTGCAAGATAGTGCTTAGGCGATAACTAGCCATCCCATTACCATCGCCTACCTTCACGGGATAGGTTTGGCAATGGAATTGGTTCTACAAAACATATATTTTTCCATGTAATTGGAAATTCAAACCTTAAGGTTGTCCATGGAGTTGGCGCCGCATGACCTTAAGGTTGGCCATGGAGTTGGCGCTACAAACCATATGTTTTTGCGGTGTAGGAACTCTATTTTTGAGATATTTCAAGGCAAACATGGTCTTTTGTCATTCAATAGACGTACCTAAGCGTCTTAACAATGATTTAAGTCTACCAAAAGTATTTTATCATTATCAATCCCTAAATTATCTTCTAAAACACAAAAGGAGAAAAGCAACTTAGGATTTTCTCTTTGAAGCTTAAACGTTCGATCTTTTCCTAAATTCTTCATCAATTAAGGTATTTAGGGTTATCCTAAATTCATTAGGCAAAAGTTTTATGGTTTTTATTAGGTTTAAAGATATACAATCAAGTTTACAAATAGGGAATTTTACAAGGTTTTGAATAGTATGTATTATGAACTTGTTTGATGAAAGTAAAGAATTTATATTGAACCACTTTTTATAGAATTGAACTACAATAACGTATACATATGCATTTTCATTTTTGCAAAGATTAAATTAAGGGAATGAATGACGAAACCCCTTTCTTGTTCATTACTTATAATTTAACATATTATGGGTTGTTTAGTTGCATGATTTGAAGCATAAGATAAGTCTTTTACTATTATTTTGGACTTGATATTGATTATGAATTGAAGAGAGGATGTTTTCTTCTTTATAGATTATCAATGTGATAAATGAAAGAGTTATATGGATTGTTATAAAGGAATTGACCATCATGTGTTGAAATATTAAAAAGCGAGAATCTTTGCGTAATTTTGTACATGTTTTAAAATAAGGACTCCCTTTCATGGTTTAAATATTTTTGGTGGTCAGATGATCGAGTTGATTATAAAATCTAAAGTATAACATTATAAATGGTTTAAAAGAGAAGGGCTATTGAATGATACAAAATAAATGACTTGCAAGTCTGGGTATGATGATACCCGAAGATGATATGCCCTTCATAGAACAAATATTGAATGTTTTGAAAGCATGAAACATTTTTTAAAGAATTAAAAAATGGGCTTAAATAGATTTAGATGTTTACCTGAAGGAAACACAAGTTGAAAGACTCTATGCTAAAATAGTGATTTTCTGATATGGGGTTATAGTACCCTGCTTTATGATCTTTTTCCCATCCACGATATGTTTAATTTATTTAGGGATTTTGGCACCCTATTGTGTGAACTTGCATGCCTCCCTTTACTGATACTCCAATTAATACGGAAAACTTAGATTGGGGGCTTGACCACCAAGTCAAGGGCTGATTCTATATAGCCCATGGAAGTACAGGTGGTCAGGTGTACCATCTAACTTAGAAGAGAAAAAAAGAGTAAGTGATGATTTCAAGAAAGTGTTTTAAAATTTATCAAATTATGACAAAGTGTTTTCTAATTTTGTAAGATGACATGTTTAAAGGAAAGGATGTCACCTATGTTGTAGTAAAATGTATTTTGTTTTTCGATAGTTCAACATACCAGTATATTTTGTATTTAACCCCTATATTTCAGGATTTGAGGCTCGGTCCAAGAGTGCCACTAAGTAGTAGATCAGTGTTAGATGATTGGAGTTGATGAGACTCCCATATTTTAGAAAGTGTCTTGTTCATTTATGTTGATCTCACTTAGTTTTCATTCATGGTCCAGTTATGGGCCATATCTCGGTTTGAAATAAACTATTTTATTCAGTTGTAGTAGAGATTTTGCAGACATTTATTAGATTGTCTTTGTTTTATTGAACTTATGTCCGTGTTGCTCAGTTGAAATAGTAAAATAACCATGTTTCCAATTATTTTCTACATTTTGTTAATAGATGAATATTGAATATGATTTCCAGTTAAAGGGTATCTTGTGAATTCATGATTTAGAATTTCCATCGTGGCTAGGGCCTCAGCTAGAGTCATGACAAACTTTTTATCAGAGCATGGTTTATGTTCCCAGGGTGTATGCAAAATCACGTTGTGTAGAGTCCTGTTTATAGATGTGTAGCACGCAACACTTATAAGTAGGAGGCTATTAGGCATTTAGGAATGTCTCTCTTTTCTTCATGTTCTAGTTTGTTCTATAGCATCATCTATTTGAAAGTTATCCCAATTGTTTCCTTACTCTAATATTATGAGATATGTCTCCTTGTTAAGGGAATTTCTATGTAGAAGCTTAGAATCTAAATTATGTGATCCTTCTTAATTGAGTCATAAAAGATTATAAAAATGTACAAGGACCTAAGATAAGTCTATAAGTCCTTTAATATGTTTTTATTTAAGCTTGTACACCTACATATATCAATCGTGCATTTGAGCATGCGGTATTGAGTGTATTCAGTCCCCTTTTATAAAAAACCCCTGTAGTAGATATCATGATGTGTGGCAGAATGTTGGAAAACTATTTTCACCTGAGTAGTAGTATGTGATAAAGTGTCATAACCTATGCATGGTATGATGGTCCAAAAGTTAGTGATATAAAGTCACAAGCTTAGAAGTCACAATAAGGGTGATTTTTATATATAGAAGCTAGTTTAGTTGTATAGCCCTTGACTGAGGAATGGTTTTGTCTTTTATGGTGATTGACTAATATTGTAGTAATATTTTTGGAGAATATGGTAGAATCTGGAGGAAGCATTTGTCTATGATTGTTGTTTGTCAGAATTTGGAAGGATCTTAGAATGGTATTTATGGTGGTTGTAGAAATCATTTATAGGTTGTGAATGAAAAAAGAAGTTTAGTCAACAAGTTATAGGTAAGACTCGTTGGTGTAAAGAGAATTGGAAGTATTATAAATGTATGCATGGATATGTAAATATGACATGATAAAGTGAAATATATTGATAAGACAATAATTGATTATATTATAAGATTAAGATCTACTATCAATAGTATGTGACTTTACCCCCTTGACTGTATTTTCTCTAGTCAATGTAAACTAGTACTACATGTGAAAAGGTATGTGGTAAATTTTAAGGTGTAGTAGTAATGTAGTGGAGAGGATAAAGTTATGGGTCATAGTTAAGTGAAATAAGAGACTTGGGTTGACATTTCTATTCGATTTATTAGTATAGCATGTAGCTTGATTTATATGATTGATGTTGTGAGATAACAGGATTGAACTTTAGATGTGAAGTATAATGGTAAGAATAGTATCTCAAGATTGGCAGTGTATGTTTTGCGGGAATTAATTATTTTGCTTGATGTAATGTTTTAAATATCCTAGGTTGGCAACTTGCGGAATAAGGAGTGGGAAATTGTGAGATACATATATATATAGTCATGAGGATTAGTATTAAGAATGATGAATTCTGGTTGAGTCATTAAGTGGACAAGAGCGTATGCATAAAAGAATAATGTTAATACTAAGGAAATATGTTTGTAGATAAGGTGCAATATGTATGAGTGTTATGTGTTCCTAAATTTCATTCTCGAATCTTGTAGTATGTAGAAGTTGGGGGAGTTACTTATAGCATTATCTAGAGTTGAATTGAGGAAATATAGGTAGGCAATATACGCCTTTGATATAATTTTACAAATTTTTTTCAGTTGTAAGTTATGTGATTAGAGGTGTAATGCTAGAATCCTAAGAAGTTCAAGATAGAGCGTTAATTAATAAGAAGCCTAGATGTGCACGCCCATGAGAATGTTAGTCATGAGTTTATTATTGGAGAAAGTTATTATTAGTGTCCCTGAAGGGATATGTCCAAGAAATAAATTAGTGTATTTTTGTTAAAACTATTGAGAGTGTGAGTTGTAAACTGATGGCTATAGAGGCTAGCAAAAGTTAAGAGTAGCATTTATGGAAAGCAAGGCTTTTGGAGTATAGTTTATCAGGGAGAGTTTAGCATTTATGAGTATGGTTCTATACCTTTGGTGTTGAGAGTTGTGGTTATATATTTGATGGGAGCTTATGCCCGCAAGTTTAGGATTATGACTTTGATCTAACAAGGAGATGATGAGTTAAGGTAGTTCTCGAATTATTTCATGGTGATAAATTTTTGGGAAGTGTTCGGATATATCAATTCTTATTCAAGCATACTCCTCCTACTTCAATTTGTGAGATTTTCCGGCTAATGTCTTATGTCATGTGTTCAAGTCATGCCTATGCCTATGGTTTGAGTTCTCTATGGACTTCTGTTCATGTTCTGACCTCTAAACTAGAAGTAATGATGTCCCTCAATGATTAAATTTTCTAAGTATCCAAGCTCTATGTTATGTTGCTAATGATCCATAAAATCCATGTCTCACATAATGCTTAGTTCCAAGAAACTATGTTCTTCTATGTGGTACTGATTCATTTTATGTTGGGATTAGCAAAAATGATAAAGAATTGAAAACTCATGACTATTTCAACTCTGAAAATGAGAAGCAATAGCTTTGAGTTGAAGCCCATGTCTCAATCATTGACTTTATGAATTCCAAACTTATGTTATACGATTAGTGATGTAAGCACTCATATTTCTCACTATGGTCGATCCTAAGGCCTTATGCTATGTTGTGTTTATGCCAAATAAATCTTTACTTATGATCTAGAGACTTGATATAAGAAGCACTCTGTGTTTATTCTATAGTATCCTTACCTCATGCCCACCTTGAGTAGTGCAATAAGTATAAGTTATGGTCTGATAGTGTTACTTCCATTCATGATTCTTATGCTTAGGACCCTTATTAAACCTCTGTATGTTAGTATGATGATGTTTATGGAAGCGTAATAGTGTGTTAGGTGGGGGAGAAGATATTTTTAAAGGTAAAATTTTTTATGTGATTTCTTAAGCTAAGGTTATAGGAGAAAGGGAAAGAAGGAGATGAACTTTCGTAATGTGAAATAGTTAGGAAGGAGATCTGTGGAAAAAAAATTTTTGAGGCTGATAGAATTTGGTGGTCTTAGTGTGGAGATCCATTAAGTGGGTGTAGAAATGATAAGCTTGAATGTTGTGATTGATGAAAATGTAAACCAATTTGTTAGGGTTATGTAGTTGGTATTCCTTGAATTAAAAGTCGAGTGTGTTTGATGGTAGTGTAAGGTAAAGTAATCTTCTTAATGGGATGTGGAGTGCAGGGTCTCATAGCTTAAGCAAGAACCTCTTTTCTTTGAGTTAGGCTTCAACATGGAAGTACTATGTAGTGGGACTCAAACTCTTGTGGTTAGATGTGTGATGGGAGAATTATAGGTTGGAAATAATGAAGTATGTTTTTTATTTATTATTTGGTGCATAGTCGAGTGGTGTCTTTAAGTGTAAGGTTGTAATACCCTAAACTTTCTTAACATAAATTTGTTCCTAGAATATTAAGAGATAGCTTCAAAAATGAATAATATTTATTCTATATCGAATTTTCTAGATTTAGACTTCTCAGTGGGAAATTGAATAAGATTTCCATCTATATAAGATTTGCCCAAATTCGACCCTCGGTGATGGAGTTATGGCATTTTTAAGTTCACAGTGTGCCACCTGGCCATTTGGCACATCGCGGGAAAGGAAACATTCATAATTTTCAAATTACAGTATACATCTGCAATTTTGGTGCATCGCAGAGAGTGCCAATTTTCCATTTGTTAATTTATAGTGAGCCTTCACAATACTGGTGCGTTGGGCCACTGGCCAAAATGGCAAAATAAAGGGCACCACAACTGTGCATTGACACGGTGAAAGCCCAGTTCGTATTCGTCGACTGTTCAGTGAGCCGCCACGATAGTGGTGCATCGCGGTGACCACCTAGTTAGTAAAATGTTTCATTTTTTGATTTAAAGGGGGAATTTCAGTCTATTCTCCAGCCCCCAATCCATCCAAAACACAAGATTTAACATATTCCAAAGAACTTTATGCTTATTTCATCCTCTTTTTTCTTAGAAAAAAACCCTAAACCATCAATGCTCCTTCTCCACGAAACCCAATTTCTCCATTAATTCTCCAAGGTAATTTATGATTTAGAATCCCAACTCAAGAACTCTAAAAATTCATCTCCAAAGCATCAATAGAGATCCAAGATTCAAGTTTTAGTATCTAAGATCATCAATTGAGGTATGTGGGGTTATGAACAAGGACAATCCTTTCATCCTTGTGCCCAAAACATATTTTAATTCCAATTTTTACTGAATTTAGATGATTTCCCATGAAGTTCAAGTTAGGGTTTATACCCATTATTGTTATTTACAAGATTAAGAGATTTGAAGTGATTAAATTGTGTGACTATTTTCATATAATTATGTGTATAATGCGATTTTCCAGATTTTCCCAAATGAGTTTAAGCATGATATTGAGATTCTTGATTTTATTATTTTGATATTGTTGAAGTATTTTCAAGAAGCATATTGAACATGATGTTTTGCTATGATTTTACATGAGTCTGAAGCATGGGTCACCAAGCCCTAATTAAAGATTGCTATTTCAAGATTATTTGTGCCATGAGCACCCTATGATAATATGATATTTAGGTTTTCGATAAAGATTTGACCTTTTGGTCCGAAGCTAAGATAAACAATCCACATTGTTCATATTACTTGAGACTAAAAGAAAGAAAAGCATAATTGGTTTTTCTTGTAAACCCTTGTGCTATTTTTGAAGTGGATTTCTTAAGATCCTGAACATAAGAATGTGAGTAGTATTTAGCACCGAGATGGGTATGTTACAAAGGTTTCATGCCCCAAAACTATGTGCCTCCATAGGATTAAGATTATTCCCACTTCTACGTGGATAACTAAGATTGTGATTACTTAAGTTAAGAAGTTATATTCCGATGACAAGGGTAAAACAGCTCTTCCCTATATTGGTAAGATGTTGGACTCCATGAATGCTCATATGATTTATTTTAGATAGAAGAACCTCCCAAAAGAAGTCCCCTACTCTTAAAATAGTCTATTGGTTTAAAGCTTTCAGTGTCTGCCAAGAATCATTTCATATCTTATCTTAAACCCAGAAAGTTGATTTCCAAAGGTTACAGTTATCATCTTGTACGAGTCAAGGAAACTCAGTATGAGCCTCCAACAATTCAGTTTGTCGGAGTGGTCAATGATTTTCCTAATGTTTTTCCAGAAAATATCCTAGGGGTACCTCCCAATAGCGAAATAGAATTCGGTATTGACCTTCTCCAAGATACTCAACCTATTTCTACCCTTCCTTATCGTATGGTTCCCACCGAGCTTAAGGAGTTGAAAGAGAAACTCAAAGATCTTTAAGATAAAGTTTTTATAAAACCAGTGTTTTCCCGTAGGGCGCTCCCATCCTATTCATGCAAAAGAAAGATGTTTCTTTGTGAATGTGCATTGACTATCATCTGCTGAATAAGGTCAAAGTCAAGAAAAATTCCCTCTTACTAGAATTAATGACTGTTTTGAACAATTACAAGGTGCAAGTTATTTCTCAAAGATAGACCTTAGATCCGACTATCATCAACTTAAAGTAAGGCAATGTGTTATTCTACGGACAACTTTGAGGACCCGTTACAGTAATTTTAAGTTTCCAGTCATGCCTTTCAAGCTAACGAATGGTCCTATAGATTTCATGGACCTCGTGAATCGAGTGTTCAAACAGTATCTAGACATGTTCGTCATACTATTCATTGATGATATCTAAACTATGGAGTTGATGGGACATGTCCCCAACTAACTCTGTTTACTGAAAATAAACAAAATCTGATACAAAATAATAAAAGGATCATCCTCGAATAAAGAGGACTTACCTAAAATAAAACACCATAGCACAAATGCGTCAGTTTGGGAATGTACCAAGTATAAAGATGAGGTACGGATAAATGGAAGGACTTATGCATGAAGAATTACTTAACTGAATAGTCATGGGAGTACTGAATGAGAACACATGCATGAATTCCCAAACCATAACAGAAATTATCATGACTAGAAATACTAATACTGATAAACTGAATCTACTTATATCAATGACTGAATGCTGATCTTTCTACTCTCGATTGACTACATCGGAGATCAAACCTCTCTAACAGATGATTCCATAATATACTTACAATGATATGAAAAGATCATGTCCGAATTTGACAACAAGAATATTCAACTGAATCTGAAACTGAGATCAAGCTTATCTGGAGGGTTATCTCAGGATCTGATAATCACATCACTCAACTGAATCTGAGACTGAGATCAACATGCTAGAATGCCTCTAATTCCTTCACATAAGAATTTTATCAAACATGGGGAGCATACTTGGCTTATTGAACAATTTCTACACCTAATCCACATGAACAAATCACATAACAAGCAATTTGAAGAGGGTTTATCATGAACATCACATGAATTTCACATACTAGGGTGGAACTTTAAAACCTTGTAAACAAACATAAATCACAACTCAATATTAGCATCAACATCAATTTCAACTCACATAAATCATGAAAAATCATAAACATAAAAGCTTTGAAATTTAGAAAAGGGTTCTTGATCTTTTAAGATGATAGGGACCCAAGAATCAACTTCTGCATACCTGAGAGAAAACAATGACATTTTGGGTAAAATGAGGAAAAATCCCGTGTTAAGGAGTATATATAGGGGTTGGGAAAAGACCTTTTTATCTCTTTTAAACTGAAAAATCCTGATTTTACATGCTGGCAGTATGCACCATAATCGCGCCAGCTCACTTGAAATTGGAAAGTCACGAAACTTCTTGATGGCGCGATGCGGTGGAAATCTAGTTTCCACCTTGGTTCAACACTCTACATGACAAAAAGTCAATATTAGGGAAATTTTACATAGTTCAAAATATTTCTCACTGCGGAGAACACTTCCCAATCATTGAAGGCCGGATTTACACTTCACTGAGCACGCTCTAATGCGAAGACTATGAGACAATTTTGCAGGGTATTTCAATATCTACCTCTTGGAAACATTCATCCTCGAATTTCACTTCATAGCCTAAGAATACTAATCGATCGAAATAAGTATAATAACACATGTGAGTCATCATATAATTTGTCAATCACTTTTAGTTTATCAATAATATCAATTCTCATAATGTAAATATCATTTAAATCTTTTGAAAGAATAACTTTCACAATTTCACTTTCAAATCACTTCACCATTCACCATAGATACAAGGAAACACACACACACTGGGAGAGCCTATAACCGACATAAATCAAGTGAGCTACATGGAGTCCAACTTACAACCCACGTTGGGGAGAGCCGTCCTATCCTTGCCATCGGAGTAGGACTATGATATAAAATCCACACAAACTAGTGATCACTTTATAAATCAGCCTCAGGCTCACTCCTACGGGGGCACGTAGTTCTAGGGAAGTAAGGTCGCTTTATACCTCCCACTTAGTTCTAACGATTTCTCCTAGACTTAGCTGAGGTCATTTCAAAGACAATCCATAACAAAACAATTTTATTAATATATAAATATACATCGGGAGCCATCATGCTTCCCATCTATCAAAATCAACCACGTTGTGAATTTCTTTCACACCCGAGTTCAAAATAATTCCATTAAGACCAAAAGGTCAAATCATTCAAAATATCTCAAATATTCAACATCAACGTGCTTATAACACACACTTTCTCACAAAGAACACAATTTCCAATGGGGATTCACGACCCAAATATCAAAATCATGATAAAAATCATTCAAGATTCATACTTTATATCTCCACACATGTAAATTCATCTTTCAAAATCATAAACATCAAGATTTTATAATAATCATCATAAGATATGGGTTCATGCTTCAAATTTGTAAAAGTCAAATAAAAATCATGCCTTTGTAAAGAAAATTACTTTTGGGCACAAGAACGAAAGAGAGTTCTTGTTGAAACACCCCACATACCTTGAATGATGAACTTTAGATCGATACTCATTTTTGAGATGTTAATCGTGCCTTTGAATGATGGTTCTTGGAGTTCTTGAACTAGGAACTTGGAATTTTGAATAAATTTGCAGAATTAATGGTGAACTTTGGAGGTTCTTGATGTTCTTGAACTAGGAACTTGGAATCTTGAATAAATTTGCAGAACTAATGGTGAACTTTGGAAGTTCTTGAAGTTGGATGTAGGAGCTTAGGGTTTTCTTTTTGAGGGAATTTGATGAAATATAATATATAATGCTTTTAATAGGCTTTAATATAGGGTTTGGATGGATTTTGGGTGAGGAGGAATGACCAAAACGCCCCTAAAAATCAAATAATTCTCAAATCTATCCTTTGATGGACTGTTTTGATAGTCTGAAGTAGATCAGCCAGAACGTTCTACTCCGATATCCAAATTGGATGAAACCAATTTCATTATAAATAGGACTCTCATATATTTCCGTTGATATATAGTATCTCACCCATATCATTGTGTACGAGGATTAATGATCATTTGAATTTGAGCCGAAAAATCGCTTTTGATAGGCTAAAGTAGATCAACCATAACTTTTTTCTCCGATAAACAAATTGGATGAAACCTATTTCATTGGAAAGAAGACTCGCATATCTTTCCATTGATATATAGTAGGTCACCCAAATCATTATGTATAAGGAGTTATGATCATTTAAAGTTGAATAAAAAAGATGCCAAAGCTCAGTACTTTTTCCTGCACGTTTTACTATTGACTACTATTCACGGTTCGATCGAATTGTTCATAACTCGTCGCTCGAGTGTCCGTCTTGGATGATCCACATATCGTTGGAAAGATTATTTGATACTCTACGCAATGGTGGGTCATAATATAAGACATTCCACACGAAAAATTTATAATTCATTTTAGAAGATAGAACCCAACACATTTACGCACAAAATTTCAATGAAAAATTTCCCGAGGTATTACATTATCCCCCCTTGGAAAAATTCATCCTCGAATGACACTAGACATGCCAAGATTAGATAGGGAATAGATCATACAGCTGAAACCATTCATTAGACTCATCACCACATCATTTCTCACTCCGAATGCAACATAGAATGCATAAATTCAAAAAACTACAGCTGAACACACAATAACGGACAGCAGAACTTCTGCAACTTTTATCAAAAGTTCATGATTTAGGAAAGAACGGTACCTTCGGATTGATCGGAGTTCGCGGAAAAGAGGTGTGGGTACTTGGATTGCATATCCACCTCAGTTTCTCTAGTTGCACCCTCAACAGATTGGTTTCGCCACAATTCCTTGACCAAGGAAACTTTTTTGTTACTTAGTCTTCAAACACTAAAATCAAGAATCTCAGCAGAAATCTCATCAAAAGAAAGATTTTCTTGAATGTCAGCACTCACAGAGGAATCCACTACCACAGCATTGCTAATATGCTTTCGAGCATGAAGACATATAATATTGGATGAACAGAGGACAACTCGGAAGGCAACTCGACCTCATAAGCTACCTTACCAACACGGTAAAGAATTTTGTAAGGACCAACAAAACGGGGACTAAGCTTCCCCTTCTTTCTGAATCTCTTTACCCCCTCATGGGTGACATTTTCAGATAAACTAGGTCACCAACTTCAAACTCAAGGTCTCTCCTTCTAACATCAGCATATGACTTCTGATGACTCTGCGCAGTTTTCAACCTTTCCCTAATCAACTTAACTTTTTCCATAGCCTCGAATACTGAATCAGGACCACTCATAGCTGCTTCACCCACTTCGAACCAACCTATGGGTGATCTACACTTTCTCTCATACAAGGCTTCAAACGGAGCCATGCCAATACTAGACTGAAAGCTGTTATTATAAGCAAACTCTATCAACGTTAAGTGATTATCCCAACTTTCCTTAAAGTTAAGTGCACAAGATCTCAACATATCCTCTAAGGTTTGGATGGTTCGCTCAGCCTGACCGTCGGTCTGCGAATGAAAAGTAGAACTCAAAAGTACTTGGGTACTAAGACCCTTATGAAAAATTGTGAAGTGAACTGAGTACCCCTATCCGAAATTAGAGACAAGGGAACTCCATGCAGACTGACTAGCTCTCGGATATATAATCTAGCGTAATCCTCAGTAGTATATAAATTATGAACAGGCAAGAAATGTGCAAAATTAGTCAACCTATCAACCACAACCAAAATGGAATCATGATGGTATCGGGAAGGAGGTAAACCAATCACGAAGTCCATATTTATCTCTTCCCACTTCCAGGTTGGAATACTAAATTCTTGCATCATACCACCAGGTCTTTGGTGTTCAACCATAACCTGTTAGCATGTTACACACTTAGCTACAAATGCTGCTATATCTTTCTTCATGCAACTCTACCAATAGATTTCCGACAAGTCTTGGTACATCTTGGTGGCACCGGGATGAATGGAATATCGTGCCCCGTGCGCTTCAGCCAGAATCCTCTATCTCAGATCATCAACATTCTGGACGTATAATCTACCCTGCAATCTCAACATACCATCTCCCCCTTGGGAGAAAACCTCTACTTTTCGGTCCTTCGCTAACTCCTTCAGTATGACCAAACTAGGATCTAAGTATTTCTCTTCCTTCACTTCTAAAACCAAGGAGGATTCGGAACTACTCTGAACCCCTATACTACCTTCAGCAGAGTCAAACAACCTAACCCACAATCTAGCCAAATGATATACATCACGAGCCAACTCTTTCTTAGCTTCTACCACATGTGAAACACTAGCCATGGACACTCTACTTAGGGAATCCGCCACAACATTAGCCTTACCCGGATGGTACAGCACACTCATATCATAGTCCTTTAACAATTCTAACCATCGTCTCTTCCTAAGATTAAATTCTCTCTAGGTAAACACATACTGCAGGCTCTTATGATCACTGAAAACATCAACATGGACACCATACAAATAGTGTCTCCAAATTTTCAAAGCAAACACAACAGCAGCCAACTCAAGGTCATGGGTGGGGTAATTTTTCTCATGGGGTTTCAACTATCTAGATGCATAAGCTATCACCTTACCCTTATGCATTAATACACAACCCAACACAACTCTCAAAGCATCACAGTACACCACAAAAGCCTCAACACCATCAGGCAAAGTCAAAATAGGGGCTGAAGTGAGTCGAGTCTTCAACTCCTGAAAACTCTTCTCACAAGATTTAGACCACAAGAACTTTACTTTCTTTTCGGTCAATCAAGTCATAGGAGATGCTATAAAGGAGAAACCCTCAACAAAACGGTGTTAATAGCCAGCTAAACCCAAGAAACTTTGGATATCAATCAAAGAAATAGGTCTAGGCCAATTTCTAATAGCTTCGGTCTTTTGGGTGTCAACTCTAATACCCTCGGAAGAAATGATATAACCTAGAAAAGTAACTGACCTTAGCCAAAACTCACACTTACTGAACTTGGCAAACAACTTGTGATCTTTAAGGGTTTGCAAGACAGTTCGGAGATGATCAGAATGTTCATCCTCACTACAGGAGTACACCAGTATATCATCGATGAACACTATGACAAACATATCTAGATATGTTCTAAACATTTGCAGTAACATCTTGGGCCATTGCCTAAAAGGCTGCCCGAAATTCAGCATGAGACATGTTTTCATTCAATGGGTCAGCGGGTTGAGGTTGGTGACTATCATTATTTTATCTCGCTCTACATGGAGGCATATTTCTGATAGAAAAGAGCACGAATCAAAAGTAGAGAGGGACACTTTAAGCATGATAGACTTCTAAAAGAAAGAATCACACTTTTTCCTAAAACATCTTGTAGCCTCTTGCTCATAGATGTGGCGCGATACACACCAATGACCAAGACTCTACTTAACACGACTACTCAGACTCCCTAGGACACCGTACAACCGTAGGCTCTGATACCCAGTTTGTAATACGCCAAAAAATGGGTCCCGGAGCGTCATACTGTGCTTGAGACTACGAGTAGCCCCAAGCTAACCCTTTGAGCCATTTTCATTCTGTTCAACACAAATCAATGGGGTTTCCATAAATAACCCTCAAATATCAATAGAGTAATCATCATCCAAGAATAAAACAATTTTAGAAAGATAACAAAATACGACTTATTAGTCAAATCCCAACATCTATACTAGTCTGACAAGCCTCTATGAAAATTAATAAAGTCAGCAAGCCATTGAGACATGCCCCAACTGACTCATACTTAGTTATCAAATGTAAATAATTTCGTGAAACCAACATTAGAAATCACGTCCTCGGAACATGAGGACTCACCACAATAGAGGATGTAGAACATCGTGCTTGAAGAATCACTGTCAAACCTGGAACTGAGCACCTGAACCTAGGAATTTGTTAATCGTGCCTTTGAAAGATGGTTCTTGGAGTGCTTGAACTAGGAACTTGGAATCTTGAATAAATTTGTAGAATTAATGGTGAACTTTGGAGGTTCTTTATGTTCATGAACTAGGAACTTGGAATCTTGAATAAATTTGCAGAATTAATGGTGAACTTTAGATGTTCTTGAAGTTGGATGTAGGAGCTAAGGGTTTTTTTTTAAGGAAATTTGATGAAATATAACATGCAATACTTCTAATAGGCTTTAATATAGGGTATAGATGGATTTTGGGTCAGGGGGAGTGACTAAAATGCCCCTAAAAATCAAATAATTCTTGAATCTATCCTTTGGTGGACTATTTTGATAGTCTGAAGTAGATCAACCATAACATTTTACTCCGATATCCAAATTGGATGAAACTAATTTCATTAGAAAGAGGACTCTCATATCTTTCCATTGATATATAGTATCTCACCCAGATCATTGTGTATGAGGAGTTATGATCGTTTGAAGTTGACCCAAAAATTCACTTTTGATAGGCTGAAGTAGATCGACCATAACTTTTTGCTTCGACAGACAAATTTGATGAAACCAATTTCATTGGAAAGAGTACTCGCACATATTTCCATTTATATATAGTAGATCACCCAGATCATTAGGTACAAAGAGTTATGATCATTTAAATATTAAGCAAAAATACGCCAGACCTCAGTACTTTTTCCTACACGTTTGACTATTCACTGCTATTCATGATTTAATCGAAATGTTCTTAACTCGTCGCTCGAGTGTCCGCTTTGGATGATCCACATATTGTTGGAAATATTATTCGATACTCTACGCAATGGTGGTTCATAATCTAAGATATTCCGCACGAAAAATTTATAATTCATTCTAGAAGATAGAACCCAACACGTTTACGCACAAAATTTCAACGAAAAATTTCCTAGGGTATTACAGCACTACTCAGGGCTTTGGAGCCTGGTGCCCCATCATAACTGATATTCCTAAACTTTTTTACGGGTGTAATTGTTGAGGATGAAGCTGGGACTAAACTATGCTAAAAGCGGCTACCACCCTGGGACCCTGCTTAAGAGAAACCCTGACTACCTGTTCTGGCTCTCTTACTCACCCTTTCTCTTTCTTTCATCTTATTTACCTCAATCTGATTTGCATGTATCATCAGCCTAGCAAGGTCCATATCTCTATTGAGCATAGCAAACCTACACTCTTTCAACACTAACTCAGACACGCTTGTCACAAACTTATTCATACTCGCTCTAGGGTCATCTATCAAGTAAGGAGCATACTTAGCTAAATGATTAAATTTAAGACAATAACTGATTAAATTTAAGACAATACTCTTTCACTGTCATGGAGCCTTGCCTTAGGTTCATGAACTCTTCTACTTTAGCCTATCTTATCTTTAACTGGAAAAACTTATCTAGAAAGGCATCCTCAAACTCTTGCCAAGTCACGTGTGTTGCATCTTTCTCTCTACTCTTCTTCCACATCACTACCCAATTATGAGCCATATCCTTCAGCCTATTGGACTCTGACTCCACACTTTCCTCATCAGAAATATGCATAATCTAGGTAATCTTCCCCACCTCCCCTAGATAAAGTTTTGGGTCCTTACTTGCTACTGACTCAGAGAATTCTTGCGGGCTCATTTTCATGAAATCTCTAATTCAGGTTACACTGAATTTCTATCTTACTGAGGTGGGGCTATAGCCTGATGTTTACTCGGAATATTAGTCTTCACAGCTTGGGATAGCATATGAAAAGCTGCCCGAAACTCAGCATGTGACAAAATCTCATTCTCAGGATCGACTAGCTGAGGTGGAAGGTCATCAACCCTATGGGTAATATCTGTGTGAGGAGGAATACTCTGTAAATAAAAGAAAAAAGTGGAGTAGATCGAGGATTAACTTGAGCTCATTCTCACTCGCATAACATGAATATTGAAAGAAGGAAAACTGCTCCTACAAATATCTTATAGCCTCTTATATATACATTTGGTGCGCAACATACCCATGCACAAGAATCTACTAGATGCATCTTTTCAGACTCCTTACGACACTATTGAACCTTAGGCTATGATACCAAGTTTGTAACGACCCAATTTTCTGGAACCAGAATATCTCACGATGCTAATGATCACAAAAGACCACAAGCCAACCCTCTACTAATATATGAACCTGAACACTGCATAATATAGATAATAATTGCGGAAACTAGCCATAAGGTTCAAAATATCTAAAAATACTCAAAAATTAAAATTTGAATGTTCATACATCTATTCAAAAAGTCTTTAAACTGTCTGAACTGTGGATTTCATGGGCATGTCCCTAACTAACTCCATTTACTGAAAAAAATAAAATATAATATAAAATGATAAAAATATCATTCTCAAATGAAGAGGACTCACTGTTATGTCTACTGCTGCTGACTGGGACTGAGTTGCTAAGGGTACTCCGGATCTCGTGCCTCTAAACCTATAGTGTCAAATAAAATACCATAGCACAAATGCGTCAGTTTAGGAATGTACCAAGTATGAAGATGAGGTAAGGCTAAATGCAAGGGCTTATGCATGGACAATTACTTAACTGAATAGTGATGAGAGAACTTAATGAGAACACAAGCAAAAATTTACAAACCATAACCGATATCAACGTGACTCAGAATACTGAAACTGATTAACTGAATCTACTCATATCAATGACTGAATTCTGAGCTTTCTACTCTCGACTAACTGCATCGGAGATCAAACCTCTCTAATAGATAATTTTGGAATCTACTATCAATGATAATAAAAGATTATGTCTGAATCTGACAACAAGAATACTCAACTAAATTTTAGAATGAGATCAAGCATATCTGATGGATGATCTCCAGATTTGATAATAAGATTACTCAACTGAACCTATGGCTGATATTAAGCCTATCTGATGGGTGATCTCAGGATCTGATAATGAGATTACTCAACTGAATATGAGACTAAGATCAACCCTATCTGACTGAGGATCTCTAGATCTGATACAGAATAACTTCATATGGGACCAAGCCTATTTGACGGGTGGTCCATGAATTAATGAGACTATCTGAGTTCCTCACTGAGGTAGATGATTGTATCTAACAGTCTTGATTTTTAAAGATTGATACTGAAACTACAACTGTGGGAAATAGTCACTTAACTGACATGCTCCAAATCTCAAATAGTGGGGTCCAACTTGTAACCCCAAATAGAAGGGTGTCAATATCGTGGCATGGGTAAGGACCACTCTTGTTAAGCCTCTCTAATGGGTGACCCTTGCAGGAATTCAAGCCTAAGACAATATAATAGTCAATCATATCTGATGGGTGACCGGTTGTTCCTGATGGGTGACTCCTGTATCCTGCGTTGGCTACATAGTTTGGGAGTTCAGGGATTGTTCCTAACAAGTCTTTCTCTCTAATGGGGAGCTGTCATCCCTGCCCTAGCTTGGTGCTAGCTCCTACTCCCAACTGAAAGACTCTAAACTGATTCTTAACTAAACACAAACTAAACTGAATCTAATATAGATCATATTTCTCGAATGATCTGACTGAGTGAAGCTAAATTCACTTAGTTTCGTATCTGATGAGACACTACTGAATCATATTATCTAACTGAATGACATAGAGCTTTGAATAGAGTAGTCGATTACTACAGAGGTCAAAACCGAACATTTGAATACTACTGGATCTAAGTTGGGTACAGAATTGAGGCTAGATTACTAGCGATACTGAGATTATGTCGATTACAAAGATTACTAAGATTACTAAGATTTTGTAAGTTTTGTATTGGTCTGATAATACTAAGTTCTATAATTCCCTGTGTCCTGAGAATCATGGCTCAGTTGGAATTTTGGTAAAAACTGAAACGGGCTCTAGATAGCAGCTAACTTGTCCAATATAAATACCCCCAGGACTCGATAACAAAAAAGTAAAACATAACCATTTTTGAGTAATCAAGAACATGGACAATCATTCATCATCACAGTCACTAAGGCATCACTTCAAGCATTTAGGAATCTTAAACTTGTAATAACATAGTGGGACATGCTATTGGATCATTCTTCATTCAACAATGTCTTACATCAAACACTTGGCATATATTGAAGTCTTAGCATGTATGAAAGAGCACATAATTTGGGAATTTTAATGCGATCATGTCACAGTTCATTTGCTAAGGCTTTTCAACAAACACTTGACATGCATGAGCTTGCACACAACTGGGGATTTCGAATCAACATGCTAGAATGGCTCTAATTCCTTCACATAAAATTTTTATCAAACATATGGGGATCATGCTTTGCTTATTCAACAATTTCGACACCTAATTAACATGAACACATTACTTAACAAGCAACTTGAACAGGGTTTATCATGAATATCATATGAATTTCACATACTAGGGTCAAGCTTGAAAACCTTGTAAATAAATATAAATCACAACTCAATAATAGCATGAGCATCAATTTCAACTCACATGAATCATGAAAACTCATAAACATAAAAGCTTTGAAATTTAGAAAAGGATTCTTGAGCTTCTTGGATGAAAGGAACCCAAGAATCAACATCTGCATACCTTAGAGAAACTCTTTCTTAAAAGCCCTTGGAGAGATTCATGATTTCTTGATTTCTCTTGAATAAATAAAAAGTTTATGATTTTAGAACCCTAGATCTTTTTCTTGAACAACTTTGTGAGAAAATAATGATATTTTCGGTGAAATGAGGCCAATTATCGTGTTAAGAAGTATATATAAGGGTTGGTAAAAGACCTTTTTTGCCCTTGGAATTAAAATAAAAAATCCCAATTTTTCATGCTGGTGCGATGCGCCATAATCGCACCAGCTCACTAGATATTGGATAATCGGGAAACTGCTTGATGGCGTGATGTGGTGGAAATCACGTTGCTACCTTGGTTGTGAACTGAAAAGGTACCACGATGTGGTGGAATCGTGTTGGGGCACTGAAAATTGAAAATTCTTAAATTAAGCCTTAGCGCGATGCACCATAATTGCAGAGGATCACTGGATTTTGATGATTGGCCTTTTGGCTGGCTCTGCGACGCGCTAAGTGCCAGGTGGCACATTGTGTCACTAAAATAGCACTAATTCTTTGCTCGAGTGTTGGATTTAGGCAAATTTGGTATTGACGTTGGATTTAGACAAATTTGGTATTGACGAAAAGCTTATTCAACTCTCTATATGATAAAAAGTTCATATTAGAGAAATTATACACGGTTCAAAATATTTGTCACTTAGAAAGACACTTCTCTATCTTTGAAGGTCGGATTTTACGCTTCACTAAACACGCTCTAAGGCTTAGACTATGAGGCAATATTGCGGGATCTTACATAGCTCAGGACTATTGGTAGTTCATAGCACCATGTGGCATTTTGAGAGTTAGATTTTAAGGCGTTACAAAGGTCTATCCATTTTAAATACTACGGTAGAGAATGCTTCTATTCCTATCTTTTATGAGATCTTATTTCATGATTTATACCAATATAAATAATCCATATGATCACCAAATAAACTCGTACCGTAAGTCATGATGATCATGATACCTATAACTCATGTACAAGGTCATCTCTATGTCAATTCTTATTATCTTACGCTTCATGCTTAGACTTGTCAGTACGGGTTATCATGAAGCTCTTTGATGCCCTCGCATTTTTTGTTGAGGAAAAATATTCAATGCGAGCTTATGTTCCTTTTTCCATACTTTTAGAGCTCCAACAAGTCCCTACCCATCATTTGTAGATGAATGATCCCAAAAGGGGGATAATGTAACACCCAATAGTCATAACACTCTTCTGATGCTTCTAAAATGATCTTCAAGACCCTATTAGTGATGGTAGATTGTATATTAACGTTGTAGGAGGTTTTGGGAGTGTTTAGGACCTCAAAACTAAATGGACATAGCAAAATAGGGCTTAGGCGATGGCTAGGCATCATATTACCATTGCCTGCCTTCAATGGAAAGTTTTGGTAAAGGAGTTGGCGCTACAAACTTTAAGGTTGTCCATGGAGTTTGCACTACCAACCTTAAGGTTGGCCATGAAGTTGGAACCATAAAAACATAGTTTTTGTGGTGTGGGAACTCTATTTTTGAGTTATTTCAAGGGCAACATGGTATTTTTTCATCCAATAATAGTCCTTAAACATCTTAACATGGATTTAAGGCTCCAGAAAACATTTTAACGCTATTAATCCCCAAAGCATCTTCTAAAACACAAGAGGAGAAAATCAACTTAGGGTTTGCTCTTTTAAGTTTAAAGGTTCATTATTTTCATGAATTTGTCGTCAATACACTTGGGGTTATCCTATAATCATTGGGCATTAGTTTTATGGTTTTTATAAAGTTTAAAGATATACAATCATGTTTACAAAGAGGGTTTTTGACATTATTTTGAATAGTATGTTTTATGAACTTGTTTGATGAAAGTAAAATGTTTGTTTCGACACCTTTTAATGGAATTAAACTATTATCACATATACATATGCGTTTTTCAGTTTTAAAAAGATTAAATCGAAAGCATTAAGGACGAAACCCCTCTTTTATTATGATACCTCTTGATTTTACATGTTATAGGTTATTCAATTTCATGTTTTGAAGTATGAAATAAGTTTTGTAATATTATTTTGGACTTAATATTGATTATGAATTGAAGAGAGGATGTTTTCTTGTTTATAAATGTTCAATGTGATAGTTGAAAGAGTTGCATTGATTGTTGTAATGGAATTGACCATTATATGTTGAAATATATAAATGAGAGAATCTTTGCATAAGTTTACACATGTTTTGAAATAAGGACTTCCTTGCATGGTTTAAATATTTTTGGTAGTCAAATAATTGAGTGATTGAAAAATCTATAGCAGAAAATTATAAATAGTTTGAATGAAAAGGGTTGTGGAAAAATATGATACAAATTACTTACAAGTCTGGTATGACGATACCCAGTTATAATATGCCCTTAACCAAATAAGTATTGAGTATTTTAAAAGAATGAAGCATCTTTTAAAGAATTAAAAATCGGCTTAATATGAGTTAGATAGTTACCCGAAGAAAGGATGAGTTGAAATACTCTATGTTGAAACCGTTATTATCCGACACGGGGTTATGGTACCATGCTTTGTGATCTTATGTAGCTTATTTCATGTCCTCCCAAATTGAGACTACGATTAAGAGACCTGCTTTATGATCTTGTGCCCAACCACGACATGTTGATTTTATTTGGCGATTTTGGCTCCCTTCTGTGTGTTCTTGCGTGTTCCCATTATAGATACTCCAACCCTTGTGGAAAAACTAGATTTTGTGCTTGGTCGCCGTGTCAAGGGTGGATTCCATATAGCCCAAGGAATTACAGATCGTACAGTGTACCATCTAGCTCAGAAGAGAATTAAAGAGTAGAATCATGATTTCAAGAAAGTATTTTGAAATTTATCAAATTATTCCCATGTGTTTCCTAATGTTTTAATATGACATGTTTTTATGAAATTCTCTCACCTATGTTGTCGACGTACTAGTACATTTTGTATTGAACCCTATATTTTAGCATCAAAGCCTTTGTCCAGGGGTTCCGCTAAGAAGTAGATCAGTGTCAGAAGATTGGAGTTGGTAAGCCTCCCTTAATTTAGAAGGCATCTTGTTCACTTATGTTGATCTCATTATGTTTTGGTTTATGGTCCGACTGGGGTCTTGTCCCGGTTTTAGACAGACTGTTGTTTTCAGTTGTAGTGGATATTTTTTGCAGATGTTTATTAGATGGTCTGGGTTTTATTGTCAATTAGAGAGGATTTTGGGCCTTCGTGGTTCGGGATGCCCGTCGTAGCCAGGGCCTCGGCTCGGGTCGTGATACTAATAGTTATGTATTTGTCTTGGTAATTATAAAATTGGAACGGTGAAGTGTGGTGTTTAAAGCTGAATTCAAAGTTAAGAAGTATTGCAATATTTAAGGGCTATTGGACATATAATTTGATGTGGAGAATCATTCTACACTTATGTCCCATGGAAATTTATATCATGTCTTGTATCAATATTAATCAGGCAAATGATTCCTGGAAAAATTCATGTCTTACGTTGTTACTATCATATTCCATAAACTCATGTCCTACATCATGTTTATACTAAATCTCATTATCTCATGATTCATGCATACACAATTTACTTCATATTGTTATAAAGGTCTTTTGAGAGAAATGTATGTTTTGCTGAAGAAGGATTTATAATGTGAAATTACACCCCTTATTCCATAATTCTAGAGCTTCAATAAGTTTCTATCCATTAATCGAGGACGAATGATTCCAAGGGAAAGACATTGTAACACCAAGACCAAGAATTTGAACTGTCCCTCTTGCGTGCATAGCCTCGAACACAATTATTTTTATCTAAATATAAGTTGAATGATCAATTATTTTGTGTGGGGACATCTTTGGATATTGATTGAAGTCACCAAAATCTCCTAGCTCAAAGTTAAGTTGAGGACTTCTCTACAAATTGAGTTTTAGTATTGATTTCTAATTTAGTCAAATTCCAATGACTATTACACTTAGAATATTTTGTGTTAGCTGTCCTACTATATACCAGAACATTTTCCTTCGAGTATTCTTTCTGACGCCACTGACTGTTCGTCAATCCGAGTTCAAAGTAAAAAGGTATGGTTGTTTTAGTGAGGCACAGTCTGAGATACACGATGGGCTACGTGAAGCAAAACTTCTGCCATGCGATTAGACCTGCGGTGCGAGCCCACCATTATCTGATGTGAAAATTTTCTTTTTCCACATTAAACCCAGGGAAAAATTATCATTTAACCACGTATAACTCCCATCATACATTTTTAATCCCAAATTCGTCCTAAAGCATAATAGTCACTCTCTAATACCTAATTCATCCTCTCTCCCAAATATCCCAAGTTCCAAATCTAAATTTTCAAGAAAGGTAAAAGATTATGATTTTGTCTGAATGTTTTCTAACCAATTTCATCATCAAAGGTACGAGAAACGAATTCAAGTGCGCATATCGATTTAAAGCTAGGGGTCAAGCTTCAAAGTTAATGATTCAAGCCTTTACAAAATTTTTCCATCAAAAAGATATGTTGGACATTCCCTATTTTAATTATTATATTATGACATTAATTTACTTTATATTTATGTGTGTTTTTAATGATTAATTAAAATAGTATTGAGGATTTTTTGTCGTTAAACACTTGCATTGTTTTTCCCTTATTTTAAATGTTTTATTGATGGTTTGAACGGTGGATTGCTAGCTGAATTTTTTGACTAATGGTATATGGCAATTGGAAATTTGTTTTTTTGCAATGTTTATGGATTTTGTATGATTTTACTGTCATCAACCTCAACCCAAATCATAATTTGGATTTGAACTTGGATTCGATATAGTTTAACTAATCTTTTGAAATATTACATTGCATTAATGGTAAAAAGGTAAAAAGATTTTCAAAATGCCCTTGGAGGATTTGGTGATGTATTTTTAATAGAAATGGGATTCTAAATAGTTAAGTTAATTAGTGTTATGGTTTGACATAAATTTAATAGCTTGCAAGTCTATTGGTATGATGATACCAGGTTTTAAATATCTTAATTAAAGAATATCTAGTTAATGGTCGATATTATGTGTAAAAATTATTTTAGTTTGGGCTTAAAAGAAATTGTGTAGCCCACCGAGTCTTAGAGGGACCAACACTGAAAACCACGTTTCCAACGTTGAGGTTCTGTGAACATTGTGGATGTTGTACAAATTATATTTTTGATGGTTGTCTTCATGGTGTCTTTAGCAACTCCATGTTATAGGCAACTAACATGGACTGGGGCCCTTCTGACAGGGGGAGCTTGACCTATATAGCACATGGGTGCCTTTAAGTCAGTAAAAGCTATATAGTTCAGGATTCATTTCGAAAGGATCGTGTTTCGTGTTCCTTGCCCCTATCTCGACATTCTATATATATCTATAATTATTGTTGTGTATGTGTGTTTATGACTAGATTTTTGGTAAATGCATTCATTTTATCTCTTCCCTTGGGTTGTATGCCAGTACATATCGTTCTAGCCGTCCCCAAATGCTACATTCCATGATGTAGGTTCCTTGGGCTTTCTTGTGACCCTATGTAGCATTAGTTGATTTGGTATTCTTGTTGATCTGCTGTGATGTGGTGATCCCTCCATCATTAGGAAAGCCCAGAATCTCTCTTATTTTTCATTTATTAGACTATCACTTTTGGATTTCTTTTGTCTTTGTCAGGGGCATGACTTTGGATTAGAGGCTTTTGTGGATAGTACTGGGATATTATTGTTGTTTTGTTTTGACTCTCAAACTTCCTTTTTCATTTATATTTTTACATATTACTTTGGTTAGCTTTCGCTGTTTATTATTATTGACGTTCTCTTGAGATAAGGCTAGGGGTCATCTCGGGTCTTGGTTGGCTTGGGATGCCCGACAAGGCCAGGACCCGGTTCAGGTCGTGACAATAAAGTATTATGGATTTTCCATTCAACAAAGTATAGTGACAACTTTAACATTACTGCATCAAGTCTCTATGCCACTTAAATACTGGTCTTACGCTTGTGAAACTGCAATCAACCATATGTCCATACCTATCATTTAAGGAAAGTCTCCATTTAAAGCCCTCTTTCATTTCAAACCCAATTATTCCTCCCTTCTTAACTTTGGTTGCTTGTTTATTCTATCCCAGGTTTAAACCCTATAATAACCATAAGTTGAAACCCAAATTTTTCCCTTGTGTCTTAATTGATTAATATGTCACCCATCATTGTTACCAATGCCTTGATCCATTTGCTTCCAAAATATCTGTCTCGTCATGTAATATTCTAGGAAAACAGTTTTCCGTTTGCATCTATACCTCATGGGCTACCTCAGGTTACACCATAAGAAATATATTCCTGCCTTGATAAATCAATCACCAATCACCCATATCATCCTGAAATAATATCTCCTTCAGCGCCTCTAAAAGATGCTTTATTAGTGCCCAAACTAGCTCGTGTTTTACCGACAGAGAACATACCACCATCATCTCCTTCATCCCTATTTCAACTACTTATAGATTCTAAATCTGGAAACTACAATGAAGAGACTAGTCCCGCATTCTCTGTCACTGTTCCTCCTGCTTTGGATGAAGATTCTCTTTCCTCTTCTTTGGAACAGGTAAGTTGTAGTCTCCCTCAACTACAAACTAGTGTTACTATTTGTTCCCAACATGATATTTTTAAACACAAAAGCCCACGGACAACTCCACTTTGAATTTCATTATGGAAACATTAATGGTTCCCAGAACATACAAACAAGCAATTGAACATGCTCTTTGGCATGATGCAATCTCTGAGGAGATTCCTGCTCTTGTTCAAAAAATGACTTGGAGTTTAGTTCCTATATCTCAAGCACAAAACGGAATTGGGTACAAGTGGGGTTTTTTGATTCAAACACAAAGACAATGGTTCAATAGATAGACACAAAGGAAGATTTGTTTCCAAAGTTTTTCATCAACGTTCGGGTGTTGACTTTACATCTACTTTTCGCCTGGTGGTCAAGACAACTACAATTTTTCTCCTATTGAGATTTGTTGTCTACTTCAACTGGACTCTCTATAAGTTCAATGTAAACAATGTTTTTCTTCAAGGAACTCTAGCTGATGAGGTTTATATGGATCACCTGCCTGGGTTCATTGATAAACGCCATCCTAATTATGTGTTCAAACTTCACAAAGAAATTTATGGACTCTTTCAAGATCCTTGTGCATAGTACACAGAGTTTAAGAACTTCATTGCTTTAATTGGATTTGTATGCCTACAATCCTTCTTTATTCATTCTCTGTGACACAGGCTCTGTTGTATTTCTCCTCCAATATGTGGAAGATATATAATACTCACAGG
>NC_061121.1:22286760-22502658 GCF_002878395.1 Capsicum annuum | reverse complement strand
TATTTCTCCTCCAATATGTGGAAGATATATAATACTCACAGGATAATAAAAATCCAAGATTTTCCATGTTAATGATGCATTTGTTTGTCATTTTCCTCTCAAGGACTTATCTCCTTTGACATATTTTCTTGGTATTGAAGTTTGTTACGAGTTCACAAGTCTGTTTCTCCCTCACAAGAAATATATTACTGATTCTCTGTTACACAGGCTATGTTGTATTTCTCCTCCAATATGTGGAAGATATATAATACTCACAGGATAATCAAAATCCAAGATTTTCCATGTTAATGATGCATTTGCTTGTCATTTTTCTCTCAAGGACTTATCTCCTTTGACATATTTTGTTGGTATTGAAGTTTGTTACAAATTTTCAAGTCTGTATCTCCATCACAAGAAATATATTATTGATACTCTTTAGTGTTTCAACATGATAGAGGCCGAAGGGGTCCGTGCTCCCCTTGCTTCCTTGCCATTTTGAAATTAAATGATGGATCTCCACCTACAGAATGTAAAATCTATATGAAGCTCATTGGTTCTCTTCAATACCTATCTATCACAAGGCTCAGCATTGCCTTGGTTAGCAACCGCTTATCTCAATTCATGCATAAGCCCCCTTATCAACATTTGCAAGCTGCAAAAAGGGTGTTCCAGTATCTCAAAGGCATCACTTATTCAGATTCTAATTGAGGTGGGGATCCTGATGACCGATGCTCTACTGGTGCATATGTTGCCTTACTTGGCGCCTCTCCAACCAGTTGGTTGTCTAAGAAGCAACGCACAGTGGCTCGCTCCTCCACTGATGCCGAGTACAGAGCCATTGCCAATGTTACTGCTGAGACTATCTGGATTTTCAATTTTATCAAAAAATTCCGATTCTTCATTCCAAAATGCTCCAACCATCTGTTCTGACAACTTTGGTGCCACTTTCCTATGCCTAAACTCAGCTTTCCACAAACGTATGAAGCATCTTAACTTGGATTATCATTTTGTTTGGAATCGGGTTCAAGCTAAGTCTTTCACTCTCCATCATGTTCAATCTTCTCAGCATCTTGCTGACACACTTATAAAGATTGTGCCTGCTGCCAGTTTCCATTCACATCAATCAAAGATCTTGCAGGGGTGTACGATGGAAAAATAATCTTAGGGATATCTTCCCTTTATTATTTCTGATTTTGCAATCCTTTAGATCCTCCATATCATGTTAATATCCAGTATTTTCTGTTATATTCTGATTCCTTTGATTTAGTTACCTTTGAATTATTAAACAATCTCTGCTCCTTCTTATGTATTTAAGGATAACCAATGTAATACAAAAAACAGAGCCTTTTGCAAAATCCTTCTCACTCTTTACAAGCAATACAGCAAGAATATCTTATTCTTTTGCATATTAAGTTTACTTATTTATCCTTGCTTTAGTTTTTCATTCACGGATACTCTCAAAGGAGGGGTGGGTGATTTTCAAAGCTGTATGAATATTTCAACATAAGAATGAGGTTGAAATAGAGCTTTGGAAAATGTTTTGCTTACTTTTTGAAGGGGAATCATTTTCCTTAGATTTGAGAAAAATAAATTAATTTAGAAAACATTTTCCAAAACATCTGAGCTAACCAAACATGAGAAAATTGGAAAACATTTTCCCAGAAAATATTTTCCTTCATACCAAACACACCATAAGTATACTTATCAGTCCTTTATTTACTTTGTCATTCACAGATGCTCTGATATTTTCCTTCATACCAAACACACCCTAAGTATACTTATATGTCCTTTCTTTACTTTTTCATTCACGGATACTCTCAAAGTAGTAGGTGTGACTCTCGAAAATATAAGCAAATGCAGCGAAACACACGGATTTACACTCATTGTTCTTAATTGTTTTATATTCTTTACAATTTTTTTTGTTTTTAACAAGTAAGACGATATTCAAAGAGCTAGTAAACCGATCCAAGAAAACGAGTTTGATTAAGACACTTGTTCTTGACCTCATAATTCGACTATACTAATTTTGGTGAAAACAATATATTCTTCCAACTACGACATATGCTACATGGAAGCAGCTCATCCATAACTAGAGTAAAATTCCTTTCTAGCTTATTTAATCTGCCCACTATCCTGTTTTCTAAACAGGTTTTCCAAATACACTCAAGCAAACTAATGCTCTAAAAGAAACTCGATCTAAACAAATCATCTTCATGTTTCTTGTGTTCATCGTTTCATCATATGTACAATTAAGTAAATTTGTCTTTTTATCTTTCTACCCACATATTATCAATTTCACAAGTCTCATTACAGAAATTTGCATCAATTGCAAGTCTACAAAAAGTAAGTATAAAATAAATAGACATGTAGATTTATGTCTTGCTCGAAATTACAACCTGAGTTTGTTTTTGTTTATCGAATTTATACTATGAACCCTTTCAAGAAAGGATTCACTTTCTTAAACTCTCTCATGATATTTGAACAAATGCTTTAAAATACAAACATTCTAATTATGGACGATCGAGAAATACGTGCAATGCATATATCCAGAAACTAGTCCAATAAAAAAGGAGAAATGTTTACAAGAACTACTAGAAAATACAATTTGTTGTATGGATTCACACATATTCAAATGTTTTGTTACCTTATCAGCAAAAAATAATGATATTCAATGTCTTAACCTATATTTGGACAAAAAAGAAGTGCAAAAAGAGCATACTAAGAAGAATTCTTCCAAGTCATCAGCTAACGACGTCCCTGGCCAAATATTTATTTGAGGATTAACAAGGCTCTCTAAATAGACTTCACTCCTAGAATCAGCATTGTGCTCTAGTTTTCTTGTTCAACAATCAAATATCATGATATACAGGGCATACACAAGTAAAAAGTCACCCTTATTTGAGTGGTGAAAATGCATAAAGAATATGTAATTAGGTGAAGGAAATCGATATAGCTCAGCACGTTGAGGGAATTTGATAGTGAACAATTCTGTCCAATATCTGCAATCCTTCAAAATCCATACATCAGAAGTATGAGCACCTGGAGGAAAAGTATAAAATAAAGAAAGGTCACTCCCTACGACTCCCAGTTCGAAATTAGAGTTTTCTTGTTCATGAAAGTGAAGCACGCACGCTTCCCCATGTCTCATCAGCTAAGTCAAAAGAAATGATCTCGCACATGATGTATGTATTGGTGCTAGTTGAAGCCCAATAAATCTTCCCGTTGAGAAATTTACCCAAACGATTTATTAGAGAGAGTCCTTGAAACTTCTCGTAGACTTTTGTCCAACAATAAGTCCTCAAACAATAAATATTTACCTCATAACAGGAAGTACTACGGCAATAACTGATAAATACAGCTTTATAATCATCACATGGAATATCATATCCATAACCACATTTGGTAGGGAATGAGGAACCATACTTCGAATTAAATAATTTCTTAGATGTCATGACCCGAGTCGAGGCCTAGGCCACGACAAGCATCTCGAACCATGAAGGCCCGAGAGCCCTTCCCTAACTGGCAATCAAATACACAATTCATATACTATTAGGAAATATGGAAAACAAATGGAAACTGTTGACTAGTTCTTGAATAATCAGTCACTGCAAAATCTGTTCTTTATGGTCCCTGTTTTTTAGTCATAGAGGTCCTGTTTTTTTAGTCTTAGTGGAATTATGTTTTACTTGATCAATGATTTTTTAATTTTCTGTTTTCCAGTAGTGGGAATGTTGGTGTTTATGTCATGTTACATCACTAGTTGTTAGTTCCTATATTTTAGCTTAAGTTGTTGAGTTGTAAGCCTATAAAAGGGCAGTAGATCTTTTTTTTTTTCTGCAGTTGAATGAAGAAGTAAAAGAAACGTTTTTCTTTCTCACTTTGCCTACTTTCTTTTCTAACATTTTTGATATCAAGAACATCCAGGTTTCTTCACCTGGGAGCAAGAGAGAGGGTTAGAAAGAGAGATTTAAAAGTGTAAGAGGGAAATCCATTATCTTCAGATAAGAAAAAATGGCAGTTAACACCAATTCAAATTCTCAACATCTTTCAATCTTTAAATGGGTAAATTATCAGTTTTGGAGTCTTAAGATGAAGACTATTTTTAAGTCTCAAGAGCTATGGGACATGGTGAATAATGGATTCCTAGACCCGGATGAAGGCCATGCACAACAGCTCCGGGAAAACCATAGGAAGGATTCGAAGGCGCTGTTTTTTGATTCAACAAGCCCTTCATGATGATATTTTTCCCAGAATTTCAGCAGCAGAGACATCTAATGAAGCTTGGGAAATTTTGCAGCAGGTGTATATGGGAGATAAAAAGGTAATTGTTGTTAAATTGCAAAATCTACGTCGTGATTTTGAAACTTTAAGCATAAAAAAGGGTGAATCTGTGCAAGATTATATGTCCCCAGTCTCTACAATTGTTAATATGATGAAGTCCTATGGAGAAAAAAATACTGATGAAACTGTTGTAGCAAAGGTTTTGAGGTCTTTAACCCGTAAGTTTGAGCATGTGGTTGCTGCTATTGAAGAATCCAAGAACTTATCTTACTATACGTTTGATGAATTAATGGGTTCTTTGGTAGCTCATGAAGATAGTCTAGACAAGTCTTACGAGAAGGTTGAAGAAAAACATTGCAGGTGAAAGAGGAGTCTTCCTTCTCCAAATAAAAATCCTCAAATTTTCCTGGCAGAGGTAGATGAAGAGGCGGATTTCGTGGCCGAGGTCGAGGCCACTGTAGAGAAGAGGACAATTTAATGAGTCACATCAACCCTAGAGTGACTAGCAATCAGGCTACAACATAAAAGCTCTTAGCACAGATCATGGTGGTGAATTTTAATTTATTTTGTGATGAGAATGGAATTCGCAGGGAGTTTACAGCACCATACTCGCCGCAACAAAATGGAGTTGTTAAGCAAAAAAATCACAAAGTGGTTGAGATGGCCAGCAGCCTACTTAATGCAAGGGGACTTCCAGTTCAATTTTGGGGAGAAGCACTGGCTGCAACTGTGTACCTCCTGAATATCTCTCCAAAAAAATCCATTTTAGATCGAACTCCATATGAAGCATGGACGGGACGAAATCCACGAGTAAGCCACTTGAAAGTCTTTGGTTGTACATCTGATTCTTTAGTAAATATACATTCTAAACTAGATGAAAAATAGAGAAATACATTTTCATTGGTTATAGTCCTCAATCAAAAATATATAGACTATATAAGCCTACTAGTGGCTAAGTGATTATGAACAGGAATATTTTTTTCCATGAAGAAGCAGCTTTGTAGTGTAATGGAAAAAAAGAAGATTTAGTCGTGCATATTCTGCTCCAATCAGAAGCAGATCATACTACGATTCTTGAATCTTCATTCTTCTCATGGCAGTAGCAACAATAATTCTATTCCAACGAGCTCCTACTCTCCATCTTTGGCGTCATCTAGAGAAATGCCACCAAGAAAGTTTCGGACGCTAAAAGATATTTAGGCATCTTGTAGTTGGCTGAACCAACATGTTATAAAGAAGTTGAAAAGCAACCTGAGTGGCAGAATGCAATGATTGAAGAAATCCAGTCTATTGAGAAAAACCAAGCCTGGGAGTTGGTTGATTTTCCTGAAGGAAAGAATGTTATCGGGCTAAAATGGATTTTCAAAGTGAAATACAATGCTGAAGGAAGTGTGAAAAGGTATAAAGCTCAAATTGTTGCAAAAGGATATTTCCAGAAACAAGGAATCGACTTTGCAGCGACATTCTCACCGGTAGCTCGCTTTGAAATGGTTAGAACTACTTTAGCCTTGGCTGCTCAACTTGGATGACCTGTGTACCAATTTGATGTTAAGTTTGCCATCCTAAATGGTGACTTACATGAAAAGGTATACTTCTCTCAACCTGAAGTCTTTATCTCTAGTGAAGGAAAGAGCAAAGTATACAGACTAAAGAAGGCACTGTATGGTCTAAAGCAAGCTCAACGGGCATGGTATAGTAAAATTGATACCTCTTTTCAAGAGCAGCAGTTCAAAGAAAATGAGAATGAACGCACACTTTATGTGAAGAAGTGAGGTAATGGTGACTTTCTAGTAGTTTGCCTTTACGTCGATGATATTATATATATGTGCTCTTGTGAATCTATTGTTTCTGAATTTAAGAGTTGCATGATATGTAAATTTGAAATATCCCACTTGGGTATGCTGCATTATTTTCTTGGGCTTGAGGTGGGACATGGTTCGGATGGAATCTTTATTTCGCAAAGAAAATATGCCACTGAACTTTTATAGAAGTTCAATATTCTGAATTATAATCCATCTCCTATACCCATGAATATGAATGAAAAACTGGTACTTGATAATAGTACAGGTACAACAAATGCTTCTTATGTAAGAAGCTTTTTTGGTGGCCTAAACTACTTATCACACACAAGGCCCGATATAGAATTCTCTATCAGTTTGATTTCAAGGTTCATGCATAGTCCTTTGAAACAACACTTGGGTAAAGACAAAAAGATCTTGTGATATGTTGCTATCACAATAAGTTATGGAATTTGGTATTCAAAAGTATCAGATTTCAGATTAATTGGTTTTATTGATAGTGATTGGGCAGGTAGCTTGGAAAATCGCAAGAGCATATCTGGGAATTTCTCTAGTCTAGGTTTTGTAGCAATCTCATGGAATTCAAGGAAACAAGATACAATCGCCTTGTCATCTACGGAAGAAGAATACATGGCTGCAACTTCTGCCGATTGCCAAGTGTAACGCTCCAAAATTGGGTCCCGGGATGTCACACGGTGCTTAGAATCAGAAGTGACCCCAATTTAACCCTTCTATTGGCATAACTCATAAGCAACTGAACAAAAAGTATAAATCTATACAAATCTGCGGAAAATAACTCTTTCCTAAATATTATAGATACAAAAGTAAATTTATAAAATTACAACTCTGCTTTTACAACCAAAATCGAAATGGAATAGATCATGACTCCGGACTATCCCAACTCAATACGGCTGGATAAAGAAAATACAACACTTCTCGAACTATATGACTAACTTAAGCCCTTGAATCAAAATGACTGATCACCTACTGGATACCGCGAACTGACTGGATCGAAAGATGTACACTATACCTTGTACCTATATTCCAAGAAAATGTAGCCCACATACGAATATGTGGGTGAGTACCATGGAAATGTACCGAGCATATGAGGGTGCAATGCATATATAAAATATTATCTTAATATCATCACAGTTTATAAAATTATGCATGCTGATATAAATGACTCACTTAGCTTTAATTAAAATCATCAGAATCATAAGAGAGTAAAATATATCTGGTGAAACATGTGAGTCATCATAATAAATCTCAATTCACTTCCATCTCGATTCCAAATCATCAAAGCAATCAAATCTCATAACAATTCTCTTTGGAATATATGTTCATTAAATCTTTCAAAAACAATGACTTTATCAAACTCAGTCTTTCAATCAAATATGTTTTCATCTCAGATAGAAGAATAAGAATTTTCATATTAGTTAGGAGAATAAACACACACACATTGGGAGTCTCTTACAACTGACATAAACCATGTGAGCTACATGGAGTCCAACTTCTAACCCAAGTTGGGGAGAGCTATCCTATCGTTGCCATCGGAGTAGGACCTTAAATAATCAATCCAAACACTAGTGATCACTATATAAATCGGCCTCAGGCTCACAACCTACGGGGGCACGTAGTTCTAGGGAAGTACCAATCCAGCTATACCTCCCGCTGGGTGCTAAAGACTACTCCTGGAATTAGCTCAGATATTTTCAAAAGAAAATCTACAAATAAATAATTCAACAATTCACAACGGGAGCCATCATGCTACCCTATTTATAATAATCAATAAAAGTGGATTTCTTTTCTCATCTCGGGTTCAAATCAACCCCTTTTTATGACCAAAAGTTCAAAGCTTTGTTATCATCCCAATTCATTCAAACACAAAGTGTTTATGACACATGATTTCTAAAAAAACGACAATCTCAATTAGAGTTCAAAACTCATGGATCAACATCATATGAAAATTTATCAAAGTTCAAGCTTTACATCATAAACATATATAAATTCCTTCAAAATCTGGAAATTTAGCCATAAGGCACAAATATCATCATTCTCATATAATTTCACTTCTAAAATACCAAAAACATCATAATCTAATGATAATCAATATAGGATATAAATTCGTGCTTCCAAATCATAGTAAAGCATATAAAATTCATAACTTCGTAAAAGAAAGTATTTTTGGGCACAAGAACGAAGGGGTATTCTAGTTGAAATCCCCCACATACCTTAAACATGAAGCTTTGAATGAACTCTTGACCTTGGGACTCTATTAGTGAAAATAATAAGTGTTTCTTGTTGCCCTCGGAATGGGGATTCCGAATCTCGAAGAATTATTAAAAACTTATAGTTGAATCTTGAGATATTTGCATTTTTAGGTTGAAACCCTAATGAATGCTCTTGGTGATTTTGAGAGAAAGTAAACTTATTTTGGTGTTATGGGAGTTTAATCCCGTTTTATAGACATATATAGGGGTGTTTTTGGAACTTGAAAATGAGGTATGCGGCACACAACCCATGGTAGACCTTAAGGTGTGTGTCGCACACCTTATCGTGACATTTAAGTATGCCTCGCACTCCCAATCACACACATTTGATTAGGCGACGCATTTCCCATCGCACACCCTTACTGCCTCTCATGAAAATGGACATAACTCTTTGCTCGAGTATCGGATTTTGGCGAAATTAGTATCGTTAGAAAGCTAACTAAATCATATACAATTTGATAGGTCTTGGGATGAAAAATTCCATTTATATTAAGAGATATACACGTTTGAAGTTTACCCTTGTAGAATCGAATGTCAAACTTTGGATGAATCAATTGGTCTTAGCTCAACTTTGTTCTAGGTCATTGCTATGAATAGTTTTCACCTATAAACTACTCCATAGACTAGGATAATGAACAAGCAACTAGTATTCATGTGAGAATATCTTGGATTAGAGCTTAGACTTGCAGGAACAACAGTTAGAATTCTAGCACCAAAATACGGGGTATTACATTATCTACCCCTTGGGAACATTCGTCCTCGAATGTGGATAATTAACCTGAAACATAGAGGAATATCAGTCTTCAAGATATCATGTGTAATTGATACAACTGAATCACTGGATCTCAAGAATAATGAGCTACTGAACTGGTCTGCAAGTGCATGAATCCTCAAGAAAAATAACTATATGGCTAAGATAGAAATGAGAGTGTCAACTTATGAGTAACCATTACTTTGCACTGGATCTGATTTCATGAGAATGGATGAGAGGTTTATGACATGCAAACTCGGGGTATTAAACCATCCCCCTCTTGGGATCGTTCGTCCCCGAATGATAATAATTTGATGAAAATACTAGGAAGAGACTGTGATACTACACAGGATACTTATGAACTGAATCATGACTTAATATCTGAAACTAAAACTGAGGCATGAACTAAGCTAAATTCATAATTTAATGGGACGCAAATACATTGCATCTTGGAATGTACATACATATAAGACTGTTGATAGTAAGACTAGCTGGAAAATTAAGAATCTATAGGAGCTTATCTCCTTGCTTGCTAAACTAGGTTACAGGCTATATGGACTGGATCATACAGACTGCCCATACTCAAATGGAGTATTTCTTTAGCACTTTTCTACGAAATTCTATTGATATTAGGGAGCAAAGAATTTTGGGCATGCTCTGAACAAGACATTTGACTAAGGAATTACAACATTGATATAACTCTATAGCATGGAATATAATTATATAACTCATAAACTAGGATAGGATTCCTAGGCCGTAGGCAACGCAACTTCCTAGTTTTCACCTTAGCATCACTTCTGAAATGCTCTGTCAACTGTACTATTCCCCTTAAATACAATACTCATTTGATTCAACTTATAATTATCATATTGGCACTGCGAAATCTTTCTACTAAGATCTAAACTAAACTAAGTTCTCTCACCATGATCAAGCCTAACAGTAAATCACAAGATAAAACATGCCAAATAACAATACTAGTCTAAACCCCAAGGTTCAATAGTCTATATCTTCTTAGAGCTCACACCCTAAGCATAACATGCCTTACCACTTCAATGACTAATTTCAAACTCTCGATATGGATTCACTAGTGCATATTGCATTCATCATCTTACACCCAATATGACATTCAAGTCTATCATTAAAATAACATATAACTTTAAGGAAAATACCCCTAAAGGCATACTTCGCATTTACTCTAAACATTTATTAACAACAATTTTTTTGAACTATTCTTAAAAACATACACATAATTTCTAACTAACCATGAGATGTATCAAAGACTTGGCCTCAATATTACTTCACAGTTTAGCCTTAGATAGAAAAGCATGAATAATCTTTCTTAATGAGGGTCATCAACTCTCTCACATCTAAACCATTACTTATCCACTATCATCATCACTATCTTAACATGGGAAGAGGTCACCGAAGGGCTAACACATATGAACTAGAAGGACGAAAAATAAAATACATAACATTAACACTTATCTTTGTCCTGAGGAATAAAATATCAAAGGCACGGATTCATTAAAGGAATCTAAGCTAAGGGCATGCATGATATAATTTGAACTTCACTAGTATCATGAGTTTAAAAACTGGTCATACTCTGAAACATGAGTTATACTTATCATGAGCTATTCAACATAAGACTGGAGTTCATAGATTCATAAGAGATAACTCGAATCACAGAGTGAAGTTGTTACATGATTGCTAGAAGCTCAGAATGGGCTTGAGCATGCATGATGGGTATAAGCATAGGTATGTGGCATGGATTTATCATGCAAGTGATGAATTTGTGTTCTATTGATTGAAATCCAAGGAATACTCTAGAGTAAGAAGGGTTCACTATCTCATCATAACTCATTATTGACATGTATCATAATCTAATTCTCAAAAATTGGTTTGGTTCTTCACTAACCATCTCCCCCTTAGGTCAAAGATGGTATTCTAAGTATGACGGTCTACTCTATATCCTCGAGATTAAGCCATAATTTGATCATTCTATTGTCTACACATAAATGCTAAACTCACAAGAATAAACTAATTTCAAACTTACCAACTTCATTTTTTAACAACCCATCCATATGCCATCCTTAACTTTCTAGCTTCAATAATCATCATCAAAGACTTACACTTTCATTTGCAACCATACCTACATCTCTAATCACATAATCATAAACTACCATGATCACACCTCTATTCTTATATATATATTTTTCCAAACCATGAGAATAATAATCATATTAAAAAGGCTCAACAGCTTCAATCATAACTCCTTAACTTAGCTATCAAGAACATCATAAATTATCTAACTAACCTAGAAACTCAACGTTACTACTAACCCCACAATATCCAATAATCCTTGAAAAATAATGATGCCTCATAGCACCTTGGGCACACCTCTACACCATACTTAATTACAAACACATGATCTTAAATTCTTGCATACACTATTCAGGCCTTTTTGATCACCTCCATATAACTAGCATCAACAACCAAACCATCAACTGTTCAAACTTAATGTCTAGAGCTAAACATGATTTACAACCTAATCTCTCACACAATTTTCACTTTAAAACTATAGAACAAAGCATAAATAAAAACTAGTACACAATGAAAATCAATCATAACCATATGGCCTATCTTATTTATAATCTGTTAACACATCCTTCTTCTTCACATCATTACTATTTACCCATCTTCACACCTAAATTACTTTCATAGCTCTATAAATTTCAACTAAACTTTCTCTTGCAATATCAGGAAAGCCTAAATTAACAATACTCAACCACCAAGTACTTCCATCAAAACCTATACTTTTCTAGCACAAAAAATACCATCAATAACTATTTTTATGCTTCAAGCAAATAACAATCCACCTTAACTAATAATCTCCTTCTCTAACTTTCACTAAACTAACAAACAAGGATATATCACTTCATTACTAACTCGATCATATGCAAAAATAAGATTCGGCTATACATACACTCAATAAATTACCCTTACGACCTTTCCTGTCACTACACTTCTAAACCAAAACTTCCAACCAACACAAGAACAACAAGATAAACAACAAGTTGTTAGTGAATCAAAATAGGCCTCACACGGCTTCACTAGACTTTGGTTTTGTATTTTGATTAAGAAAATTATATGAATAACAAAGCAACTAAGCTAGTGAATCGAAATAGGACTCACACGGCTTCACTAAACTTTGATTTTTCACAAACATAATGCTAACAAGTTTACATAATACAAGAGATAGAAACTTGACACACAATATTCAATGATCTAAGAATACACCTTACTCTATCTTAATTGAATAACTCATAAGAACGAGGGCATAAATTTAAATTTGAGGGACTTATAACACACTAAAAGGCTCCTCTCAAATCGCTTTGTAACTTCTGAAACTTTTTCTAGCAAATATAAGAGCATTATCTAGAGAGGAACTGGAACTTGTTAATCATGCTATCTCAATAATATTACATAGATAAGTAAGTATAGATTATCATTATAGATTATGAGGACAAATTTGAAAGCATATCTGACTTAGGCTTAGTGTACGATTTCTACAGGCCTGATAAAGCATTTCAGTTTTTTGAACTCAAAAGTACTGACAGGATACTTTTGTAGGTCTCTTACAATTCTATAACTACCCATGGAGAATTAAGCTCAACTATTTCTGATACCTTGGAAAAAAGGCAGAGATGACCTGACTAGGGTAAGATGAGAATCTGTATAAGTTTCTTAGAGAACTTTTCTTTAGCACGATTTAAGAATTGAAAGAATAGAGATATTTCCTAAATGCCCTGTAGCCTCTCAAAGAAAAGTACAAACGTCTCCGTACCATTCCGCAAAACTCTACTAGACACGGCTTCATAGACACCCTAGGATACTTGAAGTCTGTGCTCTGATACCAAGTTTATAACACAGTGAAATAGGGTCCCGAGAAGTCACACGGTGCTTAGGATCACAAGTGACCCCAAGCTAACCCTTCTACTGGCATAACTCGTAAGCAACTAAATAAAAAGTATAAATCCATACAAATCAGCGAAAAATAACTCTTTTCTGAATATGATAGATACAAAACTAAATTTACAAGATTACAACTCCACTTTTACAACCATAACTAAAACAGAATTCATCAACTTCTATTGACTGTCTATGAAGCCTCTACTAGTACTGACTGTAGGTAGATAGGTCATGACTCCCGACTATCCCAACTCAATATGGATGGATAAAGTAAATACAACACTTCTCGGACTGTATAACTAACTCAAGCGCTTGAATCAAAAGGACTCATCACCTGCTGACTGGATGCCGCGAACTAACTGGATCTGAAGATGTACACTATACCCTGTACCTACATTCTGAGAAAATGTAGCCCACATATGAATATATAGGTGAGTACCTTGGAAATGTACCGAGCATATAGGGTTGCAATACATATATAAAATAATATTTTAATATCATCACAGTTTATAAAATTATGTATGATGATATGAATGACACACTTAGCTCGAATTAAAATCATCATAATCATAAGAGAGTAAAATATATCGAGTGAAACATATGAGTCATCATAATAAATCTCAATTCACTTCCATTTTGACTCCAAATCATCAAAGTAATCAAATCTCATAACAATTCTCATTGGAATATATGTTCATTAAATCTTTCAAAATCAATGACTTTCTCAAACTCAGTCTTTCAAACAAATATGTTTTCATCTCAGATAGAAGAATAATACTTTTCATATTAGATAGGGGAATACACACACATATTGGGAGCCTCTTACAACCGACATAAACCATGTGACCTATATGGAGTCCAACGTCTAACCCACCTTAGGGAGAGCTGTCCAATCCTTTTCATCGGAGTAGAACCTTAAATCATCAATCCAAACACTAGTGATTACTATATAAATCAGCCCCAGGCTCACAACCTACGAGGGCACGTAGTTCTAGGAAAGTACCAATCCTGCTATACCTCTCGCTCGATGGTAAAGCCTACTCCCAGACTTAGCTCAGATCTTTTCAAAAGAAAATCCATAAATAAACAATTCAACAATTCACAACGGGAGCCATCATGCTACCCATTTTATAATAATTAATAAAAGTGGATTTCTTTTCTCATCTCAAGTTCAAATCAACCCTTTTTTATGACCAAAAGTTCAAATCTTCATTATCATCCCAATTCATTCAAACACAAAGTGTTTACAACACATGATTTCTAAAAAAAAATGAAAATCTCAATTATTGTTCAAAACTCATGTCTGAACATCTTATGAAAATTTATCAAGGTTCAAACTTTACATCATAAACATATATAAATTCCTTCAAAATATGGAAATTTAACCATAAGGCACAAAATATCATCATTCTCATATAATTTCACTTCTAAAATATTAAAAATATCATAATCTAATAATAATCAATATAGGATATAAATTCACGCTTCAAAATCATAGTAAAACATATAAAATCTATAACTTCATAAAAGAAAGTATTTTTGGGCAAAAGAATGAAAGGGTGTTCTTGTTGAAAAACTCCACATACCTTAAACATGAAGCTTTGAATGAACTCTTGACCTTGGGACTCTATTCATGAAAATAATGAAAATAAATGACTATATAAAGAATTATTGATAACTCATGGTTGAATCTTGAGATATTTAAATTTTTAGATTGAAACCCTAATGAATGTTCTTGGTGATTTTGAGAGAAAGTAAACTTATTTTGGTGTTATGGGAGTTTATTCCCGTGTTATAGACATATATTGGGGTGTTTTTGGCACTTGGAAGTGAGGTATGCAACGCACAACCCATGGAAAACCTTAAGGTGTGCGTCACACACCTTATGTATGAAATTTAAGTATTCCTCACACTCCCAATCACACATATTTTATTAGGCGGAGCATTGCTGATCGCACACCCTTACTACCTCTCACGAAAATAGGCATAAGTCTTTGCTCGGGTATTAGATTTTTGCCAAAGTGGTATCGTTCGAAACATAATTCAATTATATACAATTTGATAGGTCTTGGGATGAAAAATTCAGTTTATATTAATAGATATACACGTTTGAAGTTGACCCTGGTAGAATAAAATGTCAAACTTTGGATGAATCAGTTGGTCTTTGCTCAACTTTGTTCTAGGTCATTGCTATGAACATTTTTCACCTCTAAACTACTACATAGACTAGGATAATGATCATAAAACTTTTATTCATGCGAGAATCACTTGGATTAGAGCTTTAACGCGCAGGAACGATGGTTAGAATTCTAGCACAAAAATATGGGGTATTACACCAAGCTATCTGGTTAAGGAAATTGTTAGTGGATCTTCAACAAGAGCAGATTAGTACAACTAACATATGGTGTGGAAACAAGGAGGTGATTTCTATGACAAAAATCCTGCATTTCATAGTTTGATGAAGCATATCAATCCCCGCTATCACTTCATTCGCGATGTAGTTGGTGGTGGAATAATCTCTTTGAAATTTTGTGGAACAAATAATCAGGTTGTTCATGTTCTTACAAAATCGCTTCCTCACAACAAGCATGACTGCTTCATGCTACAAATGGGAGTATGTGATTTTAAAGAAAGAGGAGTGTTGACTAGTTCTTCAATAATCAGTCACTACAAAATTATTTTTTTTGGTCCCTGTTTTTTAGTCTTAGACGTCCTGTTTTTTAGTATTAGTGGATTTATGTTTTACTTGGTCAATGTTTTTTTAATTTTTTATTTTCTAGTAGTGGGAATGTTGGTGTTTATGTCATGTTACACCACTAGTTGTTAGTTTCTAAATTTTAGCTCAAGTTGTTGAGTTGTAAGACAATAAAAGGGAAGTAGATCTCTTATTTTTTATGTAGTTGAATGAAGAAGTAAAAGCAACATTTTTCTTTCTCACCCTGCCTACTTTCTTTTCTAACAGAAACATGGTCACTTCAGTATCTCAAGCTCAACTGAGTAATGCGAACATAAGTTCAATAAAACACAAACCATCAAATACACGTCTATGAAATCTTTACTACGACTGAAAACATTAAACTTTCTTAAATATAGACATATAAACCCCAGTCGGATCGTGACCTAAAACCCACTTATTTCAACATATGTAAACAAGACACCTTTTGATGTAAGGGAAGCTCACCGACTATGAATAAATGACAAAGATTTAGCTAAATCAAAGGTTCTTACTCAACTTCTCTCTAAGTGATTCCTACAAAGATTTTTCACCCTGAAAGTGTTGTTTATAGGTACACAAAAATATGTGTTTTGGAAAAACAGCTTCAACACAAGTTTTTGAATAAATCAAGAAAACTTATGAAGTTTCCAACACCTTCAACACAAGATCAAAAATGTTCTTTCAAAGAAGAGAGTTTTTAGTATTTTAAAGAAAATTACATGAAGTAGAAAAAATCCAAGTCCTACGAATTCATAGAGTGTCATTAAAGAAATAATTCCCCTCAAGTACCTGAGGTTGTGGAATTTTTCTCCCAGGATAAAATGACTTAAGAATTCAACTGTGGTGGTACCTCAAATGATCGGATTCTATTGAAACTCACTCAACATTTAAATGATCACATGGAATATTTTAAAAGACAAAAAAAAATTTTCAAGTGCACAAAAATTCATACTAAACCTGAGGAAAAATACAGGTTTATATAGACATTAAGTGCCCCTTCCGAAAGATGACAATGGTTAACTGGAAAGGTGTATCCTTTCTGAACAGTCATGTCTGTCCATTCTAAAGAGTGTGTCTTTTTAAAATAGCTACGACCATCCAAATAGTCATATCTTTTCCCAAAATAGTGTGTCTTTTACACGAAGATTTGTGTCCCTTCCAAGCAACTTTTCATTTTCAATTCACAACAATTAAAACCAACAATTTGCCACATGGGGAATGTCTACTCTTTATAAAACTTTATGGACAAGTATGTGATCATTAAGAAAAGACTGATTGCATCTAGATAAGTGAGTTTCCCTTTGAACATTTCCTACTGAACATGCATTAGATGCAGTAGATTAATCGGTAGTTTTGATATCTTTGAACCGTCAGGCTGTAATGTACGGCTATAAAAAATATGTCACACAACCATTCTTTTAGTATTTATGGTTCTCAAAAGTTTGTTCATTTCATCCATAAACATATCTCTGTCTCATGAGAGCTTAAAGAATAGGCCTTTACTAACATTCTCCTTGAAGCAAATTCCACTTCACCCTGACATAGGTGATTTCTAAATGTTCATCCTCTAGATTAAACTATTTGGTCAAATCTGCGAAAATTAGATAATCATATAAAGACTTCACACCATAAGTCTTATCCTTAATTGCTAAACATTGGCTATATCATGAGAAGGGTTGGGTATATTGACAATTTTCAACCTGTTAGATACAACTTTGTTTGATGTCCTTGAACTTACCTCTTGGGAACTCCAGTCCGCTAGGTAGAGTTATTGACATGCTAACTTTTCCTAGGCCATTGACCCATTCTCTTGGATGTCCTCTCAACCCCTTCCCAAGTTAGGCCCTTTGTACATGGATCCAACACATTATCCTTTAACTTCACATAGTCAACAGTGATAATTCCACTAGAGAGAAGTTCTCTAATGGTATTATGTCTCTATTTTATGTTGCGGGATTTACTATTGTACATCATGCTCCTTGCCCTACCTGTTTCTACTTGACTATCACAGTGTATACATACTAGTGCCAATGGTTTTGACCAATAAGGAATATCTTTCATGAAATTTCAAAGCCATTCCACTTCTTTACCAGCTTTATCTAATGTAATAATTAATAATTCCATTATAAAGCGAGCAATACAAGTCTGTTTGAATGATTTTCAAGAGTCTGCTCCTCTACCGATAGTAAATACATATCCACTCATGGATTTTAATTCATTCAATCAGGTGATTCAATCTACATGACTATATTCTTCAAGCACCACAAGATATTTATTATAATACAAAGCATAGTCTTAAGTGTATTTAAGATATCCCAAAACTCTTTTCATTGCCATCCAATGAGTTTTATTTGGATTACTCATGTAACAACTCAACTTACTAATAGCACATGCTTTGTCTGTTCCTGTACAAATCATGATATACATTAAACAACCCAATACTCTTGCATATTCCAACTATGAGTCACTTTTACCCTCATTCTCTTGAAGTATGAAGTTCACCTCTAATGGAGTCTTGGCAATACCAAATTCCATATATTTGAATTTGTCAAGAACCTTTTTGATGTAATGAGACTATGGTAATGACAACCCTTGTATAGTTTTATGATTGTTATTCCTAAAGTTATATTTGTAACTCCTAGGTCTTTCATATGAAACTTGCACTTAAGCATTTGTTTTTTAGCATTTATGTCAGTAATATTTCTACTGATGATCAACATATCATTCACATATAGACAAATAGTGACTTGGTGATTTGGAGTGTCTTTAATGTAAACACACTTATCACATTTATTTATCTTGAATCCATTTGCCAATATGGTTTTTTCAAACTTCACATGCCATAGTTTAGGTGCTTGTTTTCGTCCATAATGTGACTTTACAAGTTTACACACCTTATTTTCTTTTCTTGGAACAAGAAAACCCTTAGGTTGTTCCATGTAAACTTCTTCCTCCAATTATCCATTTAGGAATGTTGTTTTCATATCCATTTGATGGATTTCAGGATCTTATACTACCTCCAAGGCAATTAACATCCGAATTGACGTTATCCTTTTTGCAGAAAAGTATGTATCAAAGTAATCAAGGCCTTTTTTCTATTTGACATATACTCCGTCTCGGATTCTCATCATTACGTACATCCTTATTTGGTTCATCTTGAGGTCGTTTAGATCCCCCAACTAGACTGTTCATACACTAATTTTATACGAATAAATATGTTCAAAGAATTCAACATTTTCTGATTCAATTACCGTATTTTCGTTGATATCCTAATATTCGGATTTATGAACCAAAATCTGACATGCTTTACTACTTTTAGCATATCCTATGAAAATGCATCCCACATTCTTAGGTCCTATTTTTACTCTTTTAGGCATAGGAACTTGGTCCTTCGCATGACATCCCCATTCTTTGAAATATTTTAAGTTGGGTTTCCTTCCTATCCATTTTTCATATGGAATTGATAATGTCTTACTATGGGGAACTCTATTGAGTATTCGGTTAGCTATTAGGATAGCTTTCCCCAATAAGTTTTATGGTAAACCTGAACTTATTAGTAAAGCATTCATCATTTCCTTTAAGGTTTGGTTTTTTCTTTCAGCAATTCCATTAGATTGAGGAGAATAAAGGGTTGTAGTTTGATGGACAATCCCATTCACTACACATATTTCCGCAAATGGAGGTTCATATTCTCTGCCCCTATCACTTCTTATAGGTTTAATTTTTTTATCTAACCGATTTTCAAATTCTATTTTATATTGCATAAACAAATTTATTGCTCTATCCTTACTATTTAGCAAATAGTTATAACAATATCTAGTCCAATCATCAATAAAAGTTATAAAATACCTCTTTCCACGAACAGATGGTGTTGACTTCATATCACAAATGTCAGTGTTTATTAAGTCTAAGGGATTGGAATTTCTTTCAATGGACTTATATGGATGCTTAGCATATATAGATTCTGCACAAGTTTGATATTTTGATTTATTGAACTCAAAGTTTTGCAAAACATCTAAGTTAATTAGTTTTTGCAATGTTTTGTAATTGACATGTCCTAATCATTCATGCCACAAATCATTAGACTCAAGTAAGTGAGAAGAAACTTAACTTTTATTGATTTCAACATTCATATTGAATAGGCCATCAGTGAGGTACCCTTTCCTACGTACACTTCTCCTTTACATAGCACGATTATTCTTGGAAATAAATACACTTTTGAATCCATTTTTGTCTAGAACTGATACAGAAATAAAGTTCTTCCGTAACTCCGATACATAAAGGACATTGTTCAAAGCCAACACTTTGTCTGATGTCATTTTCAGACAAACTTATCCATTTTCATTAACCTTTCCAGTTGTGGAGTTAGCTATATATATCCTTTCTATTCCTTAAGCAGGAGCAAAAGGAGCAAACAGGTCATTATTTTCAAAAACATGGCGGGTAGTACCAGAATCCATACACCACTCTCGAGGACTTCACACCAAGAAGCATTCAGATAACATGGCACACAGAATGTCCACTTCTTTCTTAATTTCAGCCATATTTGCTTGGTCCTTCTTTTTGCCTTACTTTGAGGCATGACAATCCATTGACTTGTGGCCAATCTTTCCACAGTTCAAGCATTTTTCATTGAATTTCTTCTTTGGTTGATTTCTTTTCTGTCCAGCTTAAATTCGCTTAGAGTTGTTGTGGTCGTCTTCTACAATATTTTCTCCACGTATTATGGAGTTTCCTTTCGACCTTTTTTCCACGGGTTTGTTGTCTTTTTCAATACGCAGTGTTACTAAAAGATCTTCGACTGACATTTCCTTTCGCTTATATTTCAAGTAGTTTCTGAAGTCCTTCAACATAAGTGATAACTTCTCTATTATCGCGCGACTTGAAATGCCTCGTTCATGATCAAATCTACAATAAAGTTAATGTGATTATTAAGAAAAATTTTAATATATTAAACTAAGGTATTCATCAGACTCATATATTCTACAAGGAGATCATGGATGATCGCTTGCAGTTCCTGGACTTGAGATACAACAGACTTGCTGTCAATCATTTTAAACTCAAGGAATCTTAAAACAAAGAACTTCTTGGTTCCATCATCTCAATTCTTCTATTTTCTTTTTAGCACACCCCACAATTGTTTTGCCATCATCATTCCACTATACACATTGTGCAGTTCATCTTGGAGGACATTTAGAATGTAATTCTTGCATAGGAAATTGGAGTATTACCATGCCTCCATAACGAAAAATTTTTCCAATTCAAAAGTTCCCTCAAGAACCTATGGAGCTTCTTTAGGTATGAATCTTATAAGAAATAAAGTTGTAAGGTAGAAGAATATCTTCTACTTCCACCTTTTAAAATCAACACCCGTGAATTTTCTGTGTTTCTCCGCTGGCGCCATTGCCTGCGGAGCACTCATACGACTCGTTATGGCAACACTAGTTGCTGCCACAGTCATTGCAGTATCATGCACGTGACTGCCAGTAGTAATTTTCTTGTTACAACAAAACAGTAAATTTTAGTATATCAAAATACTACTTATTTGTAGCAACATTAAACACCCCTTGTTTTTTGTTTAACGTTGAAGTTTTTATGACTTCCAATCATCAACCGAATGATCTGTAACTTTTGATTAAGATTTAATTTCTTCAAATCACTTGTTAAGTTCAAACGCAGCAAAGATTAAAGCTTTAACCTCTAGAAACCAAACAATACAGATTATTAAAAAAAAACTTTAGTGAAAAGAAAATTTCACCAAATAAGCAAAAAACTCATTTTTTTTCAAAGTGATTTCCTTAAGATTGTTGTTTTCAGGTACATAAGAATCTTTATTTTGGAAAAATAACTTCAACACAACTTCAAGAATAAATCAAGAACGCTTATGAAGTTTCTAACACCTTCAACACAAGATTATAAATGTTCTTTCAAACAAGTGTGTTTTCAGTATTTTAAAGAAAATTAGATGAACCAGAAAAAAGCCAAGTCCTCCGAATTCACAGATTGTCCTTATGGAAATAGTCCCCCTCAGGTACCCAAAGTTGCGAATTATTCCTCCCAAGATAAAATGGTTTAACAATCCGACTGTAGTAGTACCTCGAATGATCGGATTCTCTTCGAACTCACTCAATAGTTAGATGATCACACAGAGTATTTAGAAGACCAGAAATGTTTTCAAGTGCAACAAAATTCATACAAAACCTGTGGAAAAATATAGGTTTATATAGCCATTAAGTACCCCTTCGAAATGGTGGAAATGGTTCACCAAAAAGGTGTATCCTTTTGAATAGTCACATGTGTCCATTCAACATAGTGAGTCTTTTCCCAAAAGCTATAACCATCAAAACAGTCATACCTTTTCCCGAAATAATGTGTCTTTTACTCGAAGAGTTGTGTTCCTTCCAAACAACTTTTCATTTTCCATTCACACCAATAGAACCAATCAGAAAGCACTTAAAACAGGAGGATAAATGTCATGACACTTACTGTCACTTCTAATATATTTCTATGACAGCTTACACACGTAGGAACAACAGTTCGATTTCTAGTTTGGAAATACGGGGTGTTACATTATCTCCCCCATGGGATCATTCGTCCCCGAATGATGGATAAGGAGTTTTTGAAGCTCTAAATGTTTAGAATAAAGAATCTAATATCGTATTGAAATTTTTTCCTCAAAAAATATGCAAAGGCATCAAATGATCTTCATGATAACATCTTGTGAAACGTGTAAGTACGAAACATGAGGTAATGAGACTTTACATAGGGATGATCTTGCATATGATTTCTATGAATCATAATAATCACAACATAAGGCATGAGATAATTTGTTGATAATGGGCCTGACTTACATCGGTACAAATCGTGAAATAAGGTTTTCACGGGACATAGGATTACAAGGATTCTCTGCCTTACATGGTACAATGAATAGAATTAAACTTAGAGACACAAATCGTCTATGCCCCAAACAATAAATAGCATACTTCATACTTTTCAACTTACAATTCTCCCACTACACATCTAACCACAAGAGTTTGAATCCCACTACAAAATGTTTTTATGTTGAAGACTAACTCGGAATAACAAGGTGATAACTTAAGCTACAAGATCATGTACTCTATATCCCATTAAGAATATTACCTTACCTTATCACTATCATCAAATGCTCTCAAGTTTTAATTCAGGGAATCTCAACCATATAATACATTAGCTTGTATTTTCATCGATCACAACATTCAAGCCTATCATTACTACACCCACTTCATGGATTTCTCCACTAAAACTAGTAAATTCAATCATTCTTACAAATAATTTAGACATATATTTCCTTCCTAACTATTTCTCATAACGAAAGTTCATCTCCTTCTTTCTCACATCACTTATAAGCTTAGTTAAGGAAATCACATAAAAAAATTGCATTTGAGAACCTCTACTCCCGCTTCCTAAGTCACTACTACTCTTCCATAACTACTACCACACTATCATTCGGAGGGTAATTAAGGGACCTGAGCACAAGCATCATGAACTAGAGAAATACTACTCAATTATACTCCATTTTTTATCTACTCAAGATGTGATATGAGGTGAAGATTTAATACCCTTACGAAGTGCTCCGATATCAAGTGTCGGGATCATAAGTAGAGAGTCATTTGGTAGAAACACAATACAACATGAGTTCTAAGGATAGAGCATAGTGAGAAAATATTGGTGCACATATCATGAGTTATATAGCGTGAAACTGGAATTTATGTATTTAACAACTAAGAAAAAGATTGCCACTAGAAGCAATTGTTCCTCTTTTAAAGAATAAAAATTTGCCAAGAGTTTGCATAAATTTTTATCACTTTGTCTAGGCATAGGTATGACTTGAACACATGACATAAGAAATTAGAACAATAATATCCTAAATTGAAGTATGAGGAGTATACTTGAGCAGGAATAGGTTTATCAGGACCCCCCTCCCCCCCAACTTGCCACACTGAGAATATTCGGGAACTACCTTAATATCACCATCTCCTCCTTAGATCACATTCACAATCCTAGACTTGCGGACATATCCCCTCATCAAATCTATAAGCACAACGCTTCACAATAATTTTAATAAAAACACACTAATTTCATTATAAGACATCCCTATTCGGGGACACTAATCAAATCTTTCACTAACCCTCAAAGTCAATAACTCTCGAGTAATATTATAATGGGCAAAGACATCCATGCTTTTAAACACTCTAACACTTCATCTTCAATTACTTAGAATACTTAACGTTACACCTCTAATCGCATAACTTACAACTTAACAAAATATGTGAAACTATACCAAAGGCGCAATTGCCTACCCATATTTCCTTAATTCAACTTTAAATAATGCTATTCAACAACTCCCCAGACTTCGCCATACTACAAGACTCAAGAATGAAATCTAGGTACACGAGAAAATTATACACATTACACCTTATCTAACAACATACTACATCGGGGTCCAACTTATTCTTATAGACTTATGCTCTTATCCACTTAATGATTCAACCACAATTCATCATTTTTAACACAAGTCTTCATGACCATATACATATCACAATTATCCAATCCTATTCCGCAAGTTACCAACCTTGGCTATTTCAAACACTACACCAACCCAACTAATTCATTCCCCACAAAATATGCATTATTAATATCAATCTACTATTTTCACCACTACACTCCACATCTCAAGTCAAAGCCTATTGTCTATCAGCAATTATATTCCATCTATAAAGCTTGCCACATACTATAATAGTCCATCAAATTTATAAATCAACCCAAATACTTCACTTCACTTAACTACTATCTACAACCAGAACCTCTCCATTACATTATTATTACAACTCAAAATCCACTACATACCTTCTCATATGAAATACTAGTTTACAACTACTAGAAAATGGGAAATCAAGGGGGCTAAAGTCACTAAACAAGAATAAATGGTCTTAATCTTATAATATAACCTATTACAGTTTTATTAAAAATATTTTACCTTCTTACAACATTCTTACTTACCTATACATACATTTAGACAACTTTAAATTCCATTTTACACAAGTTAGTCTCTACCGATCAATTATTGACTAATCTACCCCTTTCCATTAACAACCTATAATTGGTTTCTATAACCATCGTAACTAACCATTTTAGGCTCCTACCCTATTTTTAATGCATAATAGTTATAGCCAGCCACTTTCTTTCACTGACTACCATACAATCTACAAATACTAATACCATATTAGTCTATCACTATAAAATGGCAATCCACTCCTCAATCCACAATTATACAACTAAAAAAAGTTCTTTACACAAAAGTTGCCCTCATTCTGCCTTCTAAGCTTTTGACTTCATATCACCAACTTTTGAACCATCTTACATCTCATAGGTTACGACACATTATTATTTACTACTATTTAGGTGGAAATAATGTTAAAAAATCTACCACAAGTCATTACCCTTAAGCATAACATCTGCAACAAGGGTTTCAAAAGGGGAACTTAATACATTTCATACCTCAGGCTCAACTGTATGATTGATGAGGATAGGGGTATAAGCTTAAATCAACACTGTTTAAATCACTCATGGGCTCGTCTCAAGTACTTGTGTAATTTCATAATCTTTTATGAATCAAGTAGAAAGGACCACCTCATTTAGACTCTAAGATTTTGTGCTTGATTTGACTCAACAATGAGACATAGTTAATAAAATTTCAGTAATGAAGAAATCTAGATAACTTCCAAGTGGAAAACAAAATGGCATAATCAAGAACATGAAGAAAAGTGAAATATTAATTAATGCCTAATAGCTTCGTACTTAGAAGTGTGGTGCAGATACCCTGGGACCATGAATAATGCTATGATACCAAGTTTCCCAAGACCCCAGCTGAGGCCCAGGCTGCGATGAGCTACTCAAGCCATAAAGGCCCCAGAACCCTTCCATAACTGGCAATCATAAACATAATTCATATAATGTAAGGAAAGACAGAAACAAATGGAAACATGGTCACTTTAATATCTCATCTGAGTAATGCAGACATAAGTTTAATAAAACTTAAACCATCAAATACACATTCGTGAAATCTCTAATACAACTGAAAACATAAATCTGCATAAAATCGGGACAATGCCCCTATTCAGACCATAAACTAAAATCGAATGAGATTAATGTCACAACCTAAATTGAGGCCAAGGCCACGACGATGCATCCCAAACCATGAAGGCCTGACAACCCTTCTCTACTAGCCATCATATACACAATTCATAAACTATAAGGAAATGCGTAAAACAAAATAAAATCATGGTCATCCAGCTTCAACAAACCATACGGTTATAATGTCAACAAGACCCAAATCTATCTGCAAAATCTCTACTAACTAAAATAAAACTACATCTATTTAAAGATTAGGACAAGGTCCCCAGTCGGACCATGAACTAAAAACATGAAATCATTAGATAAGGCCTTCCAAAATAAGAGAGGTTCACCAGCTCAAATTGTCTGACAATGGTCTAAAGCTTAGCGAGACTCTACGACTGATCCTCCGATCCTAAAATATAGGGGGTCAATACAAATGTACCGGTACGTAGAGAAATCCAAAATAATGTATTTATTATAACATAAGTAAGTGAAATTTATAAAACATGATACATAAGATATAGGAAAATACATGGGCATACTTAAAAGACTTTGAAGCCACGACTCACATTTTTTCTTACATCTAAGACAGGTGGTACACCCTACAATTCAATGACACCATGGGCTATATGGAGTTATCCCTTGTCTCGGCAGCCAAGCCCCCAACCCATGTTTGATGTAAGAGTTGGAGTTTTTAATTTTGATATGCCACATGCACTAGGACAATGTATAATCCCTATTTAGGGATATAATAACTCGTATCAGAAAAACACGGTTTCAGGAAATGAGTGTCTGAACTCATGTCTTCTTTGGGTAACCACCTAACTTTTTTTATTCCCATTTTTAAACTTTTCTGAACTTGCATCTTTCTGAATACAAAATCTGAAAATTTGAGTGAAATCTATATTTTGTTCTGAGTTTATAATGGCATTTTCTACTTTGGTATCATCATATAAAAGTTTTCAAGTCATACTTCTCAGCCATACATTATCAAATTACAACTGTTTTCAAGAAAAATAATGTTTAGACCACCAAATCATTCAAACAATGCAAGAGGGTTGTATGTTAAAATTCATGAAAGCTTATGTAAAGATTCCCTCTTTCAATTCACAAACACGTTGTGGTCAATTATATTTGTAGCAAGGCATGCATCTTTTCAAATTATCTCTTTTCTTCTATATTAACAAGAAACACCGTCTCTTCTGTTCATAACAAAAATCAAATCTTAAACAATAGTAAAGACATTTGTATCATGCTTCTCAATATGAAATTGAATAGTGCATAACATATGAAAACAACAGGTTTTATAACAAGAGAGTGACTAAAATTCTTCATGCTCTCAATTCAAGTTTCAAACATCAAATCACATGTCGAGTAAAATTGAGTTTAAGAGGGAAGGACCCAGGACCAAAACGTTATTATCAAGAATGTTTCATAATGAATAATTGCAATGTAAATTCAAACCCCTTTGTAAATTCATGATTTCACAAAATTTAAACAAGATTAAAATAATTTCACATGCCCATGTAGTTTAGAAAAATCCCACATACCTTACATTACTTAGGTTGAAGGATGGAAATCCAAATGTTTCTTTGTTTCTTGGATATCTTGAAATTAAGGGTCGATTCTTAATCTTTGATGAAAACCCTAATTTCTCTTGTACTTGAGAGCAGAGGATTAGAGATGTTGAAAAATTATAGAATATGTATTATAATGCTTAGGGTATGATTTATATTCATGGAAAAGTATTTTGGGATGGGAAAGTACCAAAATACCCCTAAAGAAACCAAAGAAATCATAGAAATTCTTTAGTCGATGACCAAGGTTGATGGGTCGTTATTTTGGTGATGGCTCGTCACCTATGTCATCACTTTTGGGGTGGAAATTTTTCCTTACTTTACTAGGATGACGACTAGGACTGATGGGTCATTACTTAGCGATGGCTCATCCACTTAGTCATCATCAAGTTGACAAATCATCAACTTCGTCGTCACTTTTTGGCACTCAGACACACCGAAGTAAAATGAACATAACTTTCTACTCCAATATTGTTGGAAAGAAGACTCAAATACCTTTTATTTTATATTTAGTAGTCCCTATAACTCATTATATATAATATGTTATGATCAATGGAAGTTGACCTAACTTTAGACATTTACTAAGACTTCAGTGATAGGAAAGTTTTCAACTTATCTTTGAGTTAGGGGATTTTTGTAACCTCAATTCATATTCAAAGGTATTTACACTCTATAGGATCGATTATCACATATTTATTAATAGAGAATCATTGGGTTCAGGTCAATACGCATCGAAAAGGTGGTTCAAACTTTATCCCAAAAGTGTGGGGTGTTACAATCAACATAAGTAAACAAGATCCCTTTCAAAGTAAGGGAGGCTCATTAACTCTGAATGTCAGACAATAATCTAGTATTTCATAGTACTACTAGCCTGGGCCTATAATATTCCATACTCCTACCTAGCTTAAAATCGTCCCAAAAATGTTAGAAACTTACTTTGAATGATGAATTCATTTAATCAAAATCCGGTATTAGGGTAGAAAGTTATGACCAAAATACAAAAAGCAGTCAAAACTATCAAGGTACAACGGTGAAGCCCGATGGATCATCAAGCTAGCGACGGACTGTTGCCCAAACTATCACAGTAGAGGTAGTGAGACCACATTCTGCCTAACGGCGATGGCTTAGACCAACAGACCGTCGAGCTAGCGGTGGACTATCGCCCAAGTTGTCATAGAAGAGGCAGTAAAACCCTATTATGACTAGGTGTGGCGGTCAGGACTGACAGACCATCAACCCAGCGATGGATCGTCGCATATTTTTTTCTGCTATTTTGAGTTATTTTTTAAAGGGCATTTGTGTTTTTTTCCACCCGTTTTAACCTCTAATTATACCAGACCATAGCTCATAACTTCATTATTCATTCATAAAATCCAATTAGGGTTGCTCTTAAAGATCAATCCCCAAGAAAAAGAAACCATAGGTGTTTAATCCCAAATCAAGAATTCAAGTTTTCCTCCACCAATATTTAAGGAATCATTCACCCAGATATGCAATTGTTCATTCATTGATTCCTTTCATCCATGAAGCCCAAGAATCTAATTTTAAATTATAAATTATGATGTTTATGCTGTGGATAGATTATGATCAAGTTGATGTTATGTATGATACCCAAGTTGGAATCGTTAAATATGTTTTCATTAATTTATGCTAGCGTGCGGATTAAAATATACTAAATTGTATTGATTTATGAAATCATGATGAATTAATTTAATGTCCATGCCTAAGATTATAGATATGCATGCAGGGTGTTGGATAAAATGCCAAAGAGAATAGGAAATTTGCCTTATGACTCAATTATGACCAAAATATGAACCTATGTTTTACCCTTATGTTCAAAATGACTTCCAAGTTATTGTTATGCATTGAAATTGTTTGATAGATTATTCATGAGATTAGCCTATGAAATTATGGCATGTTTATATATTTCCTATTAATGAACCAAACCATGATAATCAAGTTCCTCATGAAATTCCACAACGATTGAATTATGGATTGTTGAATATAGTCATGTCTCAAGAAATGTCATATCTTGTCAATTTCATGTCATCAAGTCCTGGGGGTACTTGTACATGACAAGTTAGCTATGTGCCTAGAGCCAGTATTATATTTCAAGATACTCTCAGTCAAGCCATGTTCAGTAGAATTTAATTAGTCTCAGAACTTAGGAAATCTCAGTAATCTCAGTCAGTTATCAGATCTCGGTAATATTTGGTCAGTCAACGAAACTCAGTAAACTCAATCAAGTAAGTTGAGTATAATTAATTTTTGTGTCTAATTAGATGTGAGTAGGAATTCAGCAATGAGTAAGCCTAAGAATGGGAATTCACCTGTGAGTAGAGGGTGTGATTCCTAGAAGCAATCCTTGCTCTCAGAAACTACTTAGCCATCATAGTTTGAGACCTCTAACCTGTTAGACAAAGGTTGATGAGATGGATTAACCTGCTAGATAAGGGTCCCACCATTCTCCTTAGAGTACCTGTTAGATTAGGGATCAATCACAACTTTTCCTTACTAGTAGCGTGGTATTGACACCCATCTAATTCGGGTTATAGATTGAACCACAACTCAGCTACATATCTTTAATTAGGGCATGTCGGTTAGATGAATACTTCCCACAGTTATAGTTTCAGTGTCAGCCTTAGTAATAGAACTCAGATAGTTATACAAAATTCAAGACTATCGGATACAATCAACTCAGAATAGTACGGAACTTAGCTAGTTCCATCAGAACCTAGGTTGTCAGATATAGTCACTTAGTATCAGTTATTAGTAGTCAGACTCAGTAATCAATATAATCATGGATTCAGTTACAGTCATTTATTCATACATTTACCCCATGCTAAATCAGTATTATCATGAATTAGTTATAGTCATTTATTCATTCCGAAATGCATATAAACCCTTACATTTAGCTTACCTTACTTGCATACCAGTATATTCAATCGTACTGATGCATTTGTTCTATGGTGTTTAATAGCATAGGTTTAGAAGTACGAGCTCCAAAGGATTATTAGCATTCCAGTCTCAGCAGTCAAAGTTACCAGTGAGTCCTCATCCTTCGAGGAAATAATCTTTTCTTTTTTAATTCATTACTTAATTTATTTTGATAGTTGGAGTTAGTTGGGGACATGTCCCATCAACTCCTTATTCAGATAGTTTAGAGTCTTTCAGACTAACATGTTTATACAGTTATTTAAGTTGTTTTGGTATTGATATACCATATCTTCGGATGTTATGTTTTATCTGATCATTGAACCTTATGGCCTTTTAGCCTTTATTTCTATATTTATACAGTATATTATGTAGTGTACAGGTACAAATATTATTCATGGGTTAGATTATGGTCCTTCGGGGTCTTGACCACCGTGTGGCATTCCAAGTACAACATTCAGGGCATTACAAGCCCTCGGAACCTGAAATATAGGGCGCCAATTCAAATGTACTGGTACATAGAAAAATCCTAAAACAAAATACATTTTTGTACAACTTAGGTGAGAGAATTTCATTAAACTATGTCATTTTTAAACATTTGAAAACACTTGGGCATAATTTGATAAATTCCTAAAAACTTTATTGAAATCATGACTCTACTCTTTGTTTCTCTTCTGAGCTAGATGGTACACCTTACAATCTGTAATTCCATGGGTTATATGGAATTCTTCCTTGACTCGACATCCAAGCCTCCAATCAAAGTTTGCCATAAGGATTGGAGTATCTATAAGGATAGACACGCAAGACCTCACATCATGGTTCTGTGATCCCAAATTAAATCAACATGTCATGGTAGTGCACAAGACCACAAAGCATGGATCCTTACCATAGTCCCAAATTAGAAAGACATGAATCAAAGTACACAAGACCACACTACATGGTACAATCACCCCGTGTCGGTAAATCACAATTTTAGCATAGAGTGTTTTAACTCATACTTTCTTTGGGTAACCATCTAACTCTCTTTAATCCCATTTTAAATTCTTTAAAACATGTTTTATGCTTTTAAAACATTTAGTACTTATTTTGGTAAGGGAATATCATCACTGGGTATCGTCATACCCAAACTTGCAAGTCATTTGTATCATATCATACCTCAACCCTTCTCATTCAAACAATTTATAATGTTGTTCTTTAGATTTTTCAATCAACTTAATCGTTTGACCACTAAAAACATTTAAATAATGAAAAGGAGTCCTTATTTCGAAATATGTACTACAAACTTATACAAAGATTCTCCCTTTTTAATATTTTAATAGATGATCGTCAACTCCTTTATAACAATATACCACATTTATGAGCAAGAGGATATGAGTTATTTTTAGGAAATCATCTCTTTCTTTCATGATCTATTATGCTTACAGTATCTCTATCTGCTTTTAACTCATGCTCTTACGTAAAAGTTAAATATGCCATTTTTTTAGCTAATGCTCCTAAAAATGATAACCAGATGTTTGCGAACCTAAGGCGGGGCTCTATGATAGTATAGGATTACTGCCTTAAGTTTAACTAGTTGACTAAGTATGCCTCTGATACGATGGTTGACCCTAGGGTGAGTACGAGTAAGTTTGTTACTAAAGTATCTAGCTTTGTAGTCATAGAGTGCAGTACTTCCATGATTATTAGGGACATGGATCTTGCTAGATTTATGATTCATGCTCAACCAATTGAGGTAGAAAATATGACGAGAAGAGAGAGGGGAGGTAAGAAGGCTAGAACCTTGCAATTTAAGTATGTCCAGACTAGGTTTGGAAGGGGAAATCATTTTCAGTTTTAGAATCTTTCATCTATGCCATCAGAATCTTCAACTAGTGCTCCCGCTCTCAAAACTAGGCAATAATAGTGGGGTAATACTTCTTTGTCTAGATCACAAAATAGTGTAAGTGAGAAGCGTAGTTATCTTCCATATGCTAACTATGGTAAAAATCATCTTGGTGAGTGTTTATTAGGGCAGAAAGGTTGTTATGGTTGTGAAAAGTTGGGAAATAGAATAAATGAGTATGTACATGCTAAGAAGTGAAATAGGGATGTTTGTCTTTAGACCCAATCTACTTATGCACCATCTCCTCTGGGTCTCCCAGTCCCTTCACAGGGCACATCATCCAGTACCAGTGGTGGTCTGCACCAGAATCGGTTTTATACTTTTCCATCCCATCATAAATAGTAGGATTCACCAAATATTGTTACTGGTAGGATTCGTGTTTTTTATCTTGATGTTTATGTGTTTTTAAACCCCAGGTCAAGTTTCTCTTATGTAGCCCCATTAGTTTTAGTGAATTTTTAAATAGGCCCTGAAAGGATCCCAAAGCCCTTCTTAGTTTCTACCCCAGTGGCTTATTCAGTTGTTTCCATAAAGATTATAGAAAGTTTCCTATCACTATCCTTCATAAAATCAAGTTAGAAGGCATAATAAAGTTAGATATGGTAGACTTTTACCTTATTCTGGGTATTGATTATCTCTATTCCTGTTATGCATCTATATATTGTAACACCGACCCAGTCAATGAGTGGGAAGGTATTTCAATGTCTCCCAAGAGTCATTTGATATCTTTTCTTAAAGACGAAAAGTGGATATCAAAAGGGTGTATCTATCATCTAGTCTTAGTCAAAGATACTGCATCTGAGACTCTAACTATTCAGTTAGTCCACGTAGTCAATGAGTTTCCTGATGTCTTTCCCGAATATTTCCTAGGGGTACCTCCCAATATGGAAATAGAATTCGGTATTGACGTTCTCCCAGATACTCAACCCATCTCTATTCCTTAAGATCGTATGGTTCTAGCTAAGATGAAATAGTTAAAAGAGCATGTTAAAGACCTCTTAGATAAGGGTTTCATAAGGCCCAGTGTTTCTCTATGGGGCACTCCTATCCTATTCATGTGAAAGAAAGATGGTTCCTTGTAAAAGTTCATTAACTATTGTCAGCTGAATAAATTAAAGTCAAAATTAAATATCCTCTTTCTAGGATTGATGAGTTATTAAACCAAATCCAAGGTACAAGTTATTTCTCAACGATAAACCTTAGATACGACTATCATCAGCCTAGAGTAAGGAATGTGATATTCTAAAAACTGCTTTCAGAACTCATTACGGTTATTTTGAGTTTCTAGTCATGTCATTAGTCTTACCAGTGCCCCAACAACCTTCATGGACTTAATGGATAGAGTGTTCAACCAGTATCTAGATTTATTTATCATAGTCTTTATCGATGATATTCTTGTCTATTCACATAGTGAGAATCATCATGTAGACCACTTAGAAAGGTGTTGCAAACTCTTAGAGATCACCAATTGTTTGCCAAATCCAGTAAATGTTAATTCTGATTAAGATCTGTAGCTTTCCTTGGTCATCTTATTTTCAATAATGGTATTAAAGTTTATTCCCAAAATATAGAAGCAGTAAGAACTGTCCTAGACCTATCTCTCTATCAGACATTAGAAATTTTTAGGTTTAGCTGGTTATTATAGTCGCTTTGTTGAAGGATTTTTTTATATTTCTTCTCCTATGTCTAGATTAAGTCCGAAGAAAGTGAAGTTTCAGTGGTCAGATTTCTATGAGAAGAGTTTTTAGAAGTTGAAGACCTGACTCACTTCAGCCCCAGTTTTAACGGTACTTGATGGTACAGATGAGTTAGTCGTATATTATGATGCTTATAGAATTGGTCTGGGTTATGTTTTGATGGAGAGAGGTAGGTTTATAGCCTATGACTTTAGACATCTTTAGCCTCATGAAAAGAAATACCCTACCCATGATCTTGAGTTAGCTGTGATGGTGTTTGTATTGAAAACCTAGAGGCACTATCCTTATGGGGTGTACGTTGATGAGTTGATAGATCATAAAAGTTTACAATATGTATTTACTAAGAGGGAGTTGAATATTTGTCAAAAAAGGTGGTTAGAATTGTTTAAATATTATGACATGAGAGTATGTTATGTCATCCTGGCAAGGCCAATGTAGTGGCTGATTGTTTGTGTGTAGTATTTCTCATGTGGAGATGATAAGAGGGAACTAGTTTGATAAGTTCATCGGTTAGATAGATTGAGTGTGAGGTTGGTTGACTCAGCTGAAGGGAATTTTTGGGTACAGAGAAGTTTACAATCCTATCTAGTAGCTGAAGTGTAAGAGAAACAAGATAAGGATTCTAGTTTTGTCTAGCTGAAGGGTTCAGTTAGAGAACAAAAAATAGAGGTTTTCTCCCAAGGGCAAGATGGTGTGTTGAGATACTAGAGTGGATTGAGTATGCCATGTGTTGTTGATTTGAGGCAGCAGATTAAAGAAGAAGCGTATGTTGCACGTTATTCCATCCACCCAGGAGCCACCAAGATGTATCGTAATTTGCAAGAAGTCTATTGGTGGAGTGGTATGAATAAAGATTTATCAAAATTTATAGCCAAGTATGATACTTGTCAATAGGATAAGTTAGACCACCAAAGACCTGATGGTATATTACAGGAGTTTGATATCTCTACTTGGAAGTAGGATAAGTCAAATATGGATTTTTTGATAGGATTACCCTATTTTCGTCATCAGCATAATTTGATTAGGTTTATAGGAGACAGATTGACTAAATCAGCCTATTTTTTACCAGTTCACACATCCTACACAATAGAAGATTATGCTAAGTTGTATAACAAAGAGTTTATTAGATTACATGGAGTTCCTTTGTCCACCATCTTAGAGAAGTGTACTCAGGTTACCTCTCTGTTTTGGAAAGCTTTTCAGAAAGGTCTTGGTACCCATGTTCATCTAAGTTCATTTTTCCATTCGTAGACAGATGGTCAGGTAGAGAGGACCATTCACACTCTCGAGGATATATTGAGGAAATGTGTTCCTTATTTCAAAGAAAGTTGGGATAATCACTTGCCATTGATTGTGTTTGTCTATAATAGCAGTTACCATTCTAATATTCATATGGCCCCATTTGATGGTCTTTATGTGTGAAAAAGTAGAACGCAAGTTGATTGGTTCAAAGTGGTTAAATCCACTTTGATTAGGACAGATATTGTGTTTGAAGCCATGGAGAAAGTTCAATTTATTTGAGAGAGATTGAAAGTAGCTCAGAGTCGTCACAAATCTTATGTAGACGTAAGAAGGAGAGATCTTGAGTTTAAAGTAGATGATTTTTTTATTTAAAAATTTCACCCATGAAGGGGGTGAAGAGATTTGAAAAAAAGGGGAAACTTAGTCCCTATATGAATGCCCGTATCAAATTTTGAGTTGCATTGGAAAGGTAGCGTATGAGCTTGAGCTACCTACAGACTTGTCATGAGTTCACCCAGTGTTCCATGTGCCCTTATTGAACAAGTACATGGACGATTCAGCTATTCCAATCCCTCTTGAAAGCATAGATATTCAGAAGAACCTTCTATACAAAGAAGTTCTAGTAGAGATTCTTGATCACCAGATCCATAGACTAAGGAACGAAGAAGTTCCCTTGGTCAAAATTCTATGGCAAAATTTGAGGGTGCTACTTTAGAAATAGAAGCAGACATGCGTACGAAGTATCCTCACCTTTTCTCCACGAACTCAAATTCATCCTAAGGTAATAGTCTTCCTTAATTTAGTTCTTTTAAAGTCTCAGATTAGGCTATATAGTTATCTTTATTTAACTTCATGCACTTGCGGATTAGTTTAGTCGCTCAGTATGTTTTAGATTCAGTCATGTAGTTTGTATTAGTAGTGAATAGCCTCAGTTTCTCTGTATCTTTAGTTTAACTAGTCTCATTTGAGGTTAGCTTTGAAAATGTATCTCTTGAAACATATAGAATTTAGCAGCTCTAGACCCACAAATGTGTATATAATTGACTCAGCTTTCCAACGATACCAATTTCTTCTAAACATAATACTCAGTTAAGAAGTTATGGCAATTTTAGTTAAAACAATAGGACATTTTGGCAGGCATCGCGTCGCGGTGAAGGAAAAAATTGTAATTGTTTGATTTCCAGTGGAGCACCGCGATTACATTATGTCGCAGTGAAGCTCCAGTTCACGTTCATCCCCTTACAGTAGCTTATTGCAGTGGGTGCAAAAATAGCACTCGTCCTTTTCTAGTGGTGCAATGCGGTTTCGCCATGTTATGGCAGAGGCCAAAATGGAAATTGTCTTATTCCAGTAAGCCACTGGATAGCATTGCGTCACAATGGGGCTCAAAATCGGGATTCCATTTTCTCTACTTAATTTTTAAAGGGCAATCTAGAATTTTCCCATGCCCCAAAATCGTGAATAACAGAGGATTAAACCTATTTTGAGCATTATATGCTCACTTTTCATCAAATTACTCTAAAAAAAAATCCCAGACCTCAAAATTTAATTACCAAGAAATCCAAATTCCAACCATTCTTTCTCCAAAGAAACTCAAAATTCAAGGTTCCCAATTCAATATAATCAAGAATCAATCTCCAAGAGCACAAATAGGAATCCAAAAATCAAGTATTCTTATTAATTACATCTGTTAAGGTATGTGGCATTTTTCAACAAGGATAACCTTTCATCCTTAGCCCAAAATTAGTTTTTGAAGTAAATTTTACATGAATTTACATGAGTTTCAAATTAGAGTTCATACCCAATATGACTATTTGCAAGATTATGAGATTTTAAGTGGTTTAGATGTTGAGTTGCATGATTTCTATCTTATTTTTATGTGTATTACAGTATTTCCAAATTTTGAATTGAATTATCAATACTTACATTATCAAACACAAATATTATGATGTTTTGACATGAATATGATGCTTAGGTTACTAAGTCCTATTTTGTATGATAAAAGTTTCAAGAATGAGTATGCTTTGAGCATCGTATGACTAGTTATTTTTACATTTTGATAAAGATTTTATCCTTTTATCTTAGCTTCAATATGGAATCCAATTTATAGTTCCAGTTACATAATAGATTAATAGACACATAATTGATTCTCATTATAAACCTTTATACCTTTTTTAAAAGTTGATTTCCAATAGAATGAGCATACAGATTAAATGGACTAGTAATTTGAACTAAGTTGGGTATGTTTACATGCACCAAAACTACGAGCCAATGTAGGATCAGAGAATCAAATTATTCCCATTTGTATATGGATGACAGATATAGATGTTAGCACTTAGAATAGGTTATACTCCTATGCAAAAGTATGACACCTCTCCCCAACATGAGGTTTTCCCATAATGGAACTAGACGTTGGACAATATGATACCTCACATAGTCTTTGTAAGTTAAAAGAACCTCCCTTGCAGAATAGCTTTTAAAAGAATTCCCTACAAACTACAGATTTCAGAACAAAATAGTCCTAATAGAAAGGCTTTTTAGAAACTAAGTGTAAAGGCTTAGAACTTTATTTAGATATTATTTTATTAAAGATATTAACTATGAGATTTCAGATTTACAAATACAGAAGTTAGTCCTACTACACTTAGACAACATGATTTAAAGACAGAATGCCAGTACTTCTTTTAGAACTAAATGTTATGAATCACTAGATTTATCCAGCATGTCTTTCCATTCATTATTTCAATTTTTAGTTTTCAGATATTCAAGCTTATGTAGTCATCTACATTTATCATTTTTTTTTTTACAAATTTATAGAATTATGGAGTTATATTTTTACTTGTGTATTCACCCCTATATGCTCAGTAGAATCAAAAAGTACTGATCCATGTATACTTCAATGTGCTACATTGTCTCATAATGTAGGTTAAGTTGCTCAGTTTCAGCAGCGTGGGAGATTTCGGGCATCTCTATCTACATCTCGATAGTTGGTGAGTCCTCATAGTTTGTAGACTCAGTTATTTAGTTTTAATATTATTAGTATAGATGATTCTGTATTTTCAGATAGTTCCAATCAGCTGGGGGTTTGTCCCAATGACTCACTAGTTACTAGTACTAGAGGCTTGTTAGACTGCTAGATATGAATCACATTTCTATCTATCCTTCAGAATCTTAAGTCTAGTATTTTAGATATTATAATCAGATAATTTCAGTTAGCTCAGACAGAATTTTGCATCTCAGCTTTGGTTATATGTCTTTATTTTCTCTGTTTTGAGATTTACATTTAGTAGAAGGAAGACAGGTTTAGCTTAAGGCTACTCATAGTAGTAAGCACCATGTGACCTCTGGGACCCATTTTTGGGGCATTACACTTAATATCTCAACCCTAGGTTGTTTTTCTCCACTTATGCTTAGGCAGATGAACTAGGGATTTGAGAGAGTTAAAACATATTTAGGGACTTTACTCACATAATTATGTTTAGGTATGGTTACATAATGTCAAAATACCTTGTTGCCCTTGAAATAACTCAAAAATGGAGTCCATACACCGCAAAAATATAGGGAATGTGGTGCCTAACCCTTGGCCAAACCCAAGGTTCGCGATTCAAAGACCATTGCCAAACCTAAGGCTAGCGACGCTCAAGCCATGGCCAAACCTAAGGTTGGAGGCACCTAAGCCATGGCCAAACCCAAGGTTGGTGATTATAAGCCATGGCTAAACCCAAGGTTGGCAATGCTAAGCCGTGGTCGAACCATTCCTGTGAATGTAGGAGATGGTATTGCGATGCATAGCTATCACCTAAGCCCTATTTTTTGATGCTTACTTAGTTTTGAGGTCCTTAAACACCCCCAACACCTCCTACAACATCAACACATGATATACCATCACTTCAGGGATACAAAAGATCATTTTAGAAGCATAGAAAGACTGTTATGACTATGGAGTGTTACAAATAAATAGTCTTTTCTAGAACCTATCTTGAACTAAACATGGTTAGTGGGAAGCAACGGACTATCGATTGTACTTTAGTCTTCCATATAAGTTTCCAAGGCCATTATTTTTCATATTTTTCTGAAAGTTCTTGCATCTTGTCATAGGATGTCTTAACAGTGAACTCCTATCTTGCAATTGTCTAATGTCACATTTATCATTTATCTTTACACCATTTAACTGTCCATAGCCTAATTTTCTCCTATTTTCTGCTTTTAGAATAATACAATTTTTGAACTGCCCAACAGAGGTTTACAATCTAACTCCAAATCGTAACTTTTTCTAGAAGTACAAGATTTTATTAATCAGAATATATCACATTAGCAAAGCTCTCTTTGGATTTCTTGTCCTAACCCGAGCCAAGGCCCTGGCCGCAATGAGCATCCCAAGCCATAAAGGCCTGAGCGCCCATCTCTATCTTGCAATTTTCACACCATTCACATATTATACGAAAATGCGGAAAATATAATAAGACAGAAACATGTTGACACTCTTAGTTAAACTAAATAATGCGAAATTAGGTTCACAACATTCAAAACACATGACACCAGTCTATGAAATCTCTAATGATATGAAAATTAATATCTGTCTAAAAACGGGAACAAAACCCCTAGTCAGACCATAAAACAAATTGAAATGACAAAGTCTAATAGCCAGGCCTTTCGGTATAGAGAAGGCTCACAAACTACAAGTCTTGGACACCCCAATCTAATGCTTAGCGGGAACCTAGGGTTGTGCCTCAGATCTTGAAATATAGGCGCTAATATAGATGTACTCATACGCAAAGAAATACAAAAAAAATGCATTTTTTATACAACATAGGTGAGAGCTTTAATAAAAAAAAGGGGTATCACAAAATCATTTGAAAACACATGGGCATAGTATGATAAGTTTCAAACACATTTCATTCCTTTGTAACTTAATTTAGTATGATAGTACATGGTACATGTTCATGTTTTCACAGACTACCAAATCTCGATTTACCGCTAAGGTTGGAGACTAGCAACGGGAGGAAACGCAACATCACAAAGCATGGTATCAAAATCTCCAATCATGTAAATAAGTCGTTGTTGGGTAGAATATCACAACGAAGGGCCCCTAACCATAGTTTCAAATAGGGACGACATAATACAAGGTACACAAGATCACTTAGCAGGGTACTAAAGTCCCTTGTCGGCAAATCACGCTTTCCAGCATAAAGTCTCCCGAAAAGTGCTTTCTTCGGGTAACCATCAAACTCACATTAGTCTAGTTTTAGAAAATTAAAAGAAAACATCCATCATGCCCACAATCCTTCTTTTCTTTTTCTTTCAAGGGCAATTTCTCGATGGGGGTATCGTTATACCCCCACTTAAAAGTCATACATAGCTACCATTTCACAGCCTTTCGCATACCAATCATTCAACATATGCATATTGATTATCAAAACCTTAAAACTTAAGAAAACCATCATTTTTTTAAAATAGATCTCAATATTGGTTTAACATAATTCTATTGATACAAAAGATGCTCTAAGACCATGCTCTCATACCATACAAGTACATAAACATCATCATGGAATATGAAGGATTCACAATTCATATTAAAAACCATCCTTCAAGTTCAAAACATATACACATGAATTCATAGTCATGATTTTTAAGAAAAGTAACCTCATGATCAAATTGTTATCACAATGCACGCCCTTCTTAAATACAAAAACCCATAATTCAACATATAAATACTTAAATAACTTTAAAGGTTGTTAAAATTCATAAAAATACCTGCCCATGATATTAGGAAAACCCCACGTACCTGATATTAATTATTTGTAGATTGGAAACCTAATCTTTACCCTCTTCTTTAAAATCTTGAAGTTAAATGGATTGAATTCTTATTTTGGAGAAGAGTTGAATCTGGTTTCTTTGGAGGTGGCTACGGTTTTTCCTTTGTAGAAAATATGAATAATAGTGTGTATAATGCTTTTGAGGGTTGAAATTAAGTGTTATGGGCAGATTTGGGTGAGGGAAATTGACCAAAGTACCCCTAGACCCTTTACAAACTGAAATAGCATGTGAAATAGCTCTGTATCATGTTTTCCAACGCATCACATTTCCCATCGCATTGACGAACATCAAACCATGTCACAATAACGTCGGCTTACTATATCCTATGAAAAATAACATAACTTTTCCCTCAGGTATCGGATTAAGGTGAAGTTTGTATAATTTTAAAGATGAGTCAATTATCTACAATTTGGTGGGTCGTGAGCTGAAAAATTCCACATATATAAAAAGTCAAATTTGACCCTTGTAGAATAGAATACCAAACTATGAACAATTCAAAGGCTCTTAGCTCAACTTTGCTCTAAGCTATTTCCATGAACATTTTTCACCTTATAATTACGTAACACACTAGGATAAAGATCATCACACATAAATTTGAAGTAAAATCATGGGATTAGAGTTTACACATGTAGGAACTATGGTTCGATTTTTATATTGAAATACGGGGTGTTACATTCCCTTCCCCCCCCCCCCCCCTGTGATCATTCGTCCCTAAATGATGAATCAGGAGTCAAAAGGAACGATTACAAGCACTACATGGAAATAAACTAGTAGTATATGATTTATACCTTTTGTTTCTTCATCCACCATATTAGATAGGTTTTGGTATCTAGTTAACATGTCATCTCCTGACTCCCAAGTAGCATCCTTAGCTTTTTTATTCTCCCACAACACCTTAACCCAAGATATCTCCTTAATTCTTAACTTCCGAACTTGGTGATCCAAAATGGCAATGGGTTCTTCTACATACGATAAGAAGTATTTCATATTGATATCCTCTACATGCAACACTAGGGAATAATCTTCAACGCACTTTTTCAACATGCACCATGGAATACTGGGTGTACAGAAGCAAGACGCATGGACAACTGTAACTCATAAGCAACTCCATCTATCTTTCTCGCAATCTGATATAGTCCTATATAACAAGGACTAAGCTTCTATTTCTCTTTGAATCGCATGACTTCCTTCATAGAGGAGACCTTTAGGAATACCCAATCATCAACCTCAAATTTTGAGTCTCCTCTTCTAACATCGACATAAGATTTCTGGCAACTCTAAGTAGTCATAAGTCCCTCCCTAATGACCTTTACCTTGTCCATCGTCTGATGAACAAGGTCAGGCACAAATAATCAGGTTTTATACAGTTCATATCATCTAATTAGTGACCTATACCTTCTCTCATAAAGAATCTGAAAAGGGGCCATCTGAATTCTAAATTATTAGCTATTGTTTTTAGGAAATTCTATCATTGATAAATGATCAACCAACTACCTTTTATGTCAAACACATAGGCCCTTAACCTATCCTTAAGGGTCTAAATTGTGCATTTAGCTTTCCTATTAGTCTTAGGGTGAAAAGCAGTACTTAGGTTCACTTGGGTGCCTAAACCCCTTTGAAAAGATTGCAAAAACTGCAAACAAAATTGTGTACCTCGATCATATATAATGGACATGGGAGCCCTATGCAACCGGACTATTTCCTTAATGTACAACTTAGCACAGTCATCTCCCGAATAATTTGTCTACACGGGAAAGAAATGAGAAGACTTGGTCATTCGATCTATAATCATGCAAATTGAGTCATATTGATTTCGGGACTTTGGGAGCCCCGTTATGAAGTCTATGTTAATCATCTCCCCATACCATATAGGCAAAGCTAATTCTTGTAAAGTGTCACCAGGTCTCAAATGTTTTACCTTGACTTGTTGAAAATTTAAACAGTCAGAAACAAAATTAGCAACATCATATTTCATATTGTTCCACCAATAAATAGTCTTAAGGTCATGACACATTTTCGTAGATCCTGGTTGAACAACATACCTTGAAGTGTGAGCTTCATCAATAATTCTCTTTCATAAACAATCCATGTTCGACACATATAGCCTTGCTTGATACCTCAAAATCCCATCACCTCTAATTTCGAATGCCATTATTTTCTGTTGACCAACATCTTTTTTAATCTGAATTAAGATAGGGTCTTTGGCCTGCTTTTTCTTAACTTTAGTGCATAGAGAGGATTTTGGTATCTCATGAATAATTACTCCCCCATATTCAAAATCAAGAATTTGAACTCCCAGATTTGCAACCTGGTGAATATCTCTTACCATCTCTCTCCTTCCTTTTTAAACATGAGAAAAACCACCCATTGACAATCTACTAAGGGCGTTAGACACCATGTTTTCCTTACCCGGATGATGATGCAGGATTATGTCATTATATTTAAATAATTCTAGCCACCGCCTCTGCCTGAGATTTAGTTCTTCCAACCTAAGAATATAATACAAAATTTTATGGTCAATAAATAAATCAACATACACCCCATTAAGATAATACCACTATATCTTAAGTGCAAACACCACAATAGCTAACTCGAAGTCATAGATAGGATAATTCCTATCCTGCAACTTCAACTACCTTAGTGCGTAAGCCACCACTGTACCATGTTGCATAAGCACACACCCAAGTCCTACCCAGGACGCATCACAGTATACCACAAAACCTTTTGTACCACTAGGAACAGTGAAAACTAGTGCGGTATTTAACTTAACTTTTAGTTTCTCAAAACTACTTTCACATAAATCAGAAAACAAAAATTTCTCTTTTTTCTGAGTCAATTTGGTAGTTGAAATAGCTATGGAGGAAAAACTCTCTACCAAACTTCTGTAATATCCTTCCAACCCCAAGAATATTTGGATATTAGTTGGAGTGATAGGTCTAGGCTATTTTGTCACTGCCTCAATTTTTTGGGGGTCACCTTAATCCCCTTACTAGAAACAATGTGCCCTAGGAAAATAATAGCACTAAGACAAAATTGACTTTGAAAAACTTTGCATATAATTCATGATCTTTGAGGATTAGTGGGATAAATGAGAGGTGATGGCATGCTCCTCCTCACTCTTAGAGTAATTTAGAATATCATCTATGAAAACTATCATGAATAGATCTAGAAATTGACGGAACACCTGATTCCTTAGATCCATAAATGTTTTAGGGGCATTAGTCAGTCCGAAAGACATAACTAAGAATTCATAATGGGCATATAAAGTTAGGAAAGTTGTTTCAGGAATGTCAGCCTCCCTAACCTTCAACCGATGATTCCCCAAATGGAGGTCTATTTTTTAGAAATATTTTACACCCTGAACTTTATCAAAAGCATCATCAATTCTATGAAGATGATATTTATTTTTTTATAGTTACCTTATTGATTTGACGGTAGTCTATACACATACGGAGAGAACCATCTTTATTTCAAAAGAAGAGCACTAGAGCGCCCCAGGGAGAAACACTTAGGCGAGTAAAGCCTTTATCAAGGAGGTTTTTTAACTACTCTTTCAAATCTTTCAGTTCTACAGGACCATTCTGTATGGCAGAATAGAAATAGGATGAGTGCCTGGTAACAAATTAATACCAAAATCTGTCTCTCTGTCAGATAGTATCCTTGGGAGATCATTAGGGAAAACTTTTAGGAATTCATTTACTACATGGACAAACTGAAAGGACGGAATTTCAACATTTGAATCTTTAAGCCAAATAAGGTAATAAAAAAGTCATTAGATATATGTTTGTGGGCTTTGAGATATAATATTATAACACCCTGAGTTCACATCCTGGGCATTACATGGTTTTTACGACCTTGAAGGACCACAAGCTAACCCATGACTAGAATACCATAAGGTCTATAAAAACTGAATTAAAACTGAATACATCTGTAGTATAACTTTAAACTGATAATGTCTGAAAGACTCTATCATCTAAAATAAAAGAGTTGATAGGATAAGCCCTAACTAACTCACAACTATTATCTAAAATACTAAAATAAAGTAATGACTAAGTAAATATCTCATCTTTGATTGATGAGGACTCACTACTGTAACTATAGCTGATCAACTGATCTAGTTAGTTATGGTCAGTAACCTGAGCATATAAACCTATGATATGAGATATGATAGTACAAAGAGAAAGTATGCGTCAGTACTTTGAATCTACTGGTATTCTAGGTGAGGTTTGGCTAATATGCATGGGCTCATGTGCATGAGTAACAATAACTAACTATCATAGAGTGACTAGATGAGAGAATTTATGCAAGTTGGGAATTACTGGAAATACCAAACATGTAATTCAAGCATATATTGTCTATCTCAATTAGACTAAGTACTGAGCTTCGAATAACTGATTACAATTAATTGAAGTTTATGACCGTGTAGAACTAAACTGATTTTTATACAAAATATTGAATACTGAATACTGAATACTAGAACTAAGACAGTGGGAGTTATCATCTAATTGACATACCCCGAGTATATTCTAATTTGGGGTCCAACCTATAACCCCAGTTGGAAGGGTGTAAGCACCGTGGTACGGGTTACTAATAGTAGCTGGGTCAATCCTAATTTGGCAAGAGAACTCATGACATGTGTTTGGTTATGTCAAACCTATTTTGGTAGGAAAAAGATTTACCCTACGCTAGCTACGTAGTTCTGTAACTCAGGTACTATAATATTAAGGGTCAAGACCTCTACTGGTAAGAATGCCCCCATCCGTAGGTTCGCTCGATTGGGAATCCTACTCCCAGCTGAATCAACACGTATCACTAGACAGTACTAAGATTTATTGAACTCATGTTGATTTTGTTAACTGATTAAGTGCTACTGTTTGGGACACTATAGGATCATTCTGTTATGTATGGAAACTAAGTAAGCAGCTAGTTTCGGGTATACAATACCCTCAAGACTCAATAGCATAACTAATGGAACCATATCACGAGTTTAAAGCATTACAATTAAGATATCATTCACAATTCATTCACATAGATGTATTGTCAAAAACTTAGGGAACATGGTTCTTTAACATGGGGATGAAAAACATGGGAATATCATGATTTAAACATTCAATTCACAATTCGTGGGTTATAACATTAGGAGTACATAAATCAACATATATACTAGTTTATTTACTTGAAATTCATAATCTTCTTGGTTTAAAACCCATAAAATTAATACATACATGAACACAATTGAATTTAGGAATGAAACTCATAATTTAAAATCTCTAAAAGGATTCTTGAAATCCAAGGGTGGAAGGAAACCCAAGGATGAACAAACAAAAATACCTGATTAGTTGATTCCTAAAGTTTATTGGAAATTTTCTTTGGAATTGATCTTGTATTTTGTAGGCTAGGGTTTTCTATTTGGGAGAGAATGATCTTGATCTGGGAGAAATTGAATAAAATAATGATAATTAGGCTTTAGGGCATTAATTTCATGTTTTGGACTGATTAGAGTCATGAAAAAAAACCTAATTTCCCCTAAAATAATTATAATTTTCAGTCACTGGAATCCCATTTTTGGCCTTCACCATGACGCGGTGCTATCGCGATAAGCCACTAGAATTTGGTTGAAACTATATTCCATGGACAAGTTCAAAAATGTACCCTGACACAATGCAATGGAATCGGATTGCGTCACTGGAAATTGATGAGTACGAACTGGTACTCTAGCGTGGTGCAATTCTATCGCGTTGTGTCACTGTGAGTTGATGAGTGTGGATTTACACTGTACCATGGTTCGGTACTGGTCTTATCATGATTTCTTTCATGACTATACCTTATCGTAATGTACTACTGGATTATGCCAACTTAAGGATAGGTGCTATTTGTCCTATCACAGTGACGTGGTGCTATCATTGTGTCTCATATCCTAAAATAAAAATTTCAATAACTTCTTATCCGGTTATCGAATTAAGGTAAAATTGGTATCGTTTGAAAATTAATTGAATTTCCTACACTTTGGTGGGCCTTAATCTAGAAAATTCGAAGTATATTGAAAGTTCTACATAGAAACTCTCATAGATTAAGAGCCGAACTGACTTAGGAAAGTACGGGGTATTACATATATGAACTACCCACTAGGTGCTAAAGCATACCCCTACTACTCTAACACTGGTTCATTTGGAAAGGAGAAAGTGACTTTTTGGGTCTTACAGTCTAGGGTGGCATAACACAAATGGAGCCAATCCACCCCTAAGATAGCATCAAAGTCAATCATATCAAGCTCTACAAGTTCTGCCACAGTATCACGATTACAAATGGATACAACACAATTTCAACACAGCCTTCTTGCCATAATAGAGTCACCAACACAGGTGGAAATAAAGATAGGTTTTGGAATAATTTTAGGCTCAAACCCAAAACTGAAAGCCACATACTGGGTCACATAAGACAACATAGACCCTAGCTTAAGCAACATATACACATTACCGAAAAATATTTACAATGTACCCGTGACCACGTTTGGTGAAGCCTCTATATCCTGGAGGTTATATAAGGCATATAACCAATTTTGACCACCAGAAGCAGCCGAAGTGGTAACCATAGAAAGAGAAGATGTGTAGGAGTCTTGGGACTTATCTCCCTTAGCATTCCCTCCAACTGATGGGAAACCTCTCTGAATATGGTCCCTTTTGCCTTAAGAGTAGCACTTTCATTTCTCAAAATAACATTTAACTCGATGGTTCCTACCACAAATACTACAACGAGGAAACGATCTAGCAGGTTAAGTCATGCTTCCCTTGGATTGGGTACCATAAATTTTCCAACCATTGTTAGATTGAGGTTTAAAGGATCACTGATAAACTGGAGGTCTGGGTGCTGGGGCGTTGGCTGAAGACTGATCATTACACCAAAAATTTTTCTTCGACCACTTGTTACCGTAATTATTGCCACCTTGGTGCTGACTATTATTTTGGTCTGTAGATCTGACCCTCTTGGCCTGCCAGTCTTCTTCTCCTCAACCTGCTTCATATGAATGGACAACCGGGAGTAATCCATGTCTCTATTCAACATTGCTCCTTTACATTCCAACACCAGATCATCCGAAAGGCTGAATGCAAACTTCCATATGCGAGCTCTCTGTTACCTACAAATTCTAGAGCATACCAAGACAGCTAGGTGAACTTAATGTATACTTCTTAATACTCATTTTTCATTGCTTTAAATTCATAAATTCCTCCGACTTTAACTCCCTCAATTCTTGGGGAAATAAATGGTCAAAGAAAGAATCCACAAATTCATGCTTCACAAAAGGCTCAACATCACTACCCTTTGAATCCTCTCATTCATTATAACAATGGTTGGCTATATCCTTCAACTGATAGGCTTCCAACTCAACACCATCAACCCCATTTCCATTCATAATCTAAAAAATTTTCTCTAGTTCATCAATGATCCCTTGGGGGTCCTCCTAGACTTTCACACCAGTAAATATAAGCGAGTACAACCTCATGAATTGACCAAACTATGTACCCTCAAATAAAAAAGACAAAAAAACCATATTTTCGGACTAGTGGGTCTGAGTGAACACCAACTAGGCAGTAATATGGATGGACTGTCAAAACTCGGTATTCAAAACCTCTCTCTTAGGAGGCTAGGGATGGTTAACACTAGTTCATCAAGCCTGAGGCAGACTAGACAGAACTAGAGAAACTCCTGAAGTAGCAAAAAATTCTGGGGTATGAGCTCTATTATGGTTCCGTATCCTATGAGTGGGACAGACATCCTCAACTTTGGTGTTTTGTTCGTTGGTCCTACGAAAAGGCATGACCAATTTTCTAAAATACAATGAATTATTAGTAAGACAACATTCAGACTCTATATCATGACCTAAATCATGAAATAAGGAGAGAGATATTCCTACATTCCTTATGACCTTTGGTGTATGTATACGCCTAAGCACCATAATTTATCCATATTTTAGCTAAGGTTAGAGGACAAAGTGCCTAGTTTCTTATGTTTTTATTCTACTTCTATGTAATTGAGCTAACCGATGTGATTCACATGATTTCAGGTATGAATGAGGTAGATGAAGATATAATGGGACTATGGAATGCGGATGGAATATGAAACAAGAGAGAGTAGCAAGCTGGACCAAATGTGGCGCCTAGAAACTATGTCCAAGACTAATTTGTCATTTATAATTAGTTCAGGGACTTAGAAGGAAATTATGAGTGAAGAGATTTTCAAAAGACTTAATTTCTGAATTTTTATTCATTATTCACTATTCTGTATTATTCTGAGAGAGGAAAAAGGCGGTTTAGCTTGAGGAGAGAGAGAGAAATATTTTTCTTTCTTGTTTCCAGTATTCTCACACCAAGATCGTCTTCTAGTTTTTGGATGATAAATATATTTATGATGCTTTTCGTTTTATTAATGAGTAGCTAAGTTTATTAGTTAGGGTTATGGAAGCCTTGTAGCATACAATCTATTACTTTGGAATTTGAATTCACTATGCATTGATTTGTTTAAATCATTCTCTGTTCATTTATTTTGAATTCTCGTGGTTAAAAACATAGAGGATGTGCCTTAATATACAACTTGTTTGAGATAAAGGTTTTTGTTTGGAAAAGAGAGTAGTAACAAGAAAATAGGATTTCCAATCCCTCTTTCATATGTTAATGCCTTAGTAGGATTAACTACTTGGAGATTTAGGAATGTTTTTGGTAAACGCTTTTGATTAGAGAAAACTAAAGTGAATTAGTCCTTAATGGTTGAGAAACACTAGGATTATGTTATTAAATACAATATGTTTCTCTGTAAGCAAGAGGCATGTATGAATTCATAAAGACCTTAGTTAGAAGGTATTAAAAACTACAAGGTGGGCATAACCCTAGCTTTCTATTTCTCTGAATTTGAATACTACTACACATATTTCATCTTGTTAAACTGAAACCATTAATTTGTGAACTGAATCATATCCACCCTATTTATTTTACGAAAACGAACGATTAAATGTCAACTAATCTGCACACAACTTAATTAACATCATATTACCTGTGGGATTCAACCCCAACCTAGTTGGGTTATATATTTGACAACGACAGCTTACTCTCTCGTAAGAGAGGTGTAATTTAAGCATTATCGAAAAATGGCACCATTGCCGGTGAATACGGTTGTTGAGTGAGTTTATGTGTGTTAACTAACTATTAGTCAAGTTTCTTGATTTTATGTTTATTTGTTGTTTTTGTTCATTAAAACCTCATTGTTGTTTATGCCACGAACCAGTAGTTCAGGAGAACCATTATTACGCTTTAATCCTGAACCTTATCTCATTGAAATAATGGCTAACTAATAGAAAGCTGAATGATTAGCCGCTTTGGCTAATTCTCAATTAAACCTACAGAATGTAGATAGCCCAGGTCGGGTACCTAATCTAGATAAAGAGGACCTGGGAAATGATGATTTAATTGAATAGGCTAATAGGAGGCGTGTAGCAGGGGCAGTTGCACCTGTAAATAAAAATCATCCATTTAGAAGAAGACCGAGCGTCAAGCTGCACAGTTTAATGTTGACAATGATGAACATTTAGATGGAACTAGATCTATAGGAGTAATCACTCTACCAACACTAGCTCCTGGGGTGAAATTCCACATCACCAGCACTATGATCCAGCTATAGAATCTGAAAGGACTCTTTGGTGGATTACCTGGTGATGATCCAAATCTATATTTGTTAAATTTCATCAGTATTTGTAAGTCATTTGATAATCCTGGAGTGGGACAAAATGCTATTCGTTTAAGATTGTTCCCACTGTCTCTGTCTGGAGAAGCAACTATGTGGTTGAATCAGCTGGCTCATGATTCTATAACAAACTGGAGGTAATTGAAAGGAGCTTTCCTAGAAAGGTTCTTTCCTCTCTCTAGATTGTTACAGTTGAGGGATGAGATCAGCAACTTTACGCAATTGGCAAAGAAAGTTTTGCATGAGACTTTGGCGAGGTTTAAAAGGTAGTTGACTCAATGCCCAAATCATAAGATGAATGAAGAATACTTGATGGAAATATTCTACAGAGCTTTGAACTCACTTACAAAGCCAATAGTGGATAATGTTGCAGAAAGAGCTTTTACGGAGCTCACCTTTACTGAGGCTGCGGTTATGTTAGAAAGAATAACTAAGAAATGTAGAGCTTGGCATTCCAGAGATTATGTGGTAGCAAGCAATACTGGGTCTAGTGTAATATCAGTAGAGTAGCGTAGGAGAGAAAAGAATCGTGATCAGGATATGGCTAACATGAAAACCCAGATAGATCTGCTCACAAAATATTTGCTATCAGGGAATGAAGAAAAGGTAAAAGTTGTGGGGTCCCACGGTAAGAAAGCTGAATCAAACACAGAGAAAGAGGCTAACTATCTACATGACTAGGAGGGTTTCCAGATCGGTGGTCAAGTAAACCAAGGTTTAAACCATCAATGAGATTGGAAGAATAAAAGTGATAGGAGTGGACATTGCGTACCTCCTAGAAGCCATTATAATGCTGCTACTAGTTCAGGCAAAATGTCCATAGAGGACATAATGGACAAACTATTATAGGGATTTGAGGCGACCAATTCTGGGGTGACTATTGTGAAAAGTAACATATCTTCTATGAGTCAACTAGTAAATTCATACTCAATCGCAATTTAACAACTGGAGCAGTACATGAACCAATTATCCATAACATTTAACCAATGACAGAATAGGAATCTACTAAGTGATACAATTCAGAATCCGAGGACTGATGGATCGTGGATGGCCATTACCACTAGAAGAGGTAATATGTTATCTAGTCTAGGTTTGGGAGCATCCTCTTATGCTAATGAGGTTGAAATATATTGGGAGATGGTTGATGAATCTCTAGTGGTGCTTATAAAGTTGGGAGGTTTAGAAAAGAAAAGTGCAAAAATGGAACAACCACCTAAGCAGAAACATGTTAGTGATATGGAGCAAGGCAAAAGAAAAGAGGTAGAAGTTGCTCCAACTGAAATCCCAAGGCTGCCACCCCATCTCCACAAATATTAAAGAATAAATAATATGATGGCAAGTTTAGCAAATTCATGTCTATGTTTAAGCAGTTGACAGTGAATGTGCCCTTAGTTGAAGCACTGGAACAGATGCCCGGATATGCTAAGTCTATAAAAGTCCTGTTGACGAAGAAAAGGACTGTGATCTATGAAACGATAGGCAATCTTCATCATTATAGTGCTATTGCTGTAAGATCTATTGTCCAGAAGAAAGATGATCCGGGATCATTTACTGTTCCATGTACGATTGGATTGCTAAAGTTTGAAAAGGCCCTTTGTGATCTTGGGGCAAGTATAAATCTTATGCCATTGACGGTTTGCCAAATAATGGGTTTGGGAGATACTATGCCTACCAATATGTGGCTTCTAATGGCTGATAGATTCGTAAAAAGGCTGATTAGGATTCTACATGATGTACTTGTAAAAGTTGTTGAATTTATATTTCCTGCTGACTTTGTAATTCTTGATTGCGAAGTGGACTTTGAAGTACCCATTATTTTAGGTAGGCCATTCTTAGCAACTAGGAGAGTGTTACTTGACATGGAGATGAATGAGATAAAATTTAGGCTTAATGAGAAAGAAATTAGCTTTGAAGTATGTTGGTCTATTAAACAACAAAAGGAGATGAGTGTATTATCGATTATTGTTGTATTCTACGAGGATGAGCGAGATGTACTAGTTAAGGATATGTCTTTTGTGGAGACCATAGTTGGTTTGGTTAAAATTGCAAGAAAGGATGTGAGTGACCTTAAAGTGGTGGGACTAGGAATAAAGCATTGTCTTGATCCAACAAATGAGGTACAAATGGTATCATCGATGTATTTTGATGAAGTCTGTGTAGTCAAGATAATCGACTCATGCCGCGACGTTAAATAAGGTGCTACATGGAAGGCAATCCATAATTTTGTTTTCACTTTATCATTTTAAACAAAAATGCAAAAAGAAGAGTCGAGCCACGACCGAAACTACAATGCTTGGTGGGAGGCATCCCATCCTTCTAATCAACTTTAATGTTTTATAGTAAGTGTAGTATGCATAAATAGATATGTTGTTCAAGGAAGAACAAAGAATTAAGTGAGGGGTGGTGATCTTCGGTGTATTTATACGCTTAAGCACCACAATTTATTGATATTTTAGCTAAGTTTAGAAAACAAAGTGCCTAGTTTCATATATTTTTACTCTACTTCAACGTTATTAAGCTAACCGATGTGATTAGCATGATTTTAGGTATTAATGAGGTAGATGAAGACATAATGGGTTTGTGGAATGCGGATGGCATATGTGTAACGCCTCGAAACTAGGTCCCGGAGCGCCACATGATGCTTGAGGCTATGAGTAGCCCCAAGTTAACCCTTTGAGTCATTTTCATTTAGTTCAACACAAATTAATGGGGTTTCCATAAATAACCCTCAAATATCAACAGAGTAATCATCATCCAAGAATAAAAGAATTTCAGAAAGATAACAAAATACGACTTATTAGTCAACTCCCAACATCTATACTAGTCTGACAAGCCTCTAAGAAAATCAATAAAACAAGCGAACCACTGAGACATGCCCCAACTGACTCATACTCAATTATCAAATGTAAACAATTCCGTGAAACCAACATCAGACATCACGTCCTTGGAACATGAGGACTCACCATAACAGAGGATGTAGAACAGCGTGCCCATAGAACCAACCTTGAACTGGGGACCTGAACCTACATTCCGAGAAAATGCAGCCCACATCCGAAGATATGGGTCAATACCAGGGAAAGAAATCGAGTATATGGGGGTGTATACAGTTGTATAAACATCATTATCATAAATATTGATAAGAAATATGCAGGATATATGAAACACTCTCATAGCCCAAAGAAAATCATTATAATCATTAAAGGATGAAATAAGTACAATAACACATGTGAGTCATCATATAATTTTTCAATCACTTTCAGTTCATAAAAAATATCAATTCTCATAAGGTAAATATCATTTAAATCTTTCCAAAGAATAACTTTCACAATTCCATTTTCAAATCACTTCACCATTAACCATAGACACAAGGAAACACATACATGCTGGGAGATCCTATAACCGACATAAACCATGTGAGCTACATGGAGTCCAACATACAACCCACGTTGGGGAGAGTCATCCTATCCTTTCCACCAGAGTAGGACTATCGATATCAAATCCACACAAACTAGTGATCACTATATAAATCAGCCTCAGGCTCACTTCTACGGGGGCACGTAGTTTTAGGGAAGTAAGGTCGCATTATACCTCCTACTCGGTGCTAAAGATTTCTCCCAGATTTAGCTCAGATGATTTCAAAGACAATCCACAGTAAAACAGTTTCAGTAGTATATAAATATACATTGGGAGCCATCATGCTTCCCGTCTATCAAAATCAACCACGTTGTGGATTTCTTTCACACTCGAGTTCAAAATAACTCCATTAAGACAAAAAGGTCAAATCATTCAAAATATCTCAAATATTCAACATCAACATGCTTATAATAAACACTTTCACAAAAAAAACACTATTTCCAATAGGGATTCACGACCCAAATATCAAAATCAGGATAAATATCATTCACGATTCATGCTTTATATCTCAACACATGTAAATTAATATTTCAAAATCATAAACATCAAGATTTCATAATAATCATCATAAGATATGGCTTCATGCTTTAAATTCGTAAAAGTCAAATAAAAATCATGCCTTTGTAAAGAAATTACTTTTGGGCACAAGAACAAAAGAGAGTTCTTGTTGGAAAACCCCACATACCTTGAATGATGAACTTTAGATCGATACTTATTTTTGAGATGTTAATCGTGCCTTTGAATGATGGTTCTTGGAGTTCTCGAACTAGGAACTTGGAATCTTGAATAAATTTGAAGAATTAATGGTGAACTTTGGAGGTTCTTGAAGTTGGATGTAGGAGCTTAGGGTTTTCTTTTTGAGGGAATTTGATGAAATATAATATATAATGCTTCTAATAGGCTTTAATATAGGGTTTGGACGGATTTTGGGTGAGAGGCAGTGACCCTAACGCCCCTAAAAATCAAATAATTCTCGAATCTATCCTTTGGTGGATTGTTTTGATAGTCTAAAGTAGATCAACCATAATATTTTACTCCAATATCCAAATTGGATTAAATCAATTTCATTAGAAAGAGGACTCTCATATTTTTCCGTTGATATATAGTATCTCATCCAGATCATTTTGTACGAGGAGTTATGATCATTTCAAGTTGACCCAAAAATTCACTTTTGGTAAAATGAATTAGATCGACCATAACGTTTTTGTCCTATTGAAAAATTAGATGAAACCATTTTCATTGGGAAGAGGACTCTCAGAGCATTCTGTTGATATATAGTAGATTACCCAGATCATTATGTACAAGGAGCTATGATCATTTAAAGTTGGAGCAAAAATACGTCAGACCTCAGTACTTTTTCCCGCACATTTTACTGTTCACTACTATTCACGATTCGATCGGAATATTCATAACTCGTTGCTCGGGTGTCCATTTTGGATGATCCACATATTGTTGGAAAGCTTCTTCGATACTATACGCAATGGTGGGTCATAATCTAAGACATTTCGCACAAAAAAAATTATAATTCATTCTAGAAGATAGAACCCAACACGTTTATGCATAAAATTTCAACGAAAAATTTTCTGCGGTATTACATCATCCCCCCTTGGAAACATTCATCCTCGAATGACGCTACACATGCCAAGATTAGAGAGGGAATAGAGCATACAACTGAAACCATTTGTTAGACTCATCACCACATCGTTTATCACTCCGAATTTAACATAGAATGTATAAATTCAATAAACTACAGCTGAACACATAATAAATGACAGCTGAACTGCTGCAACTTTTATCAAAAGTGCATGATTTATTAAAGAACAGTACCTTCGGCTTGATCGGAGTTCGCGGAAAATAGGTGCAGGTACTTGGATCGCATATCTGCCTTAGCTTCCCAAGTTGCACCCTCAACAGAATGGTTTCGCCACAACACCTTGACCAAAGGAATTTCTTTATTCCTTAGTCTTCGGACACTGAAATGAAGAATCTCAACAGGAATCTCATCAAAAGAAAGATTTTCTTAAATGTCAGCACTCACAGAGGAATCCACTACCGCAGCATTGCTAATATTCTTTCTAAGCATGGAGACATGGATTATTGGATGAACAGAGGAAAACTCGGAAGGCAACTCGACCTCATAAGCTACCTTACCAACATGGCTAAGAATTTTGTAAGGACTAACATAACGGGGACTAAGCTTCCCCTTCTTTCGAAATCTCTTTAGCCCCCTCATGGGTGAAATTTTTAGATACACTAGGTCACCAACTTCAAACTCACGGTCTCTCCTTTTAACATCCGCATATGACTTATGATGACTCTACGCAGTTTTCAACCTTTCCCCAATCAACTTAACTTTTTCTATAGCCTCAAATACCGAATCAGGATCACTAACAGCCGCTTCACCCACTTCGAACCAACCTATGGGTGATCTACACTTCCTCCCATATAAGGCTTCAAACGGAGCCATGCCAATACTAGAGTGGAAACTGATATTGTAAGAAAACTCTATCAACGGTAAGTGATTATCCCATCTTTCCTTAAATTCAAGTGTACAAACTCTTAACATATCCTTTAATGTCTGCATGGTCTGCTCAGCTTGACCATTGGTCTGCGGATGAAAAGCAGAACTCAAAATCACTTGGGTACCATGACCCTTCTGAAAAGCTTTCCAAAATTGCGAAGTGATCTGAGTACCTCTATCCGTAATGATAGACAAGGGAACTCCATGCAGTTTGACTAGCTGTCAGATATACAATCTAGCGTAATCCTCACCAGTATATGAAGTATGAATAGGCAAGAAATAAGCAGACTTAGTCAACCTATCAACCCCAACCCAAATGGAATCATGATGGTATCAGGAAGGAGGTAAACCAATCACGAAGTCCATATTTATCTCTTCCCACTTCCAGGTGGGAATACTAAACTCTTGCATCATACCACCAGGTCTTTGGTGTTCAACCTTAACCAGTTGGCATGTTGCACACTTAGCTACAAACACTGCTATATCTTTCTTCACACCACACCACCAATAGATTTCCCGCAAGCCTCAGTACATCTTGGTGGCCCCAGGATGAATAGAATATCGTGCCCCGTGCACTTCAGCCATAATCCTCTATCTCAGATCATTAACATTCAGGACACACAAGCTAACCTGCAATCTCAACACACCATCTCCCCCTTGGGAGAAAACCTTTACTTTTTGGTCCTTGACTGACTCCTTTAGTCTGACCAAACTAGCATCTAAGTATTGTTTTTCCTTCAGTTCTGAAACCAAAGAGGATTCGGAACTACTCTGAACCCTTATACTACCTTCAGCAGAGTCAAACAACCTAACCCCCAATCTAGCCAAACGATGTACATCACGAGCCAACTCTTTCTTACCTTCTACCACGTGCGAAACACTACCCACGGACACTCCACTTAGGGCATCCGCCATAATATTGGCCTTGCCCGGATGGTACAGTACACTTATATCATAGTCCTTTAACAATTCTAACCATCGTCTCTGCCTAGGATTCAATTCTCTTTAGGTAAACACATACTGCAGACTCTTATGATCAGTGAAAACATCAACATGGACACCATAAAAATAGTGTCTCTAGATTTTCAAAGCAAACACAATATCAGCCAACTCAAGGTCATGGGTGGGGTAATTTTTCTCATGGGGTTTCAATTGTCTAAAAGCATAAGCTATCACCTAACCCTTCTGCATCAATACACAACCCAACCCAACTCTCAAAGCATCACAGTACACCACAAACCATCAACACCATCAGGCAAAGTCAAAATAGGGGCTGAAGTGAGTCAAGTCTTCAACTCTTGAAAACTCTTCTCACAAGATTTGGACCATAAGAACTTCACTTTTTTTTGGGTCAATCAAGTCATAGGAGATGATATAGAGGAGAAACCCTCAACAAAACGGCATTAATAGCCACCTAAACCTAAGAAACTTTGGATATCAATCGGAGAAATAGGTCTAGGCCAATTTCTAATAGCTTTGATATTTTGGGGATCAACTCTAATACCCTCAGAAGAAATGATATGACCTAGAAAAGCAACTAACCTTAGCCAAAACTCACACTTACTGAACTTGGCAAAAAACTTGTGATCTCTAAGGGTTTGCAAGACAGTTCAGATATGATCAGAATGTTCATCCTCACTATGGGAGTACACTATGACAAACATAGCTAGATATGGTCTGAACACTCGATGCATGAGGTCCATGAAAGCTGTTGGGGCATTAGTTAACCCGAAAGACATTACAACAAATTCAAAATAGATATAACAAGTTCAGAAAGTAGTTTTCGGGATGTCACACTCCCTAACTTTGAGTTGATGATAGCCGGAACGAAGGTCTATCTTTGAGAAATAACTTGCACCTTGCAAATTGGTCAACAAATCATCTATTCTCGGAAGGGGGTACTTATTTTTTATGGTGACTTTATTCAGTTGGAGGTAATCAATGCACATACGCAAAGAGCCATCTTTATTTCTCACAAACAACATAGGAGCACCCCGAGGAGAAACACTGGGCCTTATGATACCCTTATCTAGTAGATCTTTGAGTTGCTCTTTCAACTCCTTAAGTTCTGCAAGGGCCATATGATAAGGAGAAATAGAAATGGGCTGAGTATCTGGAAGAAGATCAATCCCAAACTCTATCTCTCTATCAGTAGGTATCCCTAGGAGATCATTTGAAAAGACATCAGAAAACTCATTGACGACGTTAACAGACTGGAGAGTTAGAGTCTCAGACTTAGTGTCTTTGACTCTAACCAAATGGTAAATACAACCCTTGGAAATAAGCTTTCTAGCAGAGGCATATTTCTTAAAGAGAAGAGCACGAATCAATAGCAGAGAGACACACTATAAGCACGATAGACTTTTGAAAGAAAGAATTACACTTTTTCCTAAAACGTCTTGTAGACTCTTGCTCATAGATGTGGCGCGCTACACACCGATGATCAAGACTCTACTTAACATGGCTTGTCAGACTCCCTAGGATACCTTAAAACCTTAGACTCAAATACAAAGTTTGTAACACCCCGAAAAAGAGTCCTAGAGCATCACACGGTGCTTGAGGCTACGAGTAGCCCCAAGCTAACCCTTTGAGCCATTTCATTCTGTTCAACATGAATCAACGGGGTTTCCACAAATCACCCTCAAATATCAATAGAATAATCATCATCCAAGAATAAAAGAATTTTAGAAAGATAATAAAATACGACTTATTAGTCAACTCCCAACATCTATACTAGTCTGACAAGCCTTTAAGAAAATAAATAAAACCAGCGAGCCATTGAGACATGCCTCAACTGACTCATACTCAGTAATCAAATGTAAATAATTCCATGAAACCAATATCATACATCACGTCCTCAAAACATGAGGACTCTCCACAATAGAGGATGTAGAACAGTGTGCCCGAAGAATCACTGTTGAACATGAAAATGAACACCTAAACCTACATTCCGAGAAAATACAGTCTACATCCAAACATGTGGGTCAGTACTAGGGAAAGGAACCGAGTATATGGGGGTGTATGCAGTTGTATAAACATCATCATCATAAATATTTATAAGAAATATGCAAGATGTATGAAAGACTCACATATCCTGAAGAATATCATCATAATCATGAGAGGATCAAATAAGTACATTAACACATGTGAGTCATTATATAATTTGTCAATCACTTTCAGTTCATTAAGAATATCAATTCTCATAATGTAAATATCATTTAAATCTTTCGAAACAATAGCTTTCACAATTCCACTTTCAAATCACTTCATCATTCACCATAGACATAAGGAAACACACACACATTGGGAGATCCTATAACCGACATAAACCATGTGAGCTGCATGGAGTCCAACGTACAACTCACGTTGGGGAGAGCCGTCCTATCCTTCACATCGGAGTAGGACTATCGATATCAAATCCACACAAACTAGTGATCACTATATAAATCATCCTCAGGCTCACTCCTACGGGGGCATATAGTTCTAGGAAAGTAAGGTCGCTTTATACCTCCCACTCGGTGCTAAAGATTTCTCTCAGACTAAGCTCAGATCATTTAAAAGATAATCCACAAAAAAACAATTTCAGTAATATATAAATATACATCGGGAGCCATCATGCTTCCCATCTATCAAAATCAACCAAGTTGTGGATTTCTTTCACACTCGAGTTCAAAACAACTCCATTAAGACCAAAAGGTCAAATCATTCAAAATATCACAAATATTCAACATCAACGTGCTTATAACACATACTTACTCAAAAAAACACAATTTCGAATGGGGATTGACGACCCAAACATCAAAATCATGATAAATATCGTTCAGGATTCATGCTTTATATTTCCACATATGTAAATTCTTCTTTCAAAATCATAAACATCAAGATTTCATAATAATCATCATAAGATATGGCTTCATGCTTTAAATTCATAAAAGTCAAATAAAAATCATGTCTTTGTAAAGAAAATTACTTTTGGGCACAAGAACGAAAGAGAGTTCTTGTTGAAAAAGCCCACATACCTTGAATGATGAACTTTAGATCGATACTCATTTTTGAGATGTTAATCGTGGCTTTGAATGATGGTTCGTGGAGTTCTTAAACTAGGAACTTGGAATCTTGAATAAATTTGAAGAATTAATGGTGAACTTTGGAGGTTCTTGAAGTTGGATGTAGGAGCTTAGGGTTTTCTTTTTGAGGGAATTTGATGAAATATAATATATAATTCTTCTAATAGGAATTAATATAGGATTTCGACGGAATTTTGGGTGAGGGAGACTGACCAAAACGCCCCTAAAAATCAAATAATTCCCGAATTTGTCCTTTGGTGGACTGTTTTGATAGTCTGAAGTAGATCAACCATAATATTTTACTTCAATATCCAAATTGGATGAAACAAATTTCATTAGAAAGAGGACTCTCATATAGTTCCTTTGATTTATATATTATATCACCCAAATTATTGTGTATGAGGAGTTACGATAGTTTGAAATTGACACAATAATTTGCTTTTGGTAGGCTAAAGTAGATCGACCATAACTTCTTATTCCGATAGGCAAATTGGATGAAACCAATTTCATTGGAAAGAGGACTCGCAAAGCTTTCTATTGATATATAGTAGATCACCCAGATCATTATGTACAAGGATTTAAGGTCATTTAAATTTGTCACAAAAATACGCCAGGCCTCAGTATTTTTTCCTGCACGTTTTACTGTTCAATACTATTCACGGTTTGATCGGAATATTCATAACTTGTCGCTCGGGTGTCCATTTTTGATGATCCACATATCGTTGGATAGATTATTCGATACTCTACATAATGGTGGGTCATAATCTAAGACATTCCGCATGGAAAAATTTATAATTCATTCTAGAAAATAGAACCCAACACGTTTACGCACAAAATTTCAACCAAAAATTTTTTGGGGTATTACAATATGACACAAGAGAGAGAAGAAATCTTGACCAAATGTGGTGCCTAGAAACTATGTCCAAGACTAATTTGTTATTTATAATTAGTTCAGGGACTTAGAAGGAAATTATGAGCGAAGAGATTATTAAAAGACTTGATTTCTGATATTTACATTATTAATTATTCTGTATTATTCTGAGAGAGGCGAAAGGCGGCTTAGCTTGAGGAGAGAGAGATAAACATTTGTCTCTCTTGTTTTCAGTATTCGCATACCAAGATCGTCTTCTAGTTTTTTGTATGATGAATATATTTATGACGCTTTTCGTTTTATTCATGAGTAGGCACGTTTATTAGTTAGGGTTATAGAAGCCTTATAGCATACAATATATTACTTTGGATTTTTAATTCAATATTCATTGAATTGTTTACATCTTACTCTCTTCGTTTATTTTGATTTCTCGTGGTTGCAAACATAGAGGATGTGCCTTAAAACTCAACTTGTTCAAGAGAAAGGTTGTTGTTCAGAAAAGAGAGTAGTGAAAGAAAATAGGATTTCCAATCACTATTTCATATGTTTATGCCTTAACAGGATTAACTACTTGGAGATTTCGGATTGTTTTTGGTAAACGCTTTTGATTCGAGAGAACTAAAGTGAATTAGTCCTTGATGGTTGAGAAACACTAGGATTATGTTATTAAATACAGTACGTTTCTCTATAAGAACGATGCATGCATGAATTTGTAAAGCCCATAGTTAGAAAGTATTGAAAACTGTAAGGTGGACAAAACCCTAGCTTGCTATTTCTCTGAACTTGAATACTACTACACATATTTCATCTTGTTAAACTGAAACCATTAATTTGTGAACTGAATCAAATCCACCTATTTATTTTACAGAAACGAACGATTAAAAGTCAACTAATCTGCACACAAATTAATTAACACCATATTCCCTATGAGATTCGGCCCCTACCTAGTTGGGTTATATATTTGACAACGACGGCTTACTATCTCGTAAGAGAGGTGTAATTTGAGCATTATCACCTTGTAGCCTTCTTCTTATTAGTGTGGCATACTACACACCAATTAAATGGACACTACCCGATGCAATTTTGCAGACACCCTAGGACCATGAATCGTGCACTGATACAAAGCTTGTCACTACCCGAGCCGAGGCCCTGCCCGCATTAGCATCCCAAACCATAAAGTCTCAGGTACCCATCTTTGTTTGGAAATCAATCAAACCATTCACATATTCTAAGAAAATGGAGAAAAATATAATAAGACACAAACTTGATAAAACTCTTAATTCATTTGAATAATACAAAATTAGGTTCATAACATTAAAAACATATGACACCAAGCTGCAAAATCTCTAAAGATATAAAATCAACATCTGTCTAAAAACTAGGAAAAAGCTCCCGTTTGGACCATAAAATAAAGTGTAATGACAAAGTCAAATAGCCAGGCCTTTCAAAATAGAGAAGGCTCTCCAACTGTAACTCTTTGATACCCCAATCTACTACATAGTGGGAACCCAAGACTGTGACTCAGATCCTTAAATGTAGGGTTCAATAGAGATGTACTAATACACAGAGCAATCTAAAAAAATACATATTTATACAACATAGGTGAGAGCTTTTTGAAAAATAAGGGTAACACAAAATCATTTGAAAACACATGGGGATAGTATGATGATTTTCAAAAAAAATTCTTTTCTTTGTAACTCAATTTACTTTAGCACTTTTGAGTTAGATGGCACACCCTACAAGTTTATGTTTTCACAGACTGCCAAATCTCGGCTTGTCGATAAGATTGGAGTACTAGTAATGGGAGGACATGCAAGATCATAAAGTAGGGTGTCAAAATCCCCAATAAAGTCAATATGTCATGTTTGGGGATAAGATCACAAAGCAGGGCTCCTAACAATAGTCCTGAGTTAGGATGACATAATACAAGGTACACAAGATCACATAGCAGGGTACCAAAGTCCTGTATCAGCAAATAACGGTTTCCAACATAGTGTCTCCTAACTCATTTTTTCATAGGGTAACCATCCAACTCACATTAGTCCAGTTTTAGCTTATTAAAATAAAATAGGCATCATGCTCATAACCTTTTTTTTTTCAAGGTCTATTTCTCGATGGGGTATCAAACTTGCAAGTCATTTATAGGCCACCATTTCACAACCTTCCATATACAAATCATTCAACAGATGCATATTGTTTATCAAATCCATAAAACTTAATAAACTCATCATTTGTTTTTAAACTAGCCCTCAACATTAGTTTACATAATTCTATTGATCAAAAAGAGGCTCTTAAACCAAGCTCTCAGTAGGGTACAATTATACCATACAAGTACATAAATATCATCATGGAATTTAAAGTATTCACAATTCATATTTAAAGCCATCTTTCAAGTTCAAAACATAGACACACAAAGTCATAGCAAAGATTTTTAATAAAAGTAACCTTATGATCAAATTGTTATCACAATGAATGCCCTTCTTAAACATAAAAAACCATGTTTCAACATATCATACTTAAATAACTTTATAGGTTGTTAAAATTCATAAAAACATATTCCCATTAGATTAGGACAGCCCCACATACCATGTATTGATTATTTGAAGATTGGAAACCTAATCTTGACTCGCTTCATAAAAATCTTGAAGTTAAATGGCTTGAATTCTTGTTTTGGAGATGAGTTAAATCTTGTTTCTTGGTAGGTGGTTAGGGTTTTTCTTTGAGAGACAATATGAATAATAGTTTGTATAAAGCTTTTGGGAGCTGAAATTAAGTGTTATGGGAGAATTTGGGTGAGGGGAAGTTACCAAAGCAGCCCTAGACGCTTTAGGAACTGAAATAGCGTATGAAGTAGCTCGGTATGGCTTTGGCCATCATGTCACATTGCCCATCGCGTTGAGTACCATTGAACCACGAACCAATCATGTCGGCTTACTGCCTCTCGCGAAAAATGCCATAACTTTTGGCTCGGGTATTGTATTCAGGTGAAATTGGTATCATTGGAAAGCTGACTCAATTGTCTAAATTTTTGTGGGTTTTGAGATGAAAAATTCCACATGTATCAAAAGTTATAAACTTTCAAATTTGACCCTTGTAGAATCAAATACCAAAATATGAATGATTCAAAGGATCTTAGCTCAACCTTGCTCTAAGTTATTTCCATGAACATTTTTCACCTCATAATCACTTAACACACTAGGATAAATATCATGTTACATGAATTTAATATCAAATCATGGGTTTAGAGTTTACGAACATAGGAACTAAGGTTTAATTTCAAGCACCAAAATATGGGGTGATACATTTCTAATCATAGCAGCTACAACAAGATCATAGCCATAGATCACATCTAGTAAGACTGCATACCATATATCAATATTGAGGTAACCTCATTAGACTACGTGGTGAACTAATGGATGAACACATAGTAGAGAGATCTAGCTGATAAATAAAACCCCAAAAGTTAGATCCTTTGAAGCCTTCTAGGAATGATATACAGTAGAAGTTAAAGTTAATAACGTGGAAGAAAAGATTGAGAATGACAGAAATGTTAGAAGGCAGAGGTACGTGGACGAGCTCGTACCAATCTGACACTACACGAATATTTGGCTAAAGCATAGAGAAAGAATCTAATTAATTAAATATTCACTACACATATTGAAGAGAAATTGTACCATCCTGCAATAATTTACTCATGTGATTGTGTCTGAGAAAAACTTATCTTGACATTTCAATGAAATAATCACTTAAATTTAAAATATAGCAAAGATAGTCCTGACTTATTCCATATATGAATATATATTAGCATACTTTGAAGAAAATCAACTTCTTCTTTAGAAAAAGACATAGCTATAAATTCTTATTCCATCAACTAGTCATCTTTAATAATGGAGCAGTTCAAGTTACCCATCGAAGATTACGTGGTTCTGACATAACAAGAGTTTACTGGAATTTGTAGTACAACAAATCTGATTATATTTTCTATAATTTAGGCCAAATTCTTAGACTACTGGAAGAGCTAATAATACTCTTTCACCATAAAAAGCAAAGGAATAATCAACGAGATCTCCTATAATATTTTATGTGTACAAGTCAGAATAAGAAATATGAATCTGTGATATACATATTTCCTTATTTTAACGTATTTCATTCTGATTCTGAACATTTTCGGGTTCTCTTAACATTCTAGAGACAATCCAAGTTCTTAATAGGATCGTTATCATGATTCTTTTTTATTGCAGATGATTATAAACCTAGTAACAAGATAAAATTGCAAGATCAATATTAAATACAACAGACATGATGGAGAAGGAAAACACATTATTTCAAGGTTTCATCATCCATGTAGTCAGCAGATAATGATTATTGCTCTACATTAGCTTTCATTTCCTGGAAACTTACAACTAGTCACGACCCGAACCGGGGCCCTAACCGTAATTGGTAGCCCAAGCCATCTAAGTCCAGAGATGACCTCTAATCCTTTCACCATAAGCACAGTAATATAATAATTGTGTGGAGTACTAAGGAGATTGATAAATCGTAAAAAGGAAGTTTGCAAATCAAAACCAAATTCAGAAAGCAATAACCCAAATAAAGTAGTGTTCATGTCTTCAGAACAAAATTCAAATCAACCCACACCAGCTACAAAGCCTATAACTTAAAGAATAACTCCTGAGTTGGGACATAATTTTGACTATACCTTAAAATCAAGAAATACAATTATAGAAACATATTTGAAATGTACAAATATCTTCGGCATGATAGAGGTCTCCATTTCTCACCAACTTCCCAATAAAATAATGAGCAACCTACGCTGCATAGGGTCACAAGAAAAGCCCTCTAAACCTACATCATTTGATGTGTTGTCTATGGATGGTTGTTACAGTGATTATTGGCATGTAACTCAAGAAAAGCGATAAAATATATATATTTACCAAAATCCAGCCTTAAAGCATATTCTCAACAATCATATAGATAATAAAATGTCATGGTATGGGAAAAGGAACATAAAACACGACCATTGAAAATTCAATCCTAAACTATATAGGTTAAACCATCATATAGGCACCCTTGACTATATGCGTCCGGTTACCCCTGCCAGAATGGCCATAATCCATAGTCACCGCAAGGACCGAGGAATTACGCTAAAGACACCAATAGCCAATAGCCTCCCAAAATAATAATTGCATACTTCTATTCAAAGCAAGCACCTATCTATTAAATTTAGTATAAGATTTTCTTAGGTCAAATTCCAAGGAATATAACTCATGAGATATGATGAGTTATGTGTCCCATTATATATCAAATTAAATCCCTTTGCTTCTTCATCCGAACGCCATGGACCGTTCAACAATCAGAGTTCCCAGTCAAAAGTTATGAGTTTTTAACGAGACACTATCTAGAGTGCGCGATTGGGGTGCTGAGGCAATATTGGTGCATCTTGTTTGGATTTGCGAGGAAAATCCCTTTCTTCACATTTATTTTCATTGTGCGATCCTTCATTCGCAGATGTTAAAAAATGTTTTTCCTACTCTAAATCAATGGAAAAATAGTCCTTTCACCCCCATTCAACTATAACTCCCCCAATTCATCATATAATCATAAATTTGTTCAAAAATCTATTGAAATCCTCCCAATCCCTCATCCTCTTCATCTCAAGAATCGGAAGGAGGGATTTCTCAATCCTAAAGTTTGTAGATTCCTAACTCAAGGTTATTATTCAATTTTTTTCTCCGTCAAAGGTACATAGGTGTAAGACCCCGCAAAATCTTGTTGCTAAATTCAACTCATTTAGCTCCTTGAAGCTTTTTAAAAGATCCAACGCTCAAAAAATTTTAATAAGTTTTCCAACACTTAGTCTCATTTTAAGCCTCCAAACTTTGGGGAATTATTTGATGACCTTCCTGACATCCGTTTTACGATTTTCAAGTTTTGTTCTGATGGGGCAAGACAAGAGTATATTCCAAGTAAGGTTTGGAATTTTCAGAATCCGTTTAGGGCACGTTTGGATTTCAAAATAGTAGCCAAATGATATGGAGGGGCGCCTCCCATAGTATAGCCTTTGTGGGAAATTCAACACCAAAGGTGCTGCCCTAATTCCACAAGGTGCTAGCAAAGGCGCCGCCCAGGGTACAAATGCTCTACCAAAGGCGCCGCCTTTTTTGTATAGTCTTTATACCAAGTTTTTAGCATTACTCTTTCGTATCTTGGGGGTAAATTTGGTCATTTTCCCACCCCTATATATATCATAAACATGGGATTAATGTTCAAAAACACCAAATTATACTCTCTTTTTACAATTTCTCTTAAGAATGCCCTAGGGTTTTCATAGAAGGTTCAATTCCAAAGGAATTCACCATCAAATTTAAAGAATCTCTTTGTGAATCTTCATAGAATCATAAGATAAGGTATTCTTAGGGTTTATTCATTGATTCCTTTCATCCATGAATCCCAAGAACCCTCTTTCAAATTCTATATCATGATATTTATGTAGTGAATGGATTATGTTCTTGTTATTGATGTTGAATGATTCCCAAGTTGGAATCTTTATGTGTTTTTATGAATCTATGATATAATATGAGTTAGAAACATGTAAATTCGGTTATTCATGATGAATAATTTGTTGATTACCCCTATGCCTAAGTTTTACATGTAAAGTTTTTGATAAAATTCCTAAAAGACTAGAAATCATGTATTATAGTTAAATTGTGACCTAAATGACAAACTCATGCTACACATTTATGAAAGAAATGACTTCTATGATATTATTACTAATTATGAATATTGGTCATATGTTCAAGAAGAGTCAAGTCATTTTGTGTCAGTTTCAATCTATCGAGTCCTGGGGGTACTTGTACCCAAAAAATAAAGTTGTGTGCCTAGAGCCAGTATCATGTTTTAACGATATATTTAGTCAAGCAATGATCCATAGAACTCAGTTAGTCATGCAATTCAGGAAAGCTCAGCAACCCAGAAATCTCTGGAATCCTAATAGTTCAGTAATCTCAAGGATCTCAGTACTCAATAATCTCAAAAACATCAGTATTCTCAGTAATCTCAGTGACTTCAGTACTCTCACTCAGTCCTCATATCTCAGTAGTATTCCGTCGATCAATGGAACTCAGTAAACTCAGTTCAGCTCAGCTAAACTATTCCATCAGTATCAACTCTATCTAGTTAATCAGTTTAGTATCTATTTATTTAGGAGTAGGATTCAACACAGAGTGAACCCAGGGATGAGGATACACTCTGTTAGCTAGTAGAGTGTGCAATCCTTAGTAGCAATCCCTCCATTCTAGAACTATATAGCCAGTGTAGGTAGAGATGCACCCTACGCATTTAGGGATTTATACATCTCATTTGAGTTTCCTATCAAGAGGGGTTGATGGAAAAACTCCCTATCTGCGAGGGTATACTCATAGCTTATCTTTACCCATGGTATGGTACTGACACGCTTCTAGCTGGGGTTACAGGTTGTACCCCACCAGTTCAATTTTGAGGCATGTCAGTTAGATGATTACCTCCAACAGTCTCAGTCACAGGATTAGTTTTAGTATCAGTCTCAGTCTTTGTAATAGAACTAAGATAGTTCATCAGAATATAGACTGTCAGATATAGTTAACTCAGATACAGTAACTTAGTTGGTTCCATCAGATTCAGGACTTTTATATACAGTCATTTATGTTATCTGTTATATCACCACATGTTATTAGTATTTAGCTTCAGGACTATTAGATACAGTAAACCATACTTTTCTAAGATAAACCAATCATGTAAATGCAAGCTCAACTTAGTTAATGTATCATGCCTCAGTTTTAGATCTCAGATAATCGGTCAACATTCAGTTCCTAGATACCTTATACATCGCTTCGGTCTTTCTTCAATATCTTAGTAAAGTCAACATTCTTCAAGGGACATAGTGTCCCAAGGCAGAGATACGTTATAATTCCCCTAAACTTTCATAACATAATTATCTTATTCTCTCCTCACGTAATGAATAAAGTTTGGAGTAGGGGATACTTATAAATTGGCCCTTAAGCTCCAAGATCAGTTACACGCCATGTATTCAAGACTCAGTTTAGCTTACGAAATTCAGTTCATGCATCCAATTCTAGTATCAGCCATGTCCTCATATTGTCGTACATGCATACTTCTAGCATAATATGAGTTCATTAGTACTTTTTAATTTCCATAAAATTTTTATTGAACCTACTTAGTTCAATGTTCAAACTACCATTACAAACCTGATATCAAATTTCCATTACAAACTTGTTGTCAATCACCATTGTTCATTAAGTCGTGCATTCATTTGTTTGCTCAGTCATGTATTCATGCACCAGACATGAATTCTCATTGCAAGAAATTCAGTTCGTTAGAACATTCAGTCATGTGTCCATGAGTTAATTATCCATGTATTAGATATGTATGAATTCAGATTATCATTCATACATCTGATATGCATGTTCTGTATGTTATATTAAGCTCTTCAGTTATCACAGTCATGATCTGATGTTTTCAGTTGTGTATTTTCTATACATTCTTCAGTTGGACTTTTCTCCCATCTCAGTCAGTTTTATTCGAGGACGAATGTTTCCAAGGGGGAGATATTATAAGACCCCGCAAAATTTTATGGTTAAATTCAACTCGTTTAGCTCCTTCAAGTTCTTTAAAAGATCAAACACTGAGAAAATTTAAAATTTTGATAAGTGTTCAACTCTTAATCTCATTTTAATCCTCTAAACTTTGGGGAATTATTTAACAACCTTCCCAACATCCATTTTATGATTTTCAAGTTTCATTGCAATGGGGTAAGGTAAGAGTACATTTACGGTGAGGTTTGGAATTTTTGGAATCCCTTTAGGGCACGTTTGGATTTCAAGCTAGTAGCTAAAGGCTATGAAATCGCACTGGCCATCCTATAGCCTTTGTGGGAAATTCAACACCAAAGGCTCTGCCTATGTTCGACAAGTCGCTACCAAAGGCGCCGCCCAGCGTACAAAAGGCTCTACCAAAGCCTTCGCCGTTTGTATAGCCTTTGTACCGAATTTTTAGTATTACACTTCCGTGTCTTAAGGGATAATATAGTCATTTTCCAACACCTATGTATATCAAAAACACGGGATTAAGGTTCCAAAACACCAAATTATACTCTCTTTTTACAATTTCTCTCAAGAACAAGCCCTAGGGTTTTCAAAGAAGGTTCAATTCCAAGGAAATTCGCCGTCAAAATTCAAGAATCTATCTGTCAATCTTCGTAGAATTACAAGATAAGGTATGCATAGTATTTATTCATGGATTGCTATCATCAATGAAGCCCAAGAACCCTCTTTTAAATTCTATATCCTAATATTTATGTGGTGAATAGATTATGTTCATGTTATTGGTGTTGAATGATTCCCAAGTTTGAATCTTTATGTGTTTTTATGAATTGATGATATCATATAAGGTGGAAACATTTAAATTTGGTTGTTCATGATGAATAATTTTTTGATTACACTTGTGCCTATGTTGTGCATGTAAGGTGTTTGATAAAATGGCTAAAAGACTAGAAATCATATAATATAGTTAAATTGTGACCTAAATGAAAAATGCATGCTACACCCTTATGAAAATAATGACTTCTATGAATTATTATGAATTGAGAATATTTGTGAAATGATCAAGAAGAGTTAAGTCATGTGGTGTCAGTTTCCTTTTATTGAGTCTTGGGTACTTGTACCCCAAAAATATAGTTGTGTGCCTAGAGCAAGTGTCATGTTTTCAAGACACCCTCAGTCTATTCACTATCCATATAACTCAGTAAGTCATGTGACTCAGGAAAGCTCAGCAACCCAGAAATCTCAGTAATCCCAATAGTTTGGTAATCCCCATGATCTCAGTACACAGTAATCTTGTAAACTTTAGTATTCTTAGTAATCTCTATAACCTCAATATTCTTAGTCAGTTCTTAGATCTCAGTAGTATTTTGTCAATCAATAAAACTCGATAAACTCAGTTCGGCTCAACTAAAGCGTACCATCAGAATAAGCTCCATCTAGTTAATCAGTTTAGTATCTATTTAGTTGGGAGTAGGATTCAGCACCGAGTGAACCCCAGGACGAGGATACACACTCTCAGATAGTAGAGGGTGCAATACTTAGTAGCAATCCCTACGTTCCAGAACTATATAGCCAGCGTAAGTAGAAATGCACCATACGGGTGTAGGGATTTGTACATCTTATTAGAGTTTCCTATCCAAAGGGGTTGATAGAAGAACTCCCTATTAGTATGAGTATACTCACAGCTTGTATTTATCCATGGCATAGTATTGATACCCTTTTAGGTGGGGTTACAGGTTGGATCCCACTAGTTCAGTTTTAAGGTATGTCGACTAGATGACTACCTCCCACAATCTTAGTTCTAGTCTCAGTCTCAGTCTTAGTAATAGAACTCAGATAGTTTATTAGAATATAGACTGTCAGATATAGTCAACTCAGATATTGTACAGAATTTAGTTAGTTCTATCAGATTCAGGACTGACAGATATAGTAATTTATGTTATCAGTTATATTAGTTATCAGATCCCATGTAATCAATATTCAGCTTCAGGACTATCAGATACAGTCAACCAGACTAGTTCTTCATAATAAGAACTATTAGAAATGGTCATTCAAGTGTCAGTAATATATTTTCAGTCCTTTAGCACTTAGCAATATAGTATCAGTTCCTCACTTATCAATAACTCAGATATTGGGATCATTGAACTTAGTTATTTAATATCCCAGTATTCATAATCTCAGATGTCAGGGTATCCATGTTATCAGTAGACTCAATAGTTAGATCTTAGCGTTTAGCCCCATCAAGATCTTTGTTTTTGTTACGTATTTATGCATGTATTCTAATGTTCCTATTATTCAGTCCTTTAGTATTGTTCATGCATATGAACCATTTGCATTCAATCTACCTCACTTGCATACCAGTACATTCCAAAGTACTAACGTATTTGCATTATGGTGTTTTATTTTATGCCATAGGTTTAGGAGCATAAGATCTAAAGCATCAATAGCATTCCAAATTTTAGCAGACAGAGTAAGCAGTGATTCCTCATCATTTGAGGATGATATTATTTGATTATATCATTCTTTCAGTACTTATCTCTTTCAGTAGATGGAGTTAGTTGGGGACATGTCCCATCAACTCCTTATTTAGACACTTTAGAGGCTTTCAGACTATAGGATGTCAGACAGTTAGTTCAGATTTTTATTGGAATTGATTGTACCATTTTTCAGATAATCTAATATTTTATCAGATGTTTTATTTAATCTTGAACCTTATGGACTTACATCTTCTATTTCACATTTTATAATGTATGTATGCATATATACCATATATTTTGTAGTTTACAGGTACAGATATCAGTCGGGTTAGCTTGTGGTCCTTCGGGGTCATGAGCATCATGTACCATTCTAGGTACCAAATTTGGGACGTTAGAGTAGGACTATCATAACTATCATGGGTGTAAGTTAAATGATTCAACAAGGTTTAAAGTATATATATATGTATATATAATGGGTTTTAAAAAATATAGAAGTGGATGCATTATAAACTGTATTTTATGATGAAATTTTTTATTTACTATCGAATGTTTCCAAAAACATGAACTATCATCTTGTCTATATATGTTTTGAGTTTCAAGAAGTGATTTTAGAGCATGATTTATGACATTCCCCCTCTTATTATGAGATTTATTGTCTTATCATGTTATGGGTTGTTCAAATAGATAATGAAAAGCTTGAGATTAAATGCTTTACTATCATTTGTGGGTTGACATTGTTTTATTATCTTATGAAAGGGTGTTTTTCTTATGTTTTAATGATCTATGAGAGGGTATTTTTCTTGTTTAATATACGCTCTTTGTTTTATATATTAAATTGCATGTGATTGATGAACTAGATGGCCAACCTATGTTAAAGTCATTAAAGGAAAGTATTTTGCATATGTTTTCAGATGATTTTAAAATAATAACTCTTATGTGATACGTCATGTTTTTGAATGAGAAGGGCTATAGACATGGTATGATATGATATGGCTTGTAGGTCTAGGTATGATGATACCTATTATTAAATGCCTTTAATATGAAAATAACGAATATTATAAGCATGAAAAATGATTTTAAAAGGTTAAAAATGGCTTAAAGTGGGTGAGATGGTTATCTAGAGAAGGCATTGAGTGAAATGGCTTATTGCTGGAAATTATATTTAGCCTATGCGGGATTTATGATATGTTATCCTACATAGGTGGAAAATTAGGATATCTCGCATAGGGTGCCTACGCTATACTCACATGGGTGTATACCAATTTATGTACACTAATTCTTGCGGGAAACACAAATTGGGTGCTTGGTCGCTGAGTTAATGGCAAATTCCATATAGCTTATGGGATTGTAGACTTGTAGGGTGTACCATCTGGCTGATAACAAAAGAAAAAAGTTGAGTCTATATTTTTACAAGAATGATTTGAAGCTCTTTAATTATTCCTATGTGTTTTTATATATATTATGATAAATTAATTACACAATGCTCTCGACTATTTTTTATGAAATATGTGTAATTTTTTAATGTTCAGCATACTATTTCTTTTCAAGTATTGACCCTTACAATACAGGTTTGAGGCATAGTCCCATGATCCATCACATCAGTATAAGATTTGGATACATCAGTATTGGTGAGCTATCCATCCTTTGGAAGGCATTTATTCTTATGTTGAACTCTTTTAGTTATGATACAGTTAGGGGCATTGTCCTGGCCTAGATAGTTAGTATTCAGTAGAGCCTTCATAGATGGGATTTGAGTATTTTACTGTCATAACTTTATTGACATATTTTGATTATAAAATCAACTTGAATTTCATTATATCTTGCGCACTGTTATTTATGTACGGATTATGCTTATGATAGTATACTAAGGTGTCTCTTGGGCCTTCTTGGTTCGGGATTCCCATTACGGCTAGGTTCTCTACTTGGGTCGTGATCAGCTTGGTGTCAGAGCAAAGTTCAAGGTTCCAGGGTGTCTACAAAGTTGTGTCAAGTAGAGCCCCTTTTATGGGTGTGTAGGGCACGACACTTTTAAGGAGAAGGCTATTAGGCATATAGGAGATATTTCTTATGCTTTCCTACTCTTGATCATGTGATTATGTTATTCGTATGAAAGTTATCCAAATCCCTTCCTAGCTTTAGTTCTATTGGCTATGTCATATTATTGAGGCCATACAAGTTTAAGAGTTTAGATTCCTAATGAAATAGTGCTTTACTATTGAGTCATCAAAAGTTATGAAATTGTACAAGGGCTTGAGAGGAGTCGATTATTATTTCAAGTGTATTGATTCAAGTGTATAGCTTTATCTTAATGAAATCATGCTTTTCAGTCTGAGGTAAGAAGTGTATTCAGCCACTTTTCAAAAGTTTTATTACAGATGCCACACTTAAGGATAGAGATATGTATCAGAATGTTCAAAATGTATTTCCACCTGAGAGGTAAATAAGTTAAGGTGTTATAACCTAACAATAGTAAGATGTTCCCGAAGTTAGTGATATGAAGCCATAAGTTTAGAAGTCATAGTGAGGGTAACTCTTGAGTGAAAAAGGTAGTTGTAGTTGTGTAACCTGTGAGTGAGGGGTCGTATGCCTTTCATGGTGATTAGTAAATATTGTAGCAATATTTATAGATTATATGGTAGTCCGTGGAGGAATTGATTAGCTATGATATTTATTTATTTAAAATAGGGAAAGAGCTCAAAATGGATAGTTATAGTGGTTCTAGAAATCATTTATAGATTTTTAATGGAATGTAAATGTTCTATACACCATAATGGGTTACATTATAAGATTAAGATTGTCTATCCTTCCTATGTGTTTTTACTACAATGAGGGTCCCTTGATTTTAAATTTTGGTTCTAAGAAAACATTGTAGGTGGGAAGATATGTAGTAAAGTTTAAGGTGTAGTTGTAATTTTGTGGAGAGGATGAACTTGTGGGCTGTAATTAAGTGAAATAAGAGAATTAGGTTGATTTCTCTATTCGATGGACTAGTATATTATGTGGGATATTTCTTCGGTGGTACACGATTGGTGCTAGGCACTAGGCTTGAACATTGGATATGGATTGTGGTGATAAGAATGTTAACTCAAGAATTGTGATACAATATTTGTGGGAATGAATTAACGCTCTATATAGTGCGTGAAAAGGGCCTAGGTTGATAACTTATGGAGGGTTTGAGGGGGTAATTGTGATATATGTAGTTTGTATATTTATACATGTACAAATATATATAATTGGGGACTATTATTGGGGAATTTAGTTTGTAACATCCCACATGTTACGGGGTCAAAAATCCAGCTTAAATGAGCCTACATGTAATACCCCATACTAATACTAGCTTGTTTCAGCTCTTACTTGCATACTTAAAGTTTTTAAGGCTTGAAATTTTCACTAAGTGTTGAGGACTTAGCCATTTTTAAAACCTTCTAACTTTGACAAATTTTAAGTTGACCTTCTATGCTTCGAGATGATGGTTATTGAGTAAATTCATGTTTAGGGGTGTAAGACGCATGTCTCGTGTATGATTTGGATATTTTGGACAATGATTGGGTCATGTTTGGATTTCAAAAATAGTAACTAACCGCGATTGCACCTCATCGCAGTGGCTATAGCATTGGTAGCCTTGGCGCATCACGGTGAGGTGTATTCTCCATGTTCTTGATTCTTAATTTGAATGCATGTGTCATGATATTTATCCTTTTGTGTGAAGTGCTAATTAGGTAAAGAATGCTCATACAAATTACTTAGAGCCAAGTTGAGCTAAGATCCTTTGATTCATCCAAAGTTTGGTAATCAATTCTACAAAGGTCAACTTTCAAAGTGTATAAATTTTTATTTATTCAGATTTTTCCAGCTCAATACCCACCATACTATAGATAACTGAGTCAGCTTTCTAACAATACCAATTTTGACTTAATCTGATATTCGAGTGAAAAGTTATGGCATTTTTCATGTGAGACAGTACGCCACTGCGATTACACTGCATCACAGTGAGCCTTCAAACCGCAATCTGGGTTACGATATTTTGGTTTAAATGAATGAGGGGCAATTGGGTCTTTTTCCACCTCAACCAAGGTCGTAAAAAATAATTTTAAGCATCCATTAGGGCATTATTTGCCCTCATTCTCCTATTTTACTCTCAAGAATAAACCCTAACCAATCCTCTTCAAGATAACCCATTCCATCACCTTCTTTTTTAAAAAAAACAAGAATTTAGGGTTCCTAATCCAATAAGTTCAATAAAATCATTCAAGAACATCCGCATGGCTTCAAAGTCATGTTTTTACATCAAATTAAGCAAAATAAGGTCTGTGGGGCCATGAACAAGGATATTCCTTTCATCCGTGTGCCCAAAACTAACTTTTAAAGAAGAATTTACATGAATTTATATGATTTGCAGTCTAGGGTTCATACCCAATTATCATTATTGGAAGATTATGATGTTACAAATGATGTAAATGTTGAATTAGATGTCTACTTCCACATCTCTATGTGTGTGACTTGATTTTACAGATTGAGAATTGAATTTCGTTATCTTGACTAGAATTGTTAATGAATTTCAAGATTTTTATTAATGTGCATGAACTTTGTGATTTGATAAGATTTTCAAGAATGGGTTTGAAGCCCCTATTTTAATTTTTGATATTTCAAGAAAGATGATGTTTAAGGAATCCTTAATAAGCATATAATCAGAGTTTAAGCAAGATTTGATCTTTAGATCCTCAACTAAGATATGGAATCCACACAGATTAGTTTAGATTACAGTTTAAAATAGACTGATGCATACCTAGTTTTCATTATAAACCCTTATGCTATTTTAAAGTCGATTTCCTACAGAATGAGCATACAACTTAAAAGAAGTAGTATTTAGCACCAAGTTGGGTATTTTTCCTAGTTCACATGCCCCAGAAGTACGAGCCAACGTAGGTTCATATTATCATAGTATGCTCGTTTATATTGATTCAGATACAGATTGTGATCACTTAGCTCAAGGTATACTTCTTAGAAAGAGTATGACACCTCTCCTCAACATGAGGTTTTCCCCTATGGGTATTAGACATTGCAACTATGATAGCTCACATAATGTATGCCGATTAGAAGAACTTCCCTAATAGAAAAGAGCAATAGAAAAGATTTTTCAAAGAAACTCACTAAGTCCTAAAAAAGAATAATAGAATAGCTTTTGGAAACTAAGTGTAAAGTCTCACAATTTTATTCAGATATTGTTTTACATAAGTCATTTACAATTAGATTTCAGCTTTAAGTTTATAGATGATAAAGGTGAGTCCTTTTACACTTAGCTTGGATGATTTGAAAACAGACTTGACTTCATTCCTACTTATTCCACAAATAGAAAGAGTAAAAGTACAAATTTTAGAACTGATACAAGTCAATGGCTTCCTTAGCTTTTCATGACATCTTTGGAGGCCAACATCTAAAAGCTTAAGACTTCGTCCCCCAATAGCATAAGGATATACAAGGAAGGCTCGTTTTGAGCATGACTTAAAGTAATCCCGCATGTGGAAGGTTGCTTGGATGCTTAATTATTGTTAACCCGAGAACCAAAGCCTTGAATTATAAACCATCTTCGATTTTGAGACCATTGAAGAGGCACCATTCATTCAAGTCTAACGCACCTTGGCTTCCCCTTCATTAAGTGTATTTTGGAAATTTCACATTGTGTATTTACACATCAAGGCATCCCCTCTCATTAAGGGAAAAGTTGTCTTTTTGTCTTCTTTTGTAATATACTCTAAGTAGGACTTTTTAGGTCTTTTCTCATTAGTTGAATGATGAAAATATAAGATATTTAAAATCCTCTCTCGTGGGTGTAGACCACCTTATTTTATTTCTCAGTTAAGGATTTGACTAGCCATTGTAGCTTAGGGCTTGGAAAAGCTAATATTGTTCTTTGCTTGGAAACGGTGGATCTTGAGGTGAGTTGATTCCCTTGGCGGTCACCGTAAGAACTTTGTTCCTGTTAATGTATTTTGTAGAGTCTTTAGAGGTTAATATACTCTTTAGTTGATACATTATGTGTTTTCTTTGTGTAAAGGTCCCTATCTTCTTTTCTATTTAAGTTTGTGTTAGGTTTCCATTTGGTATCTTGTTGTGTGGAATGTTTTTCGAAAATTGTGGGCTTTTTTGTGCTCATTTAGATATCCATTGGTGTCATTTGGTACCATATCATGGCTTGATATTGTTCCCACAAGATAAATCTTGGGCTCATAAACTTGAAATTAAATAAAAAAAAAAGTGTTAGGAAACTGAAGAATCAAAAAGAGGCAAATCTGTCCATTTTTTGTGTTCTTGGCCGAAACTGTGTTCTTCTTCTTGTTGTTGTTTTGGAAGATATATGTGTCTATATCTAGGTGTTTTTTTCTTGTCTTAGTTGTTTGTAAGTGTCACTTTTGTCTTCACTAATACCCTTGAGTGTAGATCTAAGTTGAGTTTGAAAATTGTTGTTGGTATTGTTGTTACGGTTTCAAGAACTTGAACATTGTTAGTGTTGTTGTGTGGACCAATACATGAATATGTGGTTTGAGCTCGTGTTTATGATATTTTTTGTGGTTTTTAAGCTTGAAAAAGGTGTTGTTGATTGTTGGAGGTTCAACATTAGGCTAGGTTTTCAAACTTCTATTGAAAGTTCTTGTTGTTCTAGACTATCTTCATGTCTAGTTGCAAAAAGGCTCTTCAATAGTGTTGTTTGATCTAAAATTCAACTAGAAATAAGTGAGGCCTTTGTTAGTATTAAAAAAAAAATCCCAAAGACCTACCAAAAGGGAATGGGGACAAAAAGATCTACAACAAACTTGGTACCAAAAGAGGGAAAGAACACTTTTCTTGGTGTCCAAAAGAAGAAAGGGCCACCAACCCTTCAAAAAGTTGTCTTTCCCAAAAGGTGTAAGCCAAGTCAAACCTTTTTGAATGTGAAAAAAGGCTCCAATCCTGATATTTTTCTTCTCCAAGGCCGAAATACAGTTTTCCAAGAATTCAAAATTGAACAAAAATTTGAAAGTTGGAAAACTAAGAACCTTTAAAAAACTGCAACCAATCCTAGACTGCCACATCACCAATTTTATATAATACCAAAACTTACGGCTCAAAATATTGGATTATTAGTTTCTTGTTGTTGATTCTTAGTTTCATTTTTTTATTCTTATACTAATTGGCAACTAGGAAGTATCTACTAAGTTGTAAATTAATTTTTGAATACTTTTCTTTCGTGTCTTCATTATTTATGTGCTTTTCAAGTTTGTACCTCGTAGAAACTTCTGTTTTTTAAGTTCAAAAGTGAGTTTTGTTTTGTGTCTTCAGCCAATCAAAACAAGAATCCATTATGACCGTCAAGTAGGATTGCCATCTTATTAACTACCGGCGTATATGCAACTTCAATATTTGCCGCTCCAATTGTTAAAATTAGAAAGGTGAGTGTATACGAGTGTTGGTCAGCAGATTTTAGTACTAATCTTGTTTTTTTTTTGTTGGTGTCTTTATTTTTTTTTTATTAGGTACCATGGATTCCTATAATTTCAAGGCCACGTGTGATCGCATCAATGACTATCTTGAAGATATGAAACGACGCATTAAAATTATACGCCAATTGTTACCCAAACTCTTCCCTCGAAATCCAATTTTTCGAACAACTTGTGATGAGAGATTCCCAAAGAAATTTGCTTCCCAAGCTTTTGATGGACTTTCACACCAAGGTAAAGACGGACATACTCATAAACGTCAAGGTAAAATAGCTAACTCATACAATTTGGTGTATGTGAGTCATAGTCATGCAGCTAATAAGCCATTGAGTGTGAGTAATAGCCTACCTACATTTGATTATATTGATTCTTTTCTATTTACGGATGATATACATGTTATGCGAATGGATACACTAGTTGATCCTATAAATGACCGAGTTGACTATTCTTGTAAGATTGACTTGTGTCCACCTAGTGTTGAAGCTATTGCATTGAATAAAAGTACATCATCATGTGAATATGGTGTTGAAAAACTTATTTATGAAATTGGTTCACCACTTGAGTATGTGTGTGATGTGATTAATAGAACTCAAGTGAGTGAAGTACTTAAAAATATTGGTCAACAAAATAGGAGTGAACCTGAGAGCCATTCTTTGGACAATCTTATGATTGAAACCTCTTTAAAACTTGTTATTGATCTTCTAGAGAGTGAGGAATTTTCTAGTTCCAAATCGATCTATGAGATAGATCATGTTATATTTAGGTAAAATGTATTGTTTGAAGATGATATACCCACTCCTAAGGAACCTAGTTTAGAAAATTATGGTATAGATTGAATTGAAGTTTATAGCCAATATTCTAATCCACTATGGTGTGACAACATTCCTCTTAAATATAGAAATCTCTTTTTGAAAGATGAGAGTACTCTTAAGGGTAAGGAATTTTAGTCCTTCTAAAAAACATGAGGGCGAAGGTGCCATTGACTCGTCGGAGTAATGTTTCTAAATTTGTATCCTTTTTTGACACACTTGTGCTTTCATTTCATGAATACTAACTTGATGATGCCAATTTTCCTATTTTATTGAAGCAAAGAATGTGTTTGTTCTTAAATGCTTTATTTTCACCCGTGAATACCTTTATACTAGGTTCTTTCCTATACTACCTCTTTGCCTATGATGACATCCATCCTAGTTTTGGATTTGTATTATGTAGAGGTACGAAACTTATTGGTTGGTCCACTTGTTCTAATGACTATGCCATATGTGTTTGGTGGACTTTAAGACAAATAGTAGCACCATATTTGATGGGGTCACTTAAAGAGGTGATGAAACAATTGTTCTTTATGGTCCTTAAGTTATGGGTAGCCTTGCCTTTGGGACTTTGGGATACTATCGAGTAATTTGTAGTTTCTTTATCTCCAGATACTTGTCACAACCATGCCCTTTGTGATATTTTTTCTAAGCTTTTCATGACTAACACAATGGATTCATGGTTGTAATTCATGTATGTTCTGCCTTTGCATGATGATGTTTATTATTGTGCTAACTCTAACCTGTATGCCATGAGGAAGTTGTGCTTGTTTGTCCTTACTCTGGTTTTGCAAGGTATGGATTTAAGGTTGAATCCTTTTCAAGTGGGGAGGATGATACAAGTTAAATGGCTGCCTTAGCTTTTAATGAAATCTTTGGAGGCCAACACCTAATGGCTCAAGACTTGGTCACCCCAAGAGCACAAGGATATGCAAGTAACGTCTGTTTTTAGCATGACATAAACAAATCCCGCATGTGGAAGCTTTCTTGGACGCTTACATTATTGTTAACCCGAGAACCACAATCCTTGATGTATAAACCATCCTCGATTTTGAGAGCATTGAAAAGTCACCATTCATTCAAGCCCCACACACTTTGGTTACCCCTTCATTAAGGGTATTTTAGACATTGCACATGGTGTATTTACACACCATGGTAGCCCCTCTAATTAAGGGAAAAGTGGTCTTTTTTCTTCTTTTGTAATATACTACAAGTAGGACTTTTTAGGTCTTATCATGTTAGTTGAATGATGAAAATATGAGTCATTAAAAATCTTCTCTCTTGAGAGTAGACAACCTTAGTTTATTTCTTAGTTAGAGCTTGGACTAGCCATTGTAGCTTAGGGCTGGAAAAGCCAATATTGTTATTTACTTGGAAACGGTGGATCTTGAGGTGAGTTGATTCCCTTGGCGGTAACCATAAAAACTTGGTGCTTGTTAGCGTATTTTGTAGAGGTTTTAGAATTTAATGTATTCTTTTTTTGTTATATATGTGTTCTCTTTGTTTCAAGTTACATATCCTTTTTTTCGTTTAAGTTTGTGTTTGTTGTTTCTGTTTGGTGTCTTGTCATGTAGATTGTTTTGCGTTGCATGTGGGCTGTTTTGTGATCATTTAGATACATTTTGGTATCATGAACTAAGTATTATGGCTCACAAGATTTATATTGTATTCTCTAATATTCATGATCCATGATTTTTAGCTTTTAGTTATTCAAGCCAATGTGAGTTGTTTACACTTAGCATGAATTCTTTACCAGTTATATACACAGTTAGTTACTTTTGTTCTTATGCATTCACCCCCACATGCTCAGTACATTCCAAAAGTATTGATTAACATATACGTCTATGTGCTACATTTAATAATAATGTAGGTACCATTTGTAGCAAGCACATTATATTTAGGCAGTTGTATATTATAGCCACTAGATGATGAGTCCTCCTACTTTGGGGACTTTAGATGTTATTCATGTACTTACTTTCTTACTAATATGTATTGATTAGTGGCAGCTGGAGTCACGTCCCAGCTATCTATAGTTAGCATAGTAGAGGCTTCATAGATGTCAATCAGAGTCAATCATCTAATTTCAGTTCCTCTTTTCTATTTTATCAGAATGTAAAATTGTATCAGTATTGTATTTTCCTCAAATTTAATCATGATTATGTTTCCACACAGTAAACTTAGTTATTTTACACTTATTTAAATTTGTTGCTTAATAGTATGCCAGCTCATGGGTTAGTTTGGGGTCACTTGTGGTCCTAAGAACTATGTGACATTCAAGGGGTAGTCTAGGGGAGTTACACTACATAACCCCTATCTTAAGCATAAAATTCTTCGAATAGAGTTTCTATGCATTGGGGGAAGTTTGGTTATGGAAAATAGGTCGGGCATCATGATGGGGTAGGTTTGCATTGGCTTCGTGCTGCAAAGGATCCCGTGGACTCACTGCCTCAACTTTGCCCTGAAATTCAACGACAAAGCTACTGCATTGCATTGGTCATCGCACTGTAAAAGTTTCCATTGGTCTTCGTGCCATGAACAACCCTTCTTTTTTCATCGAGACTTTGTTTTAAAGGTGTTTTAAGATTATTTTGGTCTTTTTATGTCCTATAGGCTGTCCAATCTTTTCATAACCTATTTTTAAGCCTAAAAATATTTGTATTCTATCAAAAGGATCACTCTTTATTCCAAAATTAACGTTGAAATGCATTGAGGTTAGAGTTCAAGCTAAGAGGCTAGAGGAAGTTAATAGTAGTTCCCTAGGAGGAATGTCATAGCAAGAAGTTAGTACTTTTCCAATAGTAGTGTATTCGGGTGAGCCTAGAATTCATGTGTATAATTATACCCCTCTTGTGTAGAGAGTTTTTGTTATGTATTTTATGAGAGGATATGTCGACAAGTCTAGGATTATTACTTTGATCTAAAGGGGAGAGTTTTTGTTATGTATTATCATAAGTTTGCATAAACCTATTTTATCTTATAGAACTTATGATATATGCATTGATGTTTCTCATGGTGCCAAGTCCTAAAAATTCATGTTGTATATGTTTAAGCCAAAATGACTCTCTATTTATGATCTGGACATTTGACATATGAAGAACGTTGTGCCCATTGTACATTATCTTAAATCTCAGGCCCCAACTTGAGTAGATCAACTATTATAAGTTATAATTGAGTAGGGTTACTCCCATTTGTGATTCTTTTATTTTAGACCCTTAATGACCCTCCTTATGAAGGATGATAGTGGTTATGAAAGCATAGTAATGCTTTAGATACGGGAGTAGATGTTTGTGAATATTTTTGTTTGATTACTCGAGCTAAGGTTATAGCTGAAGAGGGAAGAAAAAGATGAACTTTCATTATGTGAAATTATTAGGAAAGGGGATTATGTGGCAAAAATCTATGTGAGAGTGAGTAAAGTTGCTGGTTTTAGTGAAGTGATCCATAAAGTGGGTGTAGTAAAGGTAGGCTTAAATGTAGTGATTGATGAATACAAAAACCATTATGCTATGTGGATATTACGCCTTGATTTACAACCTGAGGTTGTGATAATTTTAAGTAGCATTCTTAAAGGGATTGTAGGGTATAGAATCCCATAGATTAAGCTAGCAATTTTTTAACTCCTGGTTAGGCTTAAACATTAAAGTACTATATATTAGGACTCAGACTGTTGTAGTTAGGTGTCGTGGGGGTTTGTAAGTTGGACATGATGAAGTATGCCTATCATTGTATGGGGCATAGTCGAGTAATGTCACTAAATATAACGTCTAATGGTCGTATAATGTTGTGGGGAGGATACCTCTATTCTGATGTTCAACACAACCTTATTTCATGATAGGTATCATATAAATCAAGACCTTTGAGAACCAAATGAACTCTTTTCTTATTTTTGATGATTATAATTTATAGAACTCATGTGCAATGTCATCTCCATGTTGATTCTTATTATTTTATGCTCCGTACTTACATAATTCACTTGGTAATGTCATCAAGCTCTTGTTAAATGCCTATGTGTGTTTCATTAAGGGTGAATTCTTAATATGATGTTACATCCTTTCTTCAGTACTTCTATAGCTTCACCAAGTTCCTACCCATCATTCGAGGAAGAAAGATACCAAGGGGGAGATAATTTCACATCCCACATTTTTGAGAAAGTGTTTGAACTGTCCTTCTTATGTATATAGACCCAAACCCAATGATATTTATTTAGGTAGAAGTGTGAATAACAAATCTTTGTTGTGGTAACATGTAATACCCTGCACTTTTCCTAGCTTAAATTCGTTCTTAGAATGTTAAGAAATAGCCTCCAAGTTGTCGTAGAGAGGGCCAATTTCCCAGTTGTCTTTTTCCAGTAGCCCGACGTGATACTGGCATGTCGCACCATTGGCCAAAATGGCATTCTAAATGGGTACCGCGATGGTGGTGCATCACGAAGTCAACCCTTTTCCCAATATTCTTAGTTCCAGTGAGCCATTGTAATTGTGGCGCATCACGGTGGCCAGCCAAATTGAAATTTTTTTGTCTTTTCTAGTTTCGCCTAGAAGTTTAAAAGGGGTATTTTGGTCAATTCCTAATCCCCTATTCCATCCAAAACACAAGATTAATTTATTTAAACCACTTTGTGCTCATTATTCATCATTTTCGTCCATAACAAAACCCCAGAGTTCTAAAACCTCTTCTCCAAGAAATCAAAATCTTCCATTGATTCTCCAAAAAAGCTTAAGATTGAGGATTTCCAAGGCAAGATAATCAAGAATCCATCTCCAAGAACTGAATTAGAAAAAAATAATTCAAGTTTCTTCATCTAATCATCAATCAAGGTATGTGGGGTTTATGAACAAGGATCTCTTTCCATCCATGTGTCTAAAACAAAGTTTTATTTACAAATTCATATTATTTTAAATGAATATTTATGAGATTTGAATTAGGGTTCATGCCCGTTATTGCTCTTTGAAAGATTTTGAGATTTCAAGTGTTTTAGAAGATGAATTGCATGTCTATTTTCATATCTTCATGCCTACTGCAGAAATTTACAGATTTTTAGATGAATTATCATTTTCTTCATTACTTAGTATGATTATTATGATGTTTTGGCATGAGTTTTATGCATGGGTTACCAAGCCCCAAGTTTATATGTTGAGATTTTGAGAAAGATGATGCTTTAAGCATATTCTGAATTGATTATATCAAATTTACAATACAGTTTTGATCTTTTAATCGTCAAACAAGTTTTGGAATCTACTTTATAGATTTATTATAGATTACAGAAATCAAACTAGTTTTATTTATAGACTAATTCAGATAAGCGCATAATTGGTTTCATAATAAACCCTTATGCTAGTTTTAAAGTAGATTTCCAAAGATTTGATCATAGCAAATTAAAAAGAGTAGTATTTAGCCTCGAGTTGGGTATGATTCCAAGGTCTCATAGCCCCAAACTACGTGCCACCATGAATTTGATATTAAAGGGCCCATAGTGGGCTGAGATAGTGCTCACTTAAGCTGAGTTTATGTTCCCTAGCAAGAGTATGACACCTCTCCCAATTGGGAGGTTTCTTCCTTAGGAGGATGAGACATTGGACTCCATATAGCTCTCATGGTTTATGTTGGTTAAGAGAACCTCCCTTGCAGAACAGTTTTTCCCTAATAGTAAATCCTAAGAGAAAAGATTTATAGAAAAGCTTTTAGAAAACTAACTGTAAAGGCTCACAAAGTTTACTCAGTTTATCATTTACAGAAAGATAATAGTTACAGACTTCAACTGTTGATTTTAGATTTCATAGGTGAGCTTTTTCTACACTTTGAGAGTATAATTTACAAACAAAATACGAGTATAGCTTTCTAAACTAAATATTATGACTCACTAGATTTATAAAGTATGATTCATTTATTATTCATGATTTTAATATTTCAAATATTCCAGCTTATGTGAGTCATTTACATTTAGCATTCATTATTGTATAAATTATGATGATGACATGATGTTTTACTTATGTATTTCACCCCATATACTCTGTACATCCTCAAAGTACTAATCCACATAAATGTCTATATGCTACATTGTCTCATAATGTAGGTTCAGGTGCTCAGTATCAGCAGCATGAGTAGTTAAAGCATCTCCATCTACATCCGACTATTGGTGAGTCCTCATAGTTTTGGGAATTACTACTCAGATTTTGCAGCTTATCAGTTTATGAAATTTTAGCATACTTTTCAGACAGTTTGAATTAGCTGGTGGTTTTTCCCAGTGACTCTCTAGATGTTAGTCGTAGAGGCTTGTTAGTTTACTAGTTGTTATTTACTTATTAAGTATTGATGTTTCATACATTATATTTAGATTATTCTTTGTTATTTTAGATAGTTTTTGTATTCAGTATGACTTTTATTTCTATATTAACATGATTATAAGAATTATATCTAGTAGAAGGGAGACAGGGTTAGCTTAAGGCTACTCATAGCCTTGAGCACCGTGTAACGTCTCAGGATCATATTTTGGGGAGTTATAAACTCAGTATCAGAGCTAGAGGTTTTTAAAAGTCCTAGGGAGTCAGACAAACTACGTTATATAGAGTTTTGATCATGGGTGTGAAGCGTGCCATATTTATGAACAAGAGGCTATGGAACGTTCTTAGAAAATCATCTCTTTCTTTCATGATCTATCATGCTTATAGTATCTTTATCAGCTTTTAAATAATGCTCTTATGTGACAGTTGATAATGCCTCCTCGTTGAGATAATGCCCAGAGAAATAATAACCATCCTCTTCAACCTGCAGATCTTTTGAATAAGAATGTATCCCATGCTGAGTTTAGGGAAGTCTTTCAAGCGTTAGCCTAAGCTATGACTGACAATGTTTAGGGCAATTATCATAACAAAGCTACAGTCCCACTCCAACAGAATTGGGATTTAGCAGTAGATAGAATCAGAAACTTCATGAGAATGAATCTGCTAGATATCTTTAGGTCAAAGACAGGTGAGGACCCACAACTTTATTTATATAAGGTGAAGAAAATCACCCAGATTATGCATGTTTTTGAGGTGGAGAGTATACAGTTAGCATCTTATAGATTGAAGTATGTAGAGTATGATTGGGTAGTTATATGGAGGAATGGTAGATGTGACAATGTAGTTCCTTTGGGTTGTCAAGTGTTTCGGGATACTTCTCTAGGTAGGTTCTTCCCACATGTGATGAGGAAATCTACGATAGAAGAGTTTGTGTATTTGTGGTAGGGCTCAATAATTCTGAAGGAGTGCTTTCTTAAGTTCAATCAGTTTTCTAAGTATGCCCCTGATACGATGGTTGATCCTAGGGATAGTATGAGCAAGTTTGTTACTGGAGTGTCTAGCTTGGTAGTCAAGGAGTGTAGGATTGCCACACTTATTGGAGACATGGATCTTGCTAGATTGATAGTGCATGCTCAGTATATTGAGGCAGAGAAATTGATGGGAAGATACAGAAATAATAAGTGGGCTAGGATAGGACTATTTTAGTATGGTCATAATAGGTCTCAGGGAGGAAATCATTCGCAGTTTCAGAATCGTTCATCTATGTCAGCACCATCTTTATCTAGTGATCCCATTCCCAAAGCTAGGTAGGAGCAGTGGGGTAAATCTTCTATGTTTAGATCTCCAAATAGTGTAAGTGGAAGACCTTGTTATCCTCCTTGTGCTAAGTGTGGTAGGAATCATCCCGGTGAGTGCTTAGCTGGATAAAACGGTTGTTTTGGTTGTGGAAAGTTAGGTCTTAGTATTATAGAGTACCTGTATCCTATGTAGGGAAATAGAGATGATCGTCTCCAAACTCAGACTGCTAGTGCACTAGCTACTTTATGTTACCTAGTCCCTCCTTACGGCGCATCAGCCAGTACCGGTGGCGGTCAGCGCAAGAATCGATTCTATGATTTACCATCCCACAGAGCAGGAGGATTCACCAAATAAAGTTTCTAGTATGATTCTTGAATTTCACCTTGATGTTTATGTATTGTTAGACCTTGGGTCGAGTTTTTCTTATGTGACCCCGTTAGTTGTAGTAAGTTTTGAGAAAAGTTCTGAAAAGATCCCTGAGCCTTTATTTGTGTCAACCAAAGTAGGTCAATTAGTTATTGCTAAAGAGATCTATAGAAAGAGTCCAGTCACTGTTCATCATAAAGTCATGTTAGTAGACCTAATAGAGTTAGATGTGGTTGAATTTGATCTTATTCTTGGTATAGATTGGCTCCATTCTTGTTATTCCTTTATATATTGTCGCACTTGAGTGGTAAAGTTTCATTTTCCAGATAAGCCAGTCTTGGAGTGGTTAGGTGATTCAGTGTCTCTCAAGAGTCATTTCATATCTTATCTTAAAGCCCAAAAGTTGATTTCCAAAGGGTGTATCTGTCAGCTTGTTTGAGTTAAAGACACTTACTTTGAGACTCTGCCAGTTCAGTCAGTTAGTGTGGTCAGTGAGTTTCCTGATATTTTTCCCAAAGATTTGCTTAGGGTGGATACTCAGCCTATTTCTATGCCTCCATATCATATGGCTCCCGCTGAGCTTAAAGATTTGAAAAATAAACTCAAAGTTCTTTTAGATAGAGATTTTATAAAGCCTAGTGTTTCTCAATGTGGTGCTTCCATCCTATTCTTGAGAAAGAAAGATGGTTCTTTCCATATGTACATTGAATATTTTCAGTTGAATAAAGTTATAGTCAAAAACAAATACCCTTTTCGTAAAATTGATGACTTATTTGATCAACTCCAAGGTGCCAGTTACTTCTCAAAGATAGTCCTTAGATCTGGCTATCATAAGCTTAAAGTAAGGGAATGTGATATTCCAAAGAAAGCTTTCAGAACTCATTATGGTCTTTTTGAGTTTCTAGTCATGTGCTTCGAACTAAATGCCCCAATATCCTTCATGGACTTGATGAACAGAGTGTCCAAGCAATGGGTTGAATTCTTTCAGATATTTCAGATTGGTAGGCCTCCCTTATTCTCGAAAGCCTATTCTAGAACATTGTTAGCTTAATTTATTCATAGTTCACCTGGGGTTTTGTCCCAGGGTTCAGACAAATAATATTTTTATTTAGTAGAGATTTCGCTGTCTAGAGTCATGTACTTTGAATGTTATGACCTTCATTTCGTACTGTCCAATTGAATTTAAAAGTGACCATGTTTTCGTTTATTAATCTTCCGTATTTATTTACATTGTACGAACATTGCGTATGATTACCAGATAGAATTGGGGCGCTCGGGGGTTTATGGTTTAGGGTGTCCGTCGCAGCTAGGGCCTCTGTTCGGGTCGTGACACTATGATAACATGTGAAGCTTTCACTAACAACAAATAGAAAGATCGACAAATCAAGCTACATTGAGCAGAGAATGAGGAAAGAGGAAGGGGAACTTCTTTACTAACTGTCATGTATATTGTAATGTTCCATCTGAGCATCTATATATATATATATGAGAATGCATTCCACTAGTATCATCTAGAACCTTCTCAGCTCATCAATTCAAGTACACCATTTAGCTGTTAGCTCATCATCCAACTAACAAACTAACTCTCTCAAAGATGTACGGCAAAAATCACTGTTATTCATGTATACACGTTTTCATTTGTAATGAAGAGTTTTATTGAGCGCATGGATGATAAAAACTCCCTCCACCATAATTGTGTTTTCAATTCAAAGTGTTATGGGTCGTTTAAACACATAAATTTCAGAAAGAAAACTAAAGGATGAATTCTTTACTAATGATCGTGGAATGATACAGTTTGTTACATGTTGAGAGGTTTTTTTTTCAAGGGTAAATGTTAATTGTGTCAAATTAAAAATTTCCATGTGTTTTTAATAATTCAAACATGATATCACCACCTTATGATTGTACTATTGAGAGGAGAGTGTTTTGATGTAAACTCAAATGAAAATCTATTGCATAACTCTCTCACTTGATGTTTAAAAACTATGGGTCGTCATTAACATAGGGATAAGTGAAAATGGCTAGAGATACGTTTTGATGTGATTTGAATGACCCGCAAGACAGGGTATGACGATACCCGGTGATGACAAGACCTTAAAAGAATAGGAGAGCTAAATGGTTACCCGAAGAAGGCATTTGAGTGTAAGGGCTTATCGCTGGAAACTATAGTGTAATATCCCAAAAAATACAAACAAATGTTCTTCCTGCCATTTAAAGAACATTTCTCCCAAAAAGACAAATGGAAGAAGAAACGTAAACCAGCAAGCACCTTTGCCCATTTAGGAAGATCCCTTGAATGAGCATGTTTCTCATGCAGAGTTCAGAGCTACATTCAGTACTCTAGCTCACTCTGCAGTAGCTCAGAATGCTTAGCCAATCGTTGTTCCAGTCAACGTAGTGGCCAATACTACCGCTGGTAGGATTTGGGAATTTTCCTGAATAAATCATCCTCTATTTTCAGGATCCAAATCTGAAGAGAATCTATAGGAATTCTTAGACATGGTCCAAAAGGTAATAGATATTGTAGGGGTAACTGCTAGTAAGAGTGCTGAGTAAGTTGTGAATCAGTTGCAAGATGTGGCTCATACATGGTTTAAGCAGTTAAAGGTTGATAAAGGCGCAAATACAGGGCCTACTTAAAGGGAAGAGTTTGCTACTACCTTTCTAGATAGGTTCTTTCTATTAGAGATAAGGGAATCTAAGGTGGTAGTTTTATCAACTTGAGGTAGTGCAACATGAGTGTTTTGAAGAGTACTATCTCAAGTTTACTCAGTTAGCTAGGTATGTTCCTTATCTGGTAGCTAATAGCAAGTCTAAAATGAGCAAGTATGTGTCTTTTATATATGATAGTATGGTCAAGGAGTATAGGACCACAATGTTGAATAAGCAATAGACATAACTAGGTTGATGGTCCAAGTTCAATAGATTGAGGAGAACAAGACTAAAGATAGAAAGAAGGAGAGCAAATGGGCTAAAATAGGTAACTTTAAATTCAATTAGCCAAGGTCAAAAGGTGATATACATCCTTAGTTTCATAAAAAATATTTAGTCCCGACTCCATCTTTATCTAGTGCTGCAGTACCCAAGTTTAGAAGTAATAATCGGGATAGAGCGCCAGGCTCTAAGTACTGAGACAGTGTTAATAGTTATCATACAAATCCCTTTTGCCAAAAATATGGTAGAAACCATCAGGGTAAGTGTACAGCTGGCAGTGATGCATGTTTTGGGTGTGTCAAGCCAGGCCATCAAATTTGGGAGTGTCAAGTAGTTTCTCAAAGAGGTAAGGATTTGTACCAATAGCGCTAGTCCTATTAGTCATCATTTTAAGTCCGCCACCCAACACAGCTGGGTGTCGCTTCCAGTGCTACTAATGGTTAGTGTCCAAATAGATTGTATGCCCTTCAGTCCCAACAGGATTACTAAAATTTTCCTAGTATAGTTATCAGTACTTTACAGGTCTTTTATTTACATATTTATACTTTATTAGACCCTGTCGCTTATCTCTTATTTGTAATGCCTTATAGAGTTGTCAACTTCAAAATCAGTCCTAAAATCTTAGTAGTGCCTTTTTCAGTGTATACCCCAGTTGTTGTCTCTTTTATAGCCTAGCGGCTATATGGAACCTCCCTATTATAATGTCCCAGAAAGTCACTTTAGTTGATCTTGTGGAGTTAGAGATGATGCATTTTGACATCATCCTCAGCCTAGATTGGCTCCACTCATGTTATGCTCTAGTTGATTGTAGAAACAGAATAGTTTATTTTCAGTTTCCAAATGAACCAGTCCTTGAATGAAGGTGTAGTACTACAGCTCTTAGGGGTCAACTTATTTTGTATCTTATAGCGAGAAAAATGATATCCAAGAGGTGTATTTATCATCTTGTCCAAGTCAAAAACTCCAATTCTAGGAATTTCCAGATGTATTTGTAATAACCAGGGAAATTTTTCGTTGAAACTTTGTGTGTAAACGTGTAGGGTTCTATCTTCTAGAAATAATTATAAATTTTCCATCTGGAATCTCTTATATTATGACCCACCATTTCATAGATTATCTAATAAGCTTTCCAAAGATATGTGGATCATAAAAAACGGACACCCGAGCGACGGGTTATGAACATTCCGATCGAACCATGAATAGTAGTGAACTGTAAAACGTGCAGGAAAAAGTACTAAGGCCAGGCGTATTTTTCATCCAACTTTAAACGATCATAACTCCTTATACATAATGATCTGGGATACTATATATTAACGAAAAGGTCTGCGAGTCCTCTTTCCGATGAAATTGGTTTCATCCAATTTGTCTATTGGGGCAAAAAGTTATGGTCGATCTATTTCAGTCTATCAAAAGCAAATTTTTGGGTCAACTTCAAATGATCATAACTCCTCATACGCAATGGAAAGATATGAGAGTCCTCTTTCTAATGAAATTAGTTTCATCCAATTTGGATATTGAAGTAAAACGTTATGGTTGATCTACTTCAGACTGTCAAAATAGTCCACCAAAGGACAGATTCGAGAATTATTTGATTTTTAGGGGCGTTTTGGTCACTCCCCCTCACCCAAAATCCGTCCAAACCCTATATTAAATCCTATTAGAAGTATTTTATGTTATATTTCATCAAATTCCCTCAAAAACAAAATCCTAAGCTCCTACATCCAACTTCAAGAAACCCCAAAGTTCCCCATTAATTCTACAAATTTATTCAAGATTCCAAGTTCCTAGTTCCAGAACTCCAAGAACCATCATTCAAAGGCACGATTAACATCTCACAAATAAGTATCGATCTAAAGTTCATCAATCAAAGTATGTGGGATTTTTCAATAAGAACTTTCTTTCATTCTTGTGCCCAAAAGTAATTTTCTTTACAAAGACATGATTTTTATTTGAGTTTTACGAATTTGAAGCATGAACCCATATCTTATGATGAATATTATGAAATCTTTATGTTTATGAATTTGAAAGATAAATTTACATGTGTGGAGATATAAAGCATGAATCTTGAACGATATTTATCATGATTTTGATATTTCAGTGATGAATACCCATTAGAAATTATTTTTTTTGAGAAAGTGTGTGTTATAAGAACGTTGATGTTGAATATTTGAGATATTTTGAATTATTTGATCTTTTGGTCTTAATGGAGTTTTTTTGAACTCGAGTGTGAAAGAAATCCACAACGTGGTTGATTTTGACAGATGGGAAGCATGATGGCTCCCGATGTGTACTTATATATTACTGAAATTAGTTTGTTGTGGATTGCCTTTGAAATGATCAGAGCTAAGTTTGGGAGAAATCTTTAGCATCAAGTTGGAGGTATAAGGCGACCTTACTTTCCTAGAACTATATGCCCCCGTAGGAGTGAGCCTGAGGCTGATTTATATAGTGATCACTAGTCTGTGTGGATTTGATATCGATAGTCCTACTCTGATGGCAAGGATAGGATGGCTCCCCTCAAAGTGGGTTGTACGTTGGACTCCATGTAGCTCACATAGTTTATGTCGGTTATAGGATCTCCCAGCATGTGTGTTTCCTTGTATCTATGGTTAATGGTGAAGTGATTTGAAAGTGGAATTCTAAAAGTTATTCTTTCGAAAGATTTAAATGATATTTACATTGTGAGAATTGATATTCTTGATGAACTGTAAGTGATTGATAAATTATATGATGACTCACATGTGTTATTGTACTTATTTCATCCTCTAATGATTATGATGATTTTCTTCAGGCTATATGAGTCTTTCATACATCCTGTATATTTCTTATAACTATTTATGATGATGATGTTTATTCAACTGCATACACCCTTATATACTTGGTTCCTTTCTATGGTACTAACCTACATCTTTGGATATGGGCTACATTTTCTCAGAATATAGTTTTAGGTGCTCCGTTCCAGGTTCGATAGTGAATCTCTGGGCACGCTGTTCTACATCCTCTGTTGTGGTAATTCCTAATATTCCGAGGACGTGATGTCTGATGTTGGTTTCACGGAATTGTTTAAATTTGATAATTGAGTATGATTCAGTTGGGGCATATCTCAATGGCTCGCTGGTTTTATTGATTTTCTTAGAGGCTTCTCAGACTAGTATAGATGTTGGGAGTTGACTAATAAGTCGTATTTTATTATCTTTCTTAAATTCTTTTATTCTTGGATGATGATTACTCTGTTGATATTTAAGGGTTATTTATGGAAACCGCATTGATTTGTGTTGAACTGAATGAAAATGGCTCAAAGGGTTAGCTTGGGGTTACTCGTAGCCTCAAGCAATATGTGACGCTTCAGGACCCATTTTCTAGGGCGTTACAAACTTGGTATCAGAGCCTAAGGTTTTAAGGTGTCCTATGGAGTCTGACAAGCCGCGTTAAGTAGAGTCTTAATCCTCGGTGGGTAGCGCGCCATATTTATGAGCAAGAGGCTACAAAACATTTTGCAAAAAAGTATGATTCTTTCTTTCAGAAGTATATCGTGCTTAAAGTGTCTCTCTCTGTTCTTGATTCGTGCTCTCTTCTTTCAAAAATATGCCTCCATGATGGGTGAGAAGAAATAATGATAGTCAGCAACCTCAACCCGCTAACCCATTAAATGAAAACATATCTCACGCTGATTTTTGGGTAGCCTTTTAGGCGCTGGCCCAAGTTGTTCTTGCAAATGTTCAGGCCAACCCAGCCCCGAATTCACTGCAGTAGGGAGGTAATTCAGCTATTCCCAGGATCTGTGACTCCATGCGGATGAATCCACAGAAATTCTATGGGTCCAAGTCTGATGAAGATCCACGATTATTTTTAGAGGAGGTGCAGAAGATTAGTCAAGTGATGCATGTATCTAAGGAACATAGTGTGGAGTTAGCTGCATATAGGTTGAAAGACCTTGCTTATGACTAAGTTGTTGCTTGGAGGAATGGTAGAGGTAAGGGAGTTGTCCCTACAACTTGGCAAGAGTTCTAGGATGTATTCGTGGATAAGTTTGTCCCTTTGGAGATGAGGGAGACAAAGGTGGAAGAGTTTATGAACCTATGACAGGGCTCTATGACTAGTAGGGAGTACTATCTAAAGTTCAATCAGTTGGCCAAGTATGCTCCTGACTTAGTGGCTGATAATTGGGCTAGTATGAGTAAGTTTGTGAATGGAGTGTCTAGTTATATGGTTACGGAGTGTAGGTTTGCTATGCTGAATAGTAAGATGAATCTTTCTAGGTTGATGAATCATGCCCAATAGATTGAGGCAGACAAGATTAAGGAGAGACATAAAATGAGAGGGAATAAGAGAGTTAGGCTCGAGCAGCATGAACAGGGTCAGACTAGATCACAGGGAGGGAGTCACCCTCAGTATCATGATCGTTCGTCTATGCCAGGACCATCATCTGCTAGTGCTCCCATGCCTAGAGGTAGGCAGGAGTAAGGTAGTAGGTCATATGCATCGAGGTCCCAGTACAGTGCTGGCAGTAAGCCAAATCATCCCCTGTGTCCTAAGTGTGGTAGGGCTCATTCGGGTGAGTATTGGGGTGAGAAGAGGGGTTGTTTGCAGTGTTGTGACATAGGTCACAGAGTTAGAGGTTCTCCACAGGATGAAAAAGGGCGTCGTGACTATCCCCCTTAGACCCAGACACAAACTGTCAGTGCTCCAGTTCCAGCGACTCGCCCAGCCCCAGCTCAGGGCGCCTCTTCTAGCAAAGCTAGCGGGCAGTGCCAGAATAGATTCTATGCTTTACTATCCCACTAGAAATAGATGGACTCTCCCGATGTTGTTACAGGTATGCTTTGTATATATCAATTTGATGTGTATACTTTGTTCGATCCTGGATCCAGTTTCTCATATACTACACCTTTGATTGCTGTGAATTTTGAAATAAATCCTGAGATTATTTTTGAGCCTATTCTAGTTTCTACCCCAGTAGGTGATTCGATTGTTGCCCAGAAAGTGTATAAAAAGTGTCCTGTTACCGTTCTTCATCAAGTTTTGTTGGCTAATCTGATTGAGTTAGATATGGTGATTTTATTATGATTCTGGGTATGGACTGGCTATATTCCTCTTATGCCTTTATTGATTGTCGGACCTGAGTGGTCTGGGAATTCTATGTCACCAAAAAGTCATTTTATCTCTTACCTCAAAGCTAGAAACTTATTTCCAAGGAGTGTATTTACCATTTGATTAGATTCAAAGACACTAAGTCTGAGACTCCAACTCTCCAGTCTATTAACATCGTCAATGAGTTTTCTGATGTCTTTCAAGATGATTTCCCAGGGATACGTCCTGATAGAGAGATAGAGTTCGGGATTGATCTTCTTCCTGATACTCATCCTATTTCTATTCCTCTTTATCGTATGGCCCCTGCAAAACTTAAGGAGTTGAAAGAGCAACTCAAAGATCTACTAGATAAGGGTTTCATAAGGCGCAGTGCTTCTCCTTGGGGTGCTCCTGTGCTGTTTGTGAGAAAGAAAGATGGCTCTTTGCGTATGTGCATTGATTACTGCCAACTGACTAAAGTCACCACCAAAAATAAGTACCTCCTTCCGAGAATAGATGATTTGTTTGACCAATTGCAAGGTGTAAGTTATTTCTCAAAGATAGACCTTTGTTCCGGCTATCACCAACTAAAATTTAGGGAGTGTGACATCCCGAAAATCGTTTTCTGAACTCGTTATGGCCATTTTGAGTTTCTTTTTATGGTTTTTGGGTTAACTAATGCCCCATCAGCTTTCATGGACCTCATGAATTTAGTGTTCAGACCATAACTGGATATGTTTTCCATAGTGTTCATCGATGATATACTGGTGTACTCTCGTAGTGAGGATGAACATTTTAATCATCTTCGAACTATCTTGCCAACCCTTAAAGATCACAAGTTGTTTGCCAAGTTCAGTAAATGTGAGTTTTGGCTAAGGTCAGTTGCTTTTTTGGGTCATATCATTTCTTTTGAGGTTATTAGAGTTGATCCCCAAAAGACCGAAGCTGTTAGAAATTGTCCTAGACTTACTTCTCCGACTGATATCCGAAGTTTCTTGGGTTTAGCTAGCTATTACCACCGTTTTGTTGGGGGTTTCTCCTCTATAGTGTCTCCTATGACTCAGTTGACCCAAAAGAAAATGAAGTTCTATTGGTCTGAATCTTGTGAGAAGAGTTTTCAGGAGTTGAAGACTCGACTCACTTCAGCCTCTGTTTTGACTTTGCCTGATGGTGTTGATGGTTTTATGGTGTACTGTGATGCTTTGAGAGTTGGGTTGGGTTGTGTATTGATGCATAAGGGTAAGGTGATAGCTTATGCTTCTAGACAGTTGAAATGCCATGAGATAAATTACCCACCAATGACCTTGAGTTGGCTGCTATTGTGTTTGCTTTGAAAATCCAGAGACACTATTTGTATGGTGTCCATGTTAATGTTTTCATTGATCATAAGAGTCTATCGTATTTGTTTACCAAGAGAGAATTGAATCTTAGGTAGAGACGATGGTTAGAATTGTTAAAGGACTATGGTATGAGTAGGCTGTACCATCCGGGCAAGGCCAATATTATGGCGGATGCCCTAAGTAGAGTGTCCATGGGTAGTGTTTCGATTGTGGTAGAAGGTAAGAAAGAGTTGGCTCGTGATGTACATTATTTGGCTAGATTAGGGGTAAGGTTGTTTGACTCTGCTGAAGGCAGTATAGGTGTTCAGAGTATTTCTGAATCCTCCTTGGTTTCAGAAGTGAAGGAAAAGCCATACTTAGATGATAGTTTGGTCAGACTGAAGGAGTCCGTCAAGGACCAAAAAGTAGAGGTTTTCTCCCAAGGGTGATATGGTGTGTTGAGATTGCAGGGTAGATTGTGTGTCCCAAATATTGATGATCTTAGACAGAGAATTATGGTTGAAGCACACGGGGAGTGATATTCTATTCATCCTGGTGCCACCAAGATGTACCGAGACTTGCGAGAAATCTATTAGTGGTGTTGCATGAAGAAAGATATAACAGCATTTGTAGCTAAGTGTGCAACATGCCAACAGATTAATGTTGAACACCAAAGACCTGGTGGTATGATGCAAGAGTTTAGTATTCCCACCTAGAAGTGGGAAGACATAAATATGGACTTCGTGATTTGTTTACCTCCTTCCCGACGCCATCACGATTCTATTTGGGTTGTGGTTGATAGGTTGACTAAGTCTGCTCATTTCTTGCCTGTTCATACTTCATATACTGCTGAGGATTACACTAGATTGTTTATCCGAGAGCTAGTCAGACTTCATGGAGTTCCTTTGTCTATCATTTCGGATAGGGGTACTCAGTTCACTTCGCACTTTTGGAAAGCTTTTCGGAAGGGTCTTTGTACCCAGTGCTTTTGAGTTTTGCTTTTCATCCACAGACCGAAGGTCAGGCTGAGCGGACCATCCAAACCTTAGAGGATATGTTGAGAGCTTGTACACTTGACTTCAAGGGAAGTTGAGTTGATCACTTACTGTTGATACAGTTTGCTTACAATAAGAGTTTCCACTCTAGTATTGGCATGGCTCCGTTTGAAGCCTTATATGGGAAGAAGTGTAGATCACCCATAGGTTGGTTTGAGGTAGGTGAAGCGGCGGAGAGTGGTCCTGATTCGGTATTTGAGGCTATGGAAAAATTAAAGTTAATTAGGGAAAGGTTGCAAACTACGCAAAGCCATCAGAAGTCATATGCGGATGTTAGAAGGAGAGACCTTGAGTTTGAAGTTGGTGACCTAGTGTATCTGAAAATTTCACCCATGATAGGGGTGAAGAGATTTAGAAAGAAGGGGAAGCTTAGTCCCCGTTATGTTGGTCCTTACAAAATTCTTAGCCGTGTTGGTAAGATAGCTTATGAGGTCGAGCTGCCTTTCGAGTTGTCCTCTGTTCATTGAATATTCCATGTCTCCATGCTTAGAAAGCATATTAGCGATGTTGTGGTAGTGGATTCCTCTGTGAGTGCTGACATTCAAGATAATCTTTCTTTTGATGAGATTCCTGTTGAGATTCTTGATTTCAATGTTCGAAGACTAAGGAACAAAGAAGTTCCCTTGGTCAAGGTATTGTGGCAAAACCAATCTTTTGAGGGTGCAACTTGGGAAGCTAAGGCGGATATGCGATCCAAGTGCCCGCACCTATTTTCTGCGAACTCTGATCAAGCCGAAAGTACCGTTCTTTCCTAAATCATGCACATTTCATAAAAGTTACAGCAGTTCAGTTGTCATTCATTATGTGTTCAGCTGTAGTTTCTTGAATTTATGCATTTATGTTGAATTCGGAGTGAGAAACGATGTGGTGATGAGTCTAACAAATGGTTTCAGCTTTATGCTTTATTCCCTATCTAATCTTGGCATGTCTAGCATCATTCGAGGATGAATGTTTTCATGGATGGGATGATGTAATATCCCGGGAAATTTTTCGTTGAAATTTTGTGTGTAAACGTGTCGCGTTCTATCTTCTTCAATGAATTATAAATTTTCCGTGTGGAATGTCTTAGATTATGACCCACCATTGTGTATAGTATCAAATAAGATTTCCAACGATATGTGGATCATCCAAAACAGACACCCAAGCGACGAGTTATGAACATTCCGATCGAACTGTGAATAGTAGTGAACTTTAAAACTTGCAGGAAAAAGTACTCAGGTCTGGCGTATTTTTGCTCCAAATTTAAACGATCATAACTCCTTGTACATAATGATCTAGGTAATCTACCATATATCAATGGAAAGCTCTGCGAGTCCTCTTTCCAATGAAATTGGTTTCATCCAATTTTTCTATCGGAGCAAAAGGTTATGGTTGATCTACTTCAGCCTACCAAAAGTGAATTTTGGGTCAACTTCAAACAATCATAACTCATCGTACACAATGATCTGGGTGAGATACTATATATCAACGGAAATATATGAGACTTCTCTTTCTAATGAAATTAGTTTCATCCAATTTGGAAATCGTAGTAAAATGATATGGTTGATCTACTTCAGACTATCAAAACAGTCCACCAAAGGACAGATTCGAAAATTATTTTATTTTTTGGGGCGTTTTGGTCATTCCCCCTCACCCAAAATCCATCCAAACCCTATATTAAAGCCTATTAGAAGCATTATATGTTATATTTCATCAAATTCCCTCAAAAATAAAACCCTAAGCTCCTACATCCAACTTTAAGAACCTCCAAAGTTCACCATTAATTCTACAAATTTATTTAAGATTCTAAGTTCCTAGTTCAAGAACTCCAAGAACCATCATTCAAAGGCACATTAACATCTCAAAAATGAGTATCGATCTAAAGTTCATCATTCAAGGTATATGGGGTTTTTAAACAAGAACTCTCTTTCGTTCTTGTGCTCAAAAGTAATTTTCTTTCCAAAGGCATGATTTTTATTTGATTTTTACGAATTTGAAGCATGGACCCATATCTTATGATGATTATTATGAAATATTGATGTTTATGATTTTGAAAGATGAATTTACATGTGATTTGATATTTGAGTCGTGAATCCCCATTGGAAATTATGTTTTTTCAGAGAGTGTGTGTTATAACCATGTTGATGTTGAATATTTGAGATATTTTGAATTATTTGATCTTTTGGTCTTAATGGAGTTTTTTTGAACTCGACTGTGAAAGAAATCCACAACGTGGTTGATTTTGACAGATGGGAAGCATGATGACTCCCGATGTATACTTATAAATTACTTAAATTGTTTTGTTGTGGATTGCCTTTGAAATGATCTGAGCTATGTCCGGGAGAAATCTTTAGCAGCAATTGGGAGGTATAAAGCGACCTTACTTCCCTAGAACTACGTACCCCTATAGGAGTGAGCCTGAGGCTGATTTATATAGCAATCACTAGTTTGTATGGATTTGATATTGATAGTCCTACTCCGATGGCAAGGATAGGACGGCTCTCCCCAAAGTGGGTTGTACATTAGACTTCGTGTAGCTCAGATGGTTTATGTCAGTTATAGGATCTTCCTGCGTGTGTGTGTTTCCTTGAGTCTATGGTGAATGGTGAAGTGATTTGAAAATGGAATTGTGAAAGTTATTCTTTTGAAAGATTTAAATGATATATACATTATAAGAATTGATATTCTTGATTAACAGAAAGTGATTGACAAATTATATGATGACTCACATGTGTTATTGTACTTATTTCATCCTCTCATGATTATGATGATTTCTTCAGGCTATGTGAGTCTTTCATACATCCTGTATATTTCTTATAAATATTTATGATGATGATGTTTATACAACTACATACACCCCCATATACTTGGTTCCTTTCTATGTTACTAACCCACATCTTCGGATGTGGGCTGCATTTTCTCGAAATATAGGTTTAGGCTCTCAGTTCCTGGTTCGATAGTGATTCATCGAGCATGCTGTTCTACATCCTCTGTTGTGGTGAGTCCTCACGTTCCGAGGACGTGACGTCTGATGTTGGTTTCACAGAACTATTTACGTTTGATAACTGAGTATGAGTCAGTTGGGGCATGTCTCAATGGCTCGCCGGTTTTATTGATTTTCTTAGAGGCTTGTAAGACTAGTATAGATGTTGGGAGTTGACTAATAAGTTGTATTTAGTTTTCTTTCTAAAATTCTTTTATTCTTGGATGATGATTACTCTTTGATATTTGAGGGTTATTTATGGAAACCCCATTGATTTGTGTTGAACTGAATGAAAATGGCTCAAAAGGTTAGCTTGGGGATACTCATATCCTCAAGCACCATGTGACGCTCTAGGACCCATTTTCTGAGGCATTACAATATTCCTTGAAGATCTTCCCAGAGTTTCTCTCAAAAGGGAAATTGATTTTGGAGTAGACCTTCTTCCAGATACTCAGCCTATCTCTATTTTTCCATCCAAAATGGCTCCAGCCAAATTCAAAGAACTGAAAGAATAATTAAAGGATCTCTTAGATAAGGGATTCATCAGGACCGGCATTTCCCCGTAGGACTCACCAGTCTTATTCGTATATAAGAAATATGGTTTTCTTAGAATATGTATCGACTATCGTTAGTTAAAATAAGTCCCAATCAAAAACAAGTATCCACTTCCTAGAATTGATGAGTTGTTTCTAAGATAGACATCAGTTCCAGCTATCATCAGCTCAGTGTCAGAGAATGTGACATTTCAAAAATAACTTTCATAACTCGGTATGGTCACTTTGAGTTTCTAGTCATATCCTTTGGTATTATGAATTCCCCAACAGCTATCATAGACTTGATGAACCGAGTGTTCAAGCAATACTTGGACATGTTCGTTATAGGCTTCATTAATGACATCCTTGTCTACTCCCGTAATGAAAATGATCATGCGAACCAACTCAGAATAGTATTGCAGACTATTAGAGCCCATCAGTTGTTCGGTAAATTTAGTAAGTGAAAATTATAGCTATGATTAGTAGCTTTCCTTGGCTATACTATTTCTAGTAATGGCATTAGAGTTGATCCTCAAAAGATCGAGGAAGAGAAAAACTAGCCCATACCCATCTCTCTATTAGATATTAGATGTTTCATTGGTTTGGATGGCTATTACCGATGGTTAATGAAGGGATTTTAATCTGTTGTGTCCCTCATGTATAGATTGACTCTGAAGAAAGTTAAGTTTTAGTGGTCAGATTATTATTAAAAGTGTTTTTGGGAGTTGAACACTCGACTCACTACAGCCCTAGTTTTGACATTGTCAGATGGTTTAGATGGGTTTGTTGTGTACTGTGATGATTCTAGAGTTGGGTTGGGATGTGTTTTGATGCAGAGGGGTAAGGTTGTGGCCTATCCCTCTAGACAACTTAAGCCCTACTAAAAGAATTACCCTACCCATGATCTTGAGTTAGCAGTTGTTGTGTTTGCCTTAAAGATTTGGAGACACTATCTATATGGGGTGCATGTTGATGTGTTCACAGATCACAAAAGCTTGTAGTATGTGTTTTACAAGAAGGATTTGAATCTACGTCAGAGAAGATTGTTAAAAAAATTTAAATATTATGATATGAGTGTTTTGTATCACCCGAGAAAGGCCAATGTAGTGGAAGATGCCCTAAGTAGATTATCTATGGGTAGTGTTGCTTATGTTAAGGATGATAAAAAGAAGCTAGTTCAGGAAGTTCATCAGCTTCCCCAGTTAGGTTTGCATTTTTTTGATTCATCTGAGGGTAGTGTTTAGGCTAAGAATAGTTCAGAATCTTCTTTGGTTGCCGAAATAAAAGAAAAGATAGATAAGCATCCTAGTCTAGTAAAGCAAAAAGAATTAGGCAGAGATCAAAAAGTAGAGGTTTCCTTCCAAGAGGGAGATGGTGTATTGCATTGCCAGGGTAGACTATGTGTGTCTTGTGTTGATGATTTGAGACATCGTATTCTTGCAGAAGCACATAGAGCACAATACTCAATCTATAGGAAATCTATTAGTGGAGTGGGATAAAGAGAGATATTATAGAGTTTTTAGCTAAGTGCTCCACATGCCAGCAGGTTAAGATTGAACTTCAGAAACCTAGTGGGTCCATGTAAGAATTTAATAGTCTTAGTTGGAAATAGGAGGAAGTGAACATGGATTTTGTTATAGGCTTTCCTCGTACTCGTCAGCAGCATGATTCGATTTGGGTCATGATGGAAAGAATGACCAAATCAGCCCATACTTTTTATTTAGCCAAGGACTATGCCAAGCTCTAGCTCAGAGAGCTGGTTAGGTTGCACAGTGTTCCATTGTCTATCATCTCAAATAGAGGTACTCAGTTTACCTCTCAGTTTTGGAAAGCTTTTCAGAAGGGTCTTGGTACCCAAGGTCACCTCAGTATAGCCTTCCACCCTCAGTCAGATGGTTAAGCAGAAAGGACCATTCAGACCCTTGAGGATATGTTGAGAGCGTGCGTAGTTGACTTTAAATGCAGTTGGGATGATCGCTTTTCTTTAATTGAAGTCGCATATAATATCAGCTATTATTCCAGTATTCAGATGGATCCGTTTGAAGTGTTATGTAAAAAGAGATGTAGATCTCTGATTGGTTGGTTTGAAGTACGAGAAACCACGCTAATAGGGCCTGACTTAGTGTTTGATGCCTTAGTGAAAGTTCAATTGATCAGGGAAAGGTTTAAGGCATCCCAGAGCTGACAGAAATCTTATGCAGATGTGAGAAGGAAAGATCTTGAGTTTGAGGTTGGTGATTTCATATATCTGAAGTTCTCTCCCATGAAGAGAGTGAAGAGGTTTGGTTAGAAGGGGAAGCTTATTCCCTTATATGTTGGCCCTTTCAGAATGATGAGCCATTTTTGAAAGGTGGCTTATGAGCTTGTGTTTCCTGCAGACTTAGCATCAATGCAGCCAGTATCCATATCTCCTTGTTGAAGAAGTGTATTGAAGACCCAGCATTTTACGTTCCTTTAGAAAGCATAGATTTTCAGAACAGTCTTTCCTACGAGGAAATTCCAGTCGAAATTCTTGATCGGCAAATTCGTAGACTAAGGAACAAAGAAGTTCCCATAGTCAAAGTTCTTTGGCAAAATCAGTCCATTCAGGGAGCCACTTGGGAAACAAAAGTAGATATGCATACCAAGTACCCTCATCATTTCTACTCAAACTCATACTAAGCTTAACGTAACAATCTTCTTAAAATTTCTCGTCTCCATGCTCAGTTTCAGCTGCATATCATTCTCATGCCATCATGTATTCACAGAACCAGTTTAGTCAGGAATCAGGTTTCAGAGTTATTCATTTAATAATGTTTTCATCACATACATTCAGTATGTAATCTCAGTTCCTCAATGCTTTCAGCTTATCAATCTCATTCAAGTTCAAATGAGCCCAAGGGGAGATATTGTAATACCTCAAAAAATCCAAAAAAATGTTAGCATCAAGTTACAAGCTCATACATAGTACATCATTTTTCTTTGGTAGACTTATGAGTTTTTTATGTATATTAAGGTCTCAAATAACTCCCAGCTATTAGACGAATCAAAATAACCCTTACCGATATTTTGATAATAATGTTATCTTAGACAGATTCAAATCAGTATATCTTTTTCTATACTCAGAATTTTCCAAAACATTACCAACCAAATTGTAAGTTTGGGATTAAACTAAAGAAACTACTTATTGCTTTTCATCCGTTCGTAAGTTTATCCTTATTATCATGAATTCAACTTTGTATTTTGTTCATCAAATCATGAGCGGCTAATTCCATTAGCTGGACTTATGGGATCCATGGACTAGGTTTTGATAGGTTACTAGGTATTTAATGGATTCAAAAAGTAGTACTTAAAATTCTGTTGATGTATCATATCATAGGTTCAGATGCCCAGTTCTCAAATCATGCATAGACTTTCGATACTATCAACTGTAGCAGTAGAGAGTCCTCATATTTTTTAGGATAGAATATTTTATTTTCATACTTTCAGTTCAGTAGCTAGACAGAGTTAGTTGGTGCATGTTCTATCAACTCCCATTTAGTCAGTTTAGAGGCCTTTAGATATTTCAGACAGTTAGTGAGTTTTTCTCAAATTTTAGTTGTCATTGTCAGACATTTTATTAGTATTACCAGTTTTGTTTAAAGGTTTTATCTGATTTATGACTTAAAACCTTATGGCATTTCTTAGTAAAATTCCACATATATTATGTCGCTATCAGTTTTACTCAGTGCTCATAGCAGGTACCAGCTCATGGATTAGCTTATGGTCCCTCTAGACTATAAACACAGTGTGGTGCCCAAGGTTTACTCTCAGGACGTTACATGCAGGTTGTGGATATGGGACTTATGTTATGTTATCCTACATGGAAGGATAATTTGGACATCTTACATAGGGGGATTCATATGGTGTACTCACATGAGGGGTATCACCAATCATTATGAACTCTAATCCTCGCGGCAAACTTGGATTGGGGGCTTGGCCGCTGAGTAAAGGGAGGATTCCATATATCCCATGGAATAACAAATTTGTAGGGAGTACTGACTAGCTCAGAGAATAACAAAAAGTGAGTGAAAGTTGTCAAGAATGGTTTTGAAGTTCATTAAAATATGCCCATGTATTTTTACTTATATTATGTTCATTGTTATTTTGAAATTCTCTCACATATGTTGTATAAAAATAAGTTATTTTTTGTTGTTTCACATACCGGTACATTTGTATTGACCCTCTATATTTTAGGTTCTAAGGACAAGTCTTGTAGTCATTTTAAATCGTAGATTATCGTCAGACATTCAGAGTTGGTGAGCCTTCCTTACTTTGGAAGGCATCTTGTTATGTTAGGTGGATCTCATTTGTTTTTAGTTCATTGTCCAATTGGGGTCCTTGTCCCGATTTTAGACAGATTTTTGTTTCCAGTTGTATTAGAGATTTCGCAAACTTGTATTAGATGGTTTGAATTTTATTGAACTTATGTCTGCATTGCTTAGTTGAAATAGTAAAATAATGATATTTCTATTTTTTCCCCATTCTTAATAATATATTAACGTTGTATATGATTGCTAGATAGAAGGGCTCTCGGGCCTTCATAGTTCTAGATGATCATCGCGGTCAGGGCTTCGATTTGGATCGTGAAAAACTTGGTATCAAAGCATGGTTCGTGGTTCTAGCGTCTGTAAAGTCAGATCGAGTAGAGTACTTTTTATAGATGTGTAGCACACAACTTATAAGGAGGAAGCTACTAGGTGTTTAGGAATGTTTCACTTTTCTTCATGTTCTAGATCGTTCCATTGTATTGTCTATTTAAAAGTTATCCAAATTCCTTCTTTAATCTGATTTTATAAGCTATGTCTCATTATCGAGTTGATTCAACTACAGATGATTAGTGTCTAAATGATGTGGTCCTTTCTAATTGAGTCATAAAAGATTATGAAATAGTACAAGGACTTGAGAGGATTTCATTAGTGCTTCATGGTGTATTGATTCGAGTGTATACTTTATCCTGATGAAAACGTGCTTTTTAGCCTGAGGTATAAGGTGCATTCAATCCCTTTTCTAAAATCCTTATTGCAGATGTTATGCTTAAGGGTAATGGGATATAGTAGAATATTGGAATAATATTTCCCCCCAAGTAGTAGTATATGATAAAGTGTCATAATCTATTAGTTCTAAGATGGTCCAGATGTTAGTGATCTGAAGTCACAAGCTTAGAAGTCAGAATGAGGGTGACTTTTGCTTAAAGAATCTAGTTTAGTTGTTTAACCATTGGTTGAGGTATGAGTTGTCCTTTTATAGTGATATACAAATATGGTAGTAATATTTGTAGATTGTATGGTAGTCTGTGAAGAAAATGGTTAGTTCTGATTATTATTTATTCAAAATAGGGAAGGATCTTAGAATGAATAGTTATGCTAGTTGTAGAAATTATTTATGGGTTGTTAATGAGAAATTTGTAGATCGGTCAATAAGTTATGGGTAGAGACTCATTGGTGTAAATGGAATTATAAGGTAGTGGGGATGTATGCTTGGGGAAGTAAATATGATGTGAGAAAGTAGAACATGTTGATAAGATCGTAATGGGTTATACTATAAGATTAAGATTGACTGTGCCTATTATGCTACTTTACCCCCTTGATTTTCTTTTCTCTAGTAGTTGTCAACTAGTACTTTATGTGAGAAGGTATGTAGTGGATTTTGAGGTGCAGTAGTGATTCCATGAAAAGGATATGATTATAGGTGGTGGTTATGTGAAATAAGGTATTTGGGTTGATTTCCCAATTTGATGGACTAGTGCTATAGGCATCATGCTTCATCGATAGTACCTGCTCGATGCTAGACTATAGGCTTGAACTTCAGATATGGAGTATGATGTTAAGAATAGTGGCTTAAGATTCATTATGCATGTTTTGTGGGATTGAACTAGTAGGCTTAATGTGATATGTGAAATGGCCTAAGTTGGAAATTTGTTGAAGAAAGAGTGGACAAATGTTAAATATGTACATGAGGACTGGGGTAAAGCGAAGAGGTGTGGCTGAGTCATTAAGGGGATAAGAGTGTCAGGTATATTAGAATAAGTTAAACCCTTAGGTAGCATGTTGTTAGATAAGGTTTAATGTGTATAAGTGTCCCAAGTACCTAGATGACATTCTGTAATTGTGTAGTATGGGGAAGACTAAAGAGTTATCGTATGATGTTCTTTAGAGATGAATTGACGAAATATAGGTACGAAGTATACGCCTTTGGTATAGTTTTGCAACCTTTGTTAAGTTATGAGTTATGTGACTAGAGGTCTAATGTTTGAATGTTAAGTAGTCAAGAGTGGATTTTGTATGTGATAAAGAAATAAGATTTGCATGCTCATGAGACTGTGAGTTGTAGGGTGATGGCTAGAGAGGCTAGTGAAAGTTAAGAGTAGCATCTCTTGAAAGCAAGGCATTCAGAGAATAGTTTATTAGGGAAAGTTTAGCACTTACGTGTATGGCGATATCCCCTTTGTGGTGAAAGTTGTGGCTATAGATTTGATATGAAGATAGGTCCCATAAGTCTAAGATAGAGACTTCGATCTAAGGGGGAGATTATGGACTAAGGTAGGTTTTGAATTTTCTCATGGTGGCAAGTCTCAAGAAAGAGTCATGATAAAACCTATTCCTATTCAAGCATGCTGCTCCTACTTCAATTTAAGAGGTCATTACGCTAATGCCTTACGTCATATGTTTAAGTCATGCCTGTGCCTATGATTTCAGCTCTTAATGTACGTATATCCATGTTCTGACCTCCAAACTAGAAGCAATAGTGTCTTTTAGAAACCCAAGCTTTCAAATATTCAAGGTCTATGTTGTGATGGTCATATCCCATAGATCTATGTCTTGTATCATGCTTTGTTCTAAGAAACTATGCTTTCTATATGTTACAGATACATGCTATGTCGGTTCTAGCCCAAAGAGATAATGTTTAGGCAAACTCATGGCCATGTTCAGTTCTTCAATGAGGAACAATAGCACCTAGTAGAAATCCATGTCTCAATCTTTTACGTCATGAATTTTGGCCTTATGGCATACAACTCTTGATATGTGCTCTCATGTTTTCATACTCTACACAATTCTAAGAATCCATGCAGTGTTGTGATTATGCTAGAATGACTCTCTACTCATGATCTAGGCATTTTATATATGAAGCACTTCATTTCTATTCTATCGTATCTTCACCTCATGTCCGACCTTGAGTAGTGTAGTAGTCATATATTATAATCGAATAGTGTTACTGCATTTCATGAGCTTATGCTTGGGTCCCTCAATGAACCTCCATATGTTAGTATGATGGTGGTTGTCGAAGCATAGTAATGTCTTTGGTAGGACAGTAGATGTTCTTGAATGTGAAAATTTTTGATGTGATTCTCGAGCTAAGGTTATAGGTGAAAGGGGGAAAAAGAAGATGAACTTTTGTTATGTGAAATACTTAGGAAGAAGGTATGGGGAAAAAATCTTTGTAAGAGTGATTTAATATTCTGGTCTTAGTGAGGAGATCCATGAAGGGGATGTAGTAATGATAGGTTTGGATGTGGTGATTGATGAAAATGCAAGCCAATGTTTTTTGTGGTTGTTACTCCTTGATTTTAGGCCTGAGTGTTTTGATTATGTGATAGTGTGAAGTAATATTCTTCACGGATGTAGAGTATGGGGTCCCATAGCTTAAGCTACCACCTCTTTTCTATGAGTTACACTTCACATAGGAGTACTATGCAGCGGGACTCAAAACTCCTGTGGTAAGATATGTGATGGAAAAATTGTAAGTTATAAATAATGATGTATGTTATTTATTGTTTGGGGCATAGACAAGTAGTGTCTCGAAGTTTAAGTCTTTTCATTATATCCTATATGTTAAAGAATGCTTCTATTCCTATCTCCCGTGAAATCTTATTTCATGATTGTACCAATGTAAATCAAGCCTATTACCATCAAATTAACTCATTCCTTATGTTGTGATGATCATGATCCTTAGAAATCATGTGCAGAATCATCTCTATGTCAATCCTTATTATCATATGCTTCATTATTAAACTTTTCCCTAGGAGTAATCATGAAGCTCTTTTGATGCCTTCACATATTTGGTTGAGGAAAAATGATCAATACGAGGTTACATTCTTCATTACATACTTTTAGAGCTTCAACAAGTTCCTTCCCATCATTCGAGGAAGAATGATCCTAAAGGGGAGATAATGTAAGACCTCATAGTCGTAACACTCTTTTAATTCATCAAAAATGACCTTTTGGACCACCTTAGTAATGGTAGATCATGCGTTAATGTTGTGGGAGGTATTGGGGGTATTTTAGGACCTCAAAACTAAGTAGGCGTCACAAAGTAGGGCTTAGGCGATGGATAGGCATTGCGTTGCTATCGCCTACCTTAACTGGAAAGGTTAGGCTATGGCTTAGGCGTGCCCAACCTGGGTTAGGCCATGGGTTAGGCATCGTCCAACCTATGTTAGGCAATGGGTTAGGCACCGCCCAACCTGGGTTAGGCCATTAGCTGCATGCCGCCTACCCTATATTTTGCGCCGTAGGGTTCTATTTTTTAGTTATTTCAAGGGCAACAAGGTCTTTTCACATCACACAACTGTCCCTAAACATCATTACACAGAACCAAGGCTTCCAAATATATGTCAAACACCATTAATTCCCTAATTCATCTTCCTAAAACACAAGAGGAGAAGAACAACCAAAGATTTGGAATTTCAAGTTTAAAGGGTCAATTTTTTAAAAAATTCTTCATCATTAAGGTAAGTGGGACTACCCTAAACTCCATGGGCATAATATTTACTATTTTATATGTTTAAAAATGCCCAATCATATTTATAAAGAAGGGTTTTGATATTGTTGTGAAAAGTATGTAGCATAGAATCGTTTTGCTGAAAGAATATGTTTGTCTTTAACAATTTTTCACAAAATTTAAATGTAACTATGTATACATGTTTTCATTTGTAATAAAGAGTTTGATTGGGAGCATGGATGATTAAAACTCCCTCTACTATTATGATGTTTTCAATTTCAAGTGTTATGGATTGTGTAAACGCAAGAATTTCTTAAATAAAACAATAGGTTGAATTCTTTGCTAATAATCGTGGAATGATACGATTTGTGACATGTTGAGAGGGTGCTTTTGAAGGGTAAACATTTATCATGTCAAATTAGTAAGCTTAATGTGATATGTGAAATGGCCTAAGTTGGAAATTTGTTTAAGAAAGAGTGGACAAATGTTATATATGTACATGAGGACTAGGGTGAAGCGATGAGGTGTGGTTGAGTCATTAAGGGGATAAGAGTGTCAGGTATATTAGAATAAGTTAAACCCTGAGATAGCATGTTGTTAGATAAGGTTTAATGTGTATTAGTGTCCCAAGTACCTAGATGGCATTCTGTAATTGTGTAGTATGGGGAAGACTAAAGAGTTATCCTATGATGTTCTTTAGAGATGAATTGACAAAATATAGGTAGGAAGTATGCACCTTTGGTATAGTTTTGCAACCTTTGTTAAGTTGTAAGTTATGTGACTAGAGGTCTAATGTTTGAATGTTAAGTAGTCAAGAGTGGATTTTTGATGTGATAAAGAAATAATATTTGCATGCTCATGAGACTGTGAGTTGTAGGGTGATGGCTAGAGAGGCTAGTGAAAGTTAAGAGTAGCATTTCTTGAAAGCAAGGCATTCAGAGAATAGTTTATTAGGGAAAGTTTAGCACTTATGTGTATGGCGATATCCCCTTTGTGTTGAAAGTTGTGGCTATAGATTTGATATAAAGGTATGTCCCATAAGTCTAAGATAGTGACTTCGATCTAAGGGGGTGATTATGGGCTAAGGTAGGGTTTTAATTTTCTCATGGTGGCAAGTCTCAAGAAAGAGTCCTGATAAAACCTTTTCCTATTCAAGCACGCTCCTCCTACTTCAATTTAAGAGGTCATTATGCTAATGCCTTACGTCATGTGTTTAGGTCATGCCTGTTCCTATGATTTGAGCTCTTAATGTACTTATGTCCATGTTCTGGCCTTGAAACTAGAAGCAATAGTGTCTTTTAGAAACCCAAGCTTTCAAATATTCAAGCTCTTTGTTATGATGGTCATAGCCCATAGATCCATGTCTTGTATCATGCTTTGTTCTAAGAAACTATTCTTTCTATATGTTACTGATACATGCTATGTCGATTCTAGCCCAAAGAGATAATGTTTACGCAAACTTATGGCCATGTTCAGTTCTTCAATGAGGAACAATAGCACCTAGTAGAAATCCATGTCTCAATCTTTTACGTCATGAATTTTGGCGTTATGGCATACAACTATTGATATGTGAACTCATGTTTTCATACTCTACCCAATTCTAAGAATCCATGTTGTGTTATGATTATGCTAGAACGACTCTCTACTCATGATCTAGGCATTTTATCTATGAAGCACTTCGTGTCTATTCTATCGTATCTTCACCTCATGTTCGACCTTGAGTAGTGTTGTAGTCATATATTTTAATCGAATAGTGTTACTGCTTTTCATGAGTTTATGCTTGGGTCACTCAATGAACCTCCATATGCTAGTATGATGGTGGTTGTGGAAGCATAGTAATGTCTTTGGTAGGATAATAGATGTTCTTGAATGTGCAAAATTTTGATGTGATTCTCGAGCTAAGGTTATAGGTGAAAGGCGGAAAAAGGAGATGAACTTTCGTTATGTGAAATAGTTAGGAAGAAGGTATGGGGAAAAAATCTTTGTAAGAGTGATTTAATATACTTGTCTTAGTGAGGAGATCCATGAAGTGGATGTAGTAATGATAGGTTTGCATGTGGTGATTGATGAAAATGCAAGCCAATGTTTTATGTGGTTGTTACTCCTTGATTTTATGCCTTAGTGTTTTGATTATGTGATAGTGTGAAGTAATATTCTTCACGGATGTAGAGTATGGGGTCCCATAGCTTAAGCTACCACCTCTTTTCTATGAGTTAGACTTCACATAGGAGTACTATGCAGTGCGACTCAAAACTCCTGTGGTAAGATGTATGATGGCAGAATTGTAAGTTATAAATGATGATGTATGTTATTTATTGTTTGGGGCATAGACAAGTAGTGTCTCGAAGTTTAAATCTTTTCATTATATCTTGTATGGTAGAGAATGCTTCTACTTCTATCTCCTGTGAAATCTTATTTCATGATTGTACCAATGTAAATCAAGCCTATTACCATCAAATTAACTCATTCCTTATGTTGTTATGATCATGATCCTTAGAAATCATGTGCAAAATTATCTTTAGGTCAATCCTTATTATCATATGCTTCATTATTAAACTTTTCCCTAGGAGTAATCATGAAGCTCTTTTGATGCCTTCACATATTTGGTTGAGCAAAAATGATCAATGCGAGGTTACATTCTTCATTACATACTTTTAGAGCTTCAACAAGTTCCTTCCCATCATTCGAGGAAGAATGATCCCAAAGGGTAGATAATGTAAGACCTCATAGTCGTAACACTCTCTTAATTCATCAAAAATGACCTTTTGGACCACCGTAGTAATGGTAGATCATGTGTTAATGTTGTGGGAGGTATTGGCGGTATTTTAGGACGTCAAAACTATGTAGGTGTCACAAAGTAGGGCTTAGTCTATGGAGAGGCATTGCGTTGCTATCGCCTACCTTAACTGGAAAGGTTAGGCTATGTCTTAGGCGCCGCCCAACCTGGGTTAGGCCATGGGTTAGGAATCGTCCAACCTATGTTAGGCAATGGGTTAGGCACCGCTCAACCTAGGTTAGGCCATTAGCTGCATGCCGCCTACCCTATATTTTGCGGCGTAGGGCTCTATTTTTTAGTTATTTCAAGGGAAACAAGGTCTTTTGACATCACACAACTGTCCTTAAACATCATTACACAGAATTAAGGATTCCAAATCCATTTCAAACACCATTAATTCCCTAATTCATCTTCCTAAAACACAAGAGGAGAAAAACAACCAAGGATTTGGACTTTCAAGTTTAAAGGGTCAATTTTTTAAAAAATTCTTCATCATTAAGGTAAGTGGGACTACCCTAAACTCCATGGTCATAAGATTTACTATTTTTATATGTTTAAAAATGCCCAATCATGTTTATAAAGAAGGTTTTTGATATTGTTGTGAAAAGTATGTATCATAGAATCGTTTTGCTGAAAGAATATGTTTGTCTTGAACAATTTTTCACAAAATTTAAATGTAACTATGTATACATGTTTTCATTTGTAATAAAGAGTTTGATTGGGAGCATGGATGATTAAAACTCCCTTTACTATTATGATGTTTTCAATTTCAAGTGTTATGGATTATTTAAACGCATGAATTTCTTAAATAAAACTATACGTTGAATTCTTTACTAATAATCGTGGAATGATACGATTTGTGACATGTTGAGAGGGTGTTTTTGAAGGGGAAACATTTGTCATGTCAAATTAGTAATTTTCATGGGTTTTAAACCATGCAAACATGATATGACCCCCTTATTATTGTACTAGTGAGAGGAGAGTGTTTTTATGTAAACTCAAATGAAAATCTATTGCTCAACTATTTCTCTCAGTTGATGTTTAAAAACTATGGGTGGTCATTAACATGAACAAAAGTGAAGAAGTGCTACAGACATGTTATGATGTGATTTCAATGACTTGCAAGTCAGGGTATGACGATACCCGATAATTACATGCCTTTAACAGAAGAAGTATTGAATGTTTTGAAACTATGAATCATGGTTTTGAAGAGCTAAAAATTGCGCTTAAGAGAGCTAGTTGGTTACGCGAAAAAGGCGTTAGAGTGTAAGGGCTCATCACTGGAAATCATAGTTTGTCGATACGGAACTTATTACATGTTATCCTACATGGGAGGATAATTAGGACATCTCACATGGGGGGATTCCTTTGGTGTACTCACATAGGGGTATCACAAATCATTATGAACTCCAATCCACATGGCGAACTTGGATTGGGGTCTTGGCCGCTGAGTAAAGGGAGGATTCCATATATCCCATGGAATAACAAATTTGTAGGGAGTACTGACCAGCTCAGAAGAATAACAAAAAGTGAGTCAAAGATGTCAAGAACTGTTTTGAAGTTCATTAAAATATGCCCATGTATTTTTACTTATATCATGTTCACTGTTATTTTGTAATGCTCTCACCTATATAGTATTAAAACATGCTATTTTGGGTTATTTCACATACTAGTAGATTTTTATTAACCCCCTATATTTTAGGTTCTAAGGCCCAGTCTAACGTTCATGGTAAACCATAGATTGTTTTAAGATATTAAGAGTTGGTGAGCCTCCCTTACTTCGGAAGATGTCTGGTTCACTTATGCTGATCTCATTTGGTTTTAGTTCATGGTCTGACCGGAGGCCTTTTATCGATTTTAGTCAGATTGTTTTTTCCAGTTGTGGTAGAGATTTCCCAGACTTGAATTAGATGGTTTGAGTTTTATTGAAATTATGTCTGCATTGCTCTGTTAAAATAGTTGAATGACCATGTTTCTATTTTTTTTCTGCATTCTTTATAATAAATGAACGTTGCATATTATTGTGAAATAGAATACTCTTGGGATTTCATGGTTTGGGATACCTATCTTGGCAAGGGCCTTAGTTCGAGTCATGACAGGATTATTCTTATAATAGTATGATAAGGGGTCTCTTGGGCCATTGCATTTCGGGATGCGTTTCATGGCCAGGGCCTCGGCTTGGGTTGTTACAATCACATAGGCTCTGTCTTCCGAGTCCTCTTTCAATGTTCTGGACATATGCTCTAGGGATCCATCTTTAATTACATCTGCATTGGCCGCTACCCCTTGCAATGCCCTATATGAGAAATCAGTCATTAGTTTTGGGAACCCACTTCGGTCTTAGTTCCCAGTAGGAGGATAGAGGATTTATTTACTTCTTCTTGGTCCAGTTGGGTAATTTTTGTCTTTCCTTTTGAAGTAATGAATTTACCCAACTCTCTTTGATGCCCAGCCTTTTCACTTTATAAGTTTAGGTGATAGTCCTTTCCCTTTGTGTACCTTACAGCATAGTTAGATTCTTCACCTTTGTAGTATAGCTCTGAACCACTCCAACAATTTTCATCCTGATTGGTTGAGATAGAAAGAGTCTATAGTTAAAAAGTCCATGTGAGTACCTTTCCGAGCTCAGTTTTTACCTTAGTCAGTTCCCTTTTTAGAATAGAGTATCTCTCAAGAGAAGCAGCCAAATTAGCTTTAGCTTCATCTAGTTCTTATTCCAGTTGAAACTATACACTACTTCTCTCTATGTTTCCTTGGGACATTGACTTAGTGATATCACATAATTTTTTGTTGAGGAGATCATTTGCACATGAGAGATTTTTGAAATTGTCTCGATGCTCAGCTACCTACACACTTAGTTCACCGATTCCTCTTTGCACATGCTTAAATCATCCTTTAGTTTTCCATTTTCACTTGTGAGTTCAGTCACTTGGACACAAAACTCAACGACTTCTTCATATTTTTCAAAAGCATTCTTTAGATTTTCCTTATCTTTAATTGCCTCAATTAAGGAGTTAATCAATGTAAAGGAAAGAGATCTCAGCTTGTTGAGGGAGTAATCCTTCAGATTCTCTTTGATATCTAATGGAGTCGAATATCTACTTTAATTTTCAACTATGTGTGCCACCAAAGCAAGAAGACTATCAGACACTTGCACTTTTTCTTCTATTGCCATAAGAGGAATGTCTTCATTTCGCTCAGACTTATTCGAATCGCTCAACGAATCATTCCACTAATCTGTAACTAACTGACTGGAAATTTTGTTGGCCTCAGTTTTCCAGGTACACCTCATAGTGCACCTCTGCTTCCCCTTTTTTGAAAAAGCTTCAGAATTTTTCAAGGCTTTAAGAACTCTTTTTGCAATCCGAGCTGTTTCACTAACTTCAAAGGTGTAAGTATCTTGTGAAGCCTCCATTTCTTAGGATCCTTTTAACGTGTTAACCATATTATGAAAGACCTTCTCTGATACCAAATGAAGGGTTTTGGGGTAGGTTGCTCCTTTTTCAAGAGAGAAAAACCATGACTTATCTCACGGATTTCAACGCCATTATATTCAAGAAACCCCTTGAATACAAACTTCAAGGATTATCCTCCTAATCCTTTGTTTCCTCGAAATAAATCTATTACAAAAAAAACAAGAAGTAATTCTACTGTTTCCACCCTCCTGCTACCCTCCAACTTCCTTTAGCTGGACTCCTCAAGCTAACTCTAGTATGACACAATCACCTAACTCTAGATGATTACAACGGGCGGGTACATGAAAATACCTACTACAATCATAAGCAATGTAGGTAGAATTTTAAGAAAATAATTACAAAGACTCGACTATAAAAAGGAAATAAACATCAACATGATGAACAACAGTTTCCCTGCTACCATTCTAGCCTTTAATTGAAGTGTTGCTCCACTTAAGAAAGATCTCTAATTGTAAGTATATGAAAGTGTTGATTTCCTTGTTGGGGAATATGATCATTATATATTGTGATACAAGAAAACCCTAGAAGCAATCTCATTGGTTGAGACAAAAAGGTGGCATCAATTTTTCACCAACTTTTGTACTATATATAAGCTGGAATCTTTATTATGACAGCAACAAGTGAGCCCAACCTGTTCCCTATGGTGACAGCATAGTCAGAACCTTCATCTATACAATGAGACCCCAAGGTTGACTGTTATAGTGGCCTTATTCATTACAACAAGGGCTTCGGGGAACAAGTCCCAAACTATGAATTTGTCAATCATCAAAACTTAGGACTTAACACAACTAATATAAACAAAATGAGTGAGAGATTAGACTCTGCATTTTGATTAAAATTCTTTAGAACAGGAGTTACAAAAAGTAAACTAAAAAAAAGGTGATATATATCATTGACCTACTTTAAAGTCATAGTAGTAAAACGATGGTAACTACCTCCTAAAATAACTGAAAAGAGAAATATAGGAAATAAAAAATAGATTTTACAGTGCAAAAGAAACTAACTAATACTCCATGCATTAGGAGCTGTAAATTTCAAGTTGTTGCCTTAGAAACTTAAACTTTCTGAATGGAAGGCATTTCATAAATACATCTGCTAGATGATCTTCCGAACTGCACTAAACAAGACTCACTTCTTCTTTTTCTGCTCATCTTTCAAGAAAAAAGTTTGATGTTAAATTTCTTAATGTTCCCGTGGAACACCGAATTATGAAATAGCTATTGCATCTTTATTATCAAAATGATTTGGTATTAACTTTTTGTTTCATATGTAAATCAGTAAATATTTTTCTAAGTCATAAGATTTTATTTATGGTTGCTGTTGCTGCACTAAATTTAGCTTCTATGGTGGACTATGACACGATTTCCTGCTTCTTGGAACACCAAGAGAAAAAAACTGATCCTGATGTACTTTTTATGTCATGAGTGGATCCAGCCGAATCACTATATGAGAATCCATACAACCTAAAATTCTCCCACTTCTTGAATTTGGCACCATACTAAACAGTACCTTTAATGTATCTTATAATTCTTATTGCTTCTTGCAAATGAATTTTAGTAGAGCGATGCATAAACCTAGATAAAAGACTTACAACAAATTGCATATAAGATCGTGTAGCAGTGAGATACATAAAGCATCTAATTAAGCTTATGAATTTTACTTCACCAACTTAATCAGTTCCAACCTCTTTGATCAACTTCTTCTTTGGCTTCATCAGTTTGCTTGTTGCCTTACAATTTTCCATATGGAATATCTTAAATATTTACCCTACATAATTCTTTTGGCTGATAAAAATTTCATCAAAACTTTGCTTTATTTCCACACAGAAAGTATATCATTAGTCCTAGGTCTATCATCTTAAAGACCTGCATCATTATTTCTAAAACTTTTCAACTAGCCACACATTATTTCATTTTACCAAGAGATCATTAACGTAAAGGGAAACAACTAGAAGATCAGTTCCTTTGTGTTTGACATAAATATTAACATCAAAAAAACATTGCACAAACTCCAAACTCAATAAGTGATCATCAATCCTGCTATACCAAGCACTTGGGGCTTGCTTTGAAGCCATAAAGAGACTTTCTAACTTGACACACTTTTTATTCTTTCCCTTGCTCAATGAAATCTTCGGGCTACTCTACATTTATTTCTTTCTACAATACACCATTTAAAAAAGAAGATTCCACATCTATTTGGAACATTTTCCAGCCCTTTTGTGCTACTATTGTTAGCAGTATTCTAATGGTATCTAATAAGGCTACTGGAGCAAAGGTATCCAAGTAATAAACTCCAAATATTTGGGCATATCCCTTGACAACCAGCCTATCCTTGTATTTATTGATAGAACCATCAGAATTAAGCTTTGTTCTAACCACCCATTTTACTCCAATGACCTTCCTATCTTTCAGTCTGTCCACTAAATCCCAATTGTTGTTTTTCTTGATCATTATCATCTTTGGCTCCATAACATTTCACCATTTATTATCTTGAAATGATTTTTCATTCCTTGCAGGCTCACAAACTACCACATTACATTGTTGGTAGATGTAGGGAAGAAATCTTATACCTCTAACGCGAGAATGATCTACTAACTTATTTTTCCATTGATCAGATGTCTTCTCTTTTGAAGCTTTGACTAAAAGTTGATCGTTCCTCTAATTCCATATCTTCCTCATTAAAGTGAACATATTTACTAAAAATAATCCTCCCTATTTATGGATCGTACACTTTGAAGGTTGTGGAGGATGAACTATAACCCATAAAGATTCCGGTGATGGCCCTTTTATCAAGTTTGTCTCTTTCAACCTGCGTCTGAAAGAAATTGTAATACCCCAAAAAATCCAAACCAACATTTTTATGGTTATTTTATATTTTATAAGTAATTTAGATGTATATTAAGGCTTCACACAACTCCCAGCTACCAGACGAATGAAAACATTCCTTACCGATTGAATTCTTGAGAAGGATATTGGTTTAGTCAACTTCAAACGATCATATCTCTCATTATACTTAAAATTTTCGATCTTATGATCTATAAAAAGATATATAATTTAATTATATTTCCAACGATACCAATTTCTCCTAAATCTGATATCGAAGCAAAGAGTTATTCCTATTTTAATCTAGCATGTCAGCCTGAAAACAGTGTGACGACATTCGTGATAGCTTACCACATTAGTGACACCCTATCACGAAGGTCGTCAGCCTTAGGCAGAAACCAGCTCCTAAGTGATGACATTCGTGATAGCTTACCATATTTGTGACCCCCTATCACAAAGGTCATCAGTTATAATTTTTCAGCAACTGGGAATTTATTTCATAAGGGTATTTTGGTCATTTACTTCACCTTTCACAACTTATAACCCTAAAGTGGCATTATTTTTCCCATTTTTTCTTCAGTTAAGCATCTCAAAAACCCTCTCTTATGCTCTCAACTACAATATTAGGGTTTCCATCAAACTTATCTCTCAAAAGCAAGATTCAAGCCTTTTTCCAAGATAAATGAGATTAAGTTTCCCAATCCAAGAGCTTTCCAGCAAATCATCAAGGTTTCCTTTCTAAGGTATGCGTAGTGCTCATCTATGGATCCAATCTGTTCATAGAGCTCAAGAACCATGTTTTAAATATTAATTTCTAAACTCTTTGTGGTGATATGACTATGTACATGTTGACGATTGTTGTTTAAGTTTCATGTGATGTCTAGAGGTGTTTTCATGGAAAATATATGTTTGTTAATTGAAAACCATGAAATTTAGGTGGTTTAATATGGTGCAAGTATGAAACCCACCTATGCCTTAAAGAATGCATGCAAGGTGTTTGATAAAATGCTTAGGATGCTAGAAGTTCTTGTTTGTATGGTTCTATGATGTCTAAATGACAAGTCCACGTTAGCTATATACTTCAATATGAATTCCATGCTTTTTGTGTGTTGCTATTGTGGTGGTATGAAGCATGTAAGATAATAAAGATATACACTATGTACACGAAATATATCCATGCATTCCCTACAATGTTTAAGATGTTGAATAACGATATGAAATATGATATCCCCTACTTATGATATTATGAATTGTAGACTCAAATCTTAAAATCAAGTCATTTCATGTGTGTCAGTTTCCTTCTATCGAGTCCTGGGGTTATTCGTACCCAAAAAATATAGTTATATGCCTATAACCATGTCATGTTTTCATGATACTCTCAGTCAATCCAAGATCTACAGAAATCAGTCAGTCATGTGACTCAGGAAAACTCAGTAATCTTAGTAGTTTAGTATTCTTTGTAATCTCAGTGCTCAGTAACCTCAGTAATCACAGTAAATCTCAATAATTTTAGTACTCTTAATAACTCCTCGGAACTCATTATGTTCCGTCCATCATCGGAATCTAGTAAACTCAGTTTTAGCTCTGCTAAATAATACCACTAGTATTAGTTCAGTTAATGAGTATCAGTTCGGCAAATCAATTCAGTTAAGTTATTTTGTTTAGTCCAGTTATTCAGTTTAGTGTCTTTCAAATGGGAGTAGGATTCAACACCGAGCGAACCTAGGGATAGGGGCTCACCAGCTAGAATAGGAATGAGCTCCCTAGAAGAAATCCCTAAGTTCCAGAACTACGTGCCAGCGTAAGTACAAGATGTCACCTGTTAGATAGGACTGACATACTAAGGGGTCACCCGTTATCACATTTATATGTATAGGACTGATCCCAGGAGTCACCCGTTAGGTTAGGACTTACTCCACAGCAGATGTCCTTACTGGTGGCGTAGTACTGACAACCTTTCAGTCAGGGTAGAGATTGGACCCCAGTCAGCTTAGCTTGGGCCATGTCGATTTGATGAACAATTCCCACAATTTCAGTTGCAGATTTAAGAATGTCAGATATAGTCAAATCAGTTTAGTAGTACAGATTCAGTAGGGTTAGAGACAATCAATCCTTCTCATTATAAATATACTTCAAGATTACCCATTAGACCGGAATGATCTCAACTATAGTTAAAAAGTATCAGAATCATCATATTTAAAGATCACCTACTAGATAGGTATTATCTTAAATTTAGTTACTCCATATAAAACTGAACTTAGATAGTTCCATCAAAACTTAGACTATCAGATATAGTCGCTCAGTATCAGTTACATCGGTTAGGATGATTATCACAGTTATATCAGTTATATCAGTTTTCTAAACTCATGTATCAGTTATATCAGTTATCAGAATTCATGATATCAGTATTCAGCTTCAAGACTGTCAGAAATAGTCAACCAGACCATTTCTTCATAATTTGAACTGTCAGAAATAGTCATTCATCTATTCAGTATCTTAGTATCTGTACCCTTATGTTGTCAGTATTCAGACTCAGTAGTCAGTATCTCTATGAGTTCAGTTACAGTTATGTTTGCATGTATGTATTCTCACGTTCATATTAGTCAAGACTGTTCATGCATATAGCCCTTTGCATTTAGCCTACCTCACTCGTATACTCAGTACATTCAGACGTACTGACGTATTTACGCTATAGTGCTTTCTCTTATGTTACACCATAGGTTCAGAGGCACGAGCTCCAGATCAGTAGTAGCATTCCAGTGTTCAGAGTTTACAATGAATCCTTCTCATTCGAGGATAATATGATTATTTCTACATTTACTATTCAGTTTCTAGATGGAGTTAGTTTGAGACATGTTCATTCAACTCCTTATTCAGTTCAGTTAAAGGCTTTCAGACTAGATGTCAGATTAGATATTCAGATCTCATTATTTTCAGTATTTATAACTTATTTTGGTATTGTTATATCTTTTTCAGACATTTTGTTATCAGATATTTATTCATTTCGAACCTTATGGACTTTTATGTTCATGTTTCCATATTTTATGATATATTATCCAGTATACAGGTGCAGATATCAGTCATCGGTTAGCTTGTGGTCCTTCGGGGTCATGAACACTGTGTACATTCCGATTCAAATTTGGGGTGTCACAAACTTAGTACCAGAGCCTAAGGTTCAATAGAGTCCTAGGAAGCCTGAAATCCGCATCTATTAGAGTCTTGTACATACGTGTGTTGTGTACCACACCTATGTGTAAGGGGCTATGAGATGTTTTTGGAATTGTTTTCCTTCTTTCAGTATTCATGTCGTGCCAGTGAGTAGTCAGATTTGTATAGCTTATTTTCTTATCCTTGCATCTATTCATGCTATCTAAAATCTCAGAGAATGTAACTATTTTAAGGTAGAACCTCCTAGTAGTTTTAAGTTCAGTCCTTCTCATGCATTAGTTTTAGACTCCTGAAGTTTAGTTATAATCTAGTTCGTAGGTGCCCTATGCATCACCAGTATCTCTGTAAGGTAAGCGTTCTTAGAGGGACATAGCATCCTAAGGGGGAGATACCCCACCTCCTCTTAACGCTCTTATGTCTAGATCTTTCAATTTATTCTTGCATAACGAATTCAGTCTAGAATAGAGGGTACTCATAAGTTGACCCTCAAGTTAGACCTCAGTTGTAAGTCAAGTGTTTAGAGGTTTAGTTCAGCTCATGATGTTCAGTCCATATGTCACGTAGCAAAATTATTCATGTTCTCTTGTTTTAGTTCAATCTTAGTGCCTTACCATTGCATGTTCAGTCACATGTTCTTGAGTCAGTTCAGTCATGTATTCATGGATCAGAATTGTGTGGTTAGCTTATCAGTACTTTCAGTCATGGATTCTTGTATCATGTCAGTCATATATTCATGCATCAGATATGCATGGATTCATCTTATTATTAATGCATCAGATATGCATTCTCAGTTTGAAAAACTCAGTTTATCATAACACTCAGTCCTACATTCATAAATCAGCTACACAAGTATCAGATATGCATGTACAGTATGATATGCTCAGTTTTGAGATATGTCATCCATGAAATCATGTTAAGTTGTTCATGCTCATTACGCACGTCAGTTGTCTTTCTCCCCTATGAGTCATCTTATTCGAGGACGAATGTTCCTAAGGGGGAGATATTGTAATACCCCAAAAAATCCAAACCAATATTAGAGCCATGCACCAAGCTTATGCATAGTACATCATGGTTCTTTAATAGTTTTATAAGTAAGTTGGATGTATATTATGGCTTCAAATAACTCCTATCTATCTGACGAATCAAAACATTCCTTACCGATTGAATTCTTGAGAAGGATATTGGAATAGTCAACTTCAAAGGAGCATACTTATCATTATACTTGAAATTTTTGAGCTCATGACCTATTAACAGATATATAATTGACTTATCTTTCCAATGATACCGATTTCTCGTAAATTCGATATTGAAGCAAACAGTTATTCCTATTTTACTCCAGCATGTCAGGCTAGAAACAATGTAACAACATTGTGATAGCTTAACACATTTGTGACGCCCTATCACGAAGGTCATCAGCCTTAGGAAGAAACCAGATACTAAGTGCCAACATTTGTGTTAGCTTACCACATTTGTGATGCCCTCTCATGAAGGTCGTCCGCCTTAGGCAGAAACCAGCTCCTACGTGACGACATCCATGATAGCTTACCACATTTGTGATGCTCTATCACAAAGGTCATTAGCCTTAGGCAAAAACTAGCTCCTAAGTGATGACATTCATGATAGCTTACCACATTTGTGATGCCTTATCAAGAAGGTCGTCAGCCTTAGGCAGAAACCAGCTCCTAAGTAATGATATTCGTAATAGCTTACCACATTTGTGATGCCCTATCACAAAGGTCGTCAGCCTTAGGCAGAAACCAGTTCCTAAGTGATGACATTCGTGATAGCTTACCATATTTGTGATGCCCTATCACGAAGGTCGTCAGCTATGATTTTTCAGCAATTGGGAATTTATGTCATAAGGGTATTTTGGTCATTTCCTTCACCTTCCGCGACTTATAACCCTAAAGAGGCATAATTTCCCATTTTTTCTTTATTTAAGCATCTCAAAAACCCTCTCTTATGCTCTTAACCACAAGATTAGGGTTTCCATCAAACTCATCTCTCAAAAGCAGGATTCAAGCCTTTTTCCAAGATAATTGAGAATTAAGTTTCCAATCCAAGAACTCTCCAGCAAATCATCAAGATTTCCTTTCTAAGGTATGCGTATTGTTCATCTATGGATCCAATCTATTCATAGAGCTTAAGAACCATGTTTAAAATATTATTTTGTAAACATTTAGTGGTGATATGAGTATGGACATATTGACGATTATTGTTTAAGTTTCATATGATATCTAAAGGTGTTTTCATGGAATATATATGTTTGTTAATATAGTCATCCTTCAACTCAGTCAGGTTGCCCAAATCAACAAGGTGCCTCTTTCAGTGACACCAGTGAGCAATACCTAAATAGGTTTTACGTACTTCCGTCAAGATAAGGTTAGGAAATTTCTCCTGATGTGGTCACTGGTATGTTACAGATCTCTCATTTTTATATTTATGCCTTAGTTTTAGATCCTAGATATTTAGTCACGATTTAGTTTGTTGGTGCCCCGCGCATCATATCATACTTTTCCTTAGTATCTCAGCCAAGTCAGCATTCTCAAGGGATGTTGTGTCCCAAAGGGGAGATGCACTATAATTCCCGAGCTATCATGATTTAAACCTTCCATTTTCTCTTTACGTAGCAAATCCAGTCGAAGTAATAGGTCCTCATAGTTTACCCTCAACTCCCAATCTTAGCCATATGACCATTCCCCTTTCATGAAACGAACCCAAGGAATTAGTTCAGTTCGTGTATCATGATTCAGACTTAGTCATGTCCTCATGTTCTCATTCATGCATATTCAGTCATGTATTCATTAATTCATTCAGACATGTACTCATGTATTAGACATGCATGTTCAATATGCAAACTTAGCGTATCAGTATTTTCAGTCATGTATCCCGTGCATCAAATATTCATGATTAGGATGTAAGTTCAATATATCATACCAGTCATGTAATCATGCTACAGTTGTACATTGTGTAGTTCAGTACGTAAACTTAGTCTGTCTGTACTCTCTCAGCATAACTAGCCATATTCGAGGATGAATATTCCAAGGGCGAGATATTGTAATACCCCATATTTCAATAGCCTAGATTTACCCTCACTACATGGGTTATCTTAAATAAAAATTTTGAAATACTCAGAAATTTTTAGATTCGAACCTGCCATTGCATAGGAAATTCAATTAGGTTTGTAACGATAAAAAATTTGCCTAAATCCGACCATCAGGGAAGAAGTTAAGATGATTTTAAGTTTAAGTCGTTAAAAATCATCATTCAGGCTAGTAGCGCATCGCGGAGTATGTAAAAATAGCAATTTTCAATTGCCAATGTTGCTCCGTGATATTGACGCATCGCGCCAAATACCCAGTTCACAATTATGAATTTCTAGTGTTCAACACGATTCCACTACATCGTGGTGCACTTCAAGTTTGCAAACAAAGTGGTAATGCGATACCACCGTGTCGCGCCACAATATAATTTCCTAGTCATCATTTTCCAATGGCCTAGCACTATAGTGGCACGTCGCGCCAGGGGTCTAGATCTAGAAAATTTCACTAAAAATTAAAGTTGCACCCAAGGTTAAAACAATCTTTTCCCATGATTTTATTTCACCCATATGTCGGATTTAAACCCTAAAACCGTGTAAAACCCTTCATTATTCACTTTTTCTCAAGATCAAAAGTAGTTCTCTCTCAAGAAAACAAACCCTAGCTCTTAAGAATCAAGGTTAATCCCAGAATCTCTCCAAGAACATCAAGAATCACATGAATTAAGGTATGTTAGATGTTCATCTATGGGTCCCTTCCACCCATGGAGTCAAAGAATCCATTTTTAAAGCTTCAAGAATTATGATTTATGATTTACATGTATAAAATTAGATATTGTTCATGTTTCTACATTTATTAAGTTCCAATACATGATTAATGGCAGATTCTATGAAGTGGTATGGCATGTATGTTGAATTGAGTAATCCCTATGTTATACTCCATAAATTTGTAAGTTGATAATTATATCCATGTTAACCCTAAGTGTTTATGATTTAATGAACCAAGTATGCTTCCCATGTGTTTGATACATTGTCTATGAGAATGAAATAATGTCATTATAGCATGCTAACATGTATTCCCCATGCATGTACAAGTCAATGCATTACAAGTGTTTGATGAAATGTCTTTATGAATGAATTTTGACCAAGTAAGCATTGTTATGTTATTCAAGATTATGATTTTCTTTAGTTTTCATGCTATTGAGTCCTGGGGGTATTTGATACATGACAATCTAGTTGTTACTTAGAGCCAGTGTTACTTACAGAATAGTATCAGCCATGTCACGATCAGTAGTACTCTCAGACCATTATAGAACTTAATAGAATTCAATCAATTACAGACCTTAGGAAAACTCAATAATCTCAATATTAGTCCAGTCTAGTTCATTATACTCGGTTCAGTGTCTTTTAGTTGGGAGTAGGATTCAGCGCCAAATAAGCCCAAGGATGGGGGCTCACCTACCAGCAGAGGGTGTGATCCTTAGAAGCAATCTTTATGTTCCAGAACTATGTAGACACATAGGTTGAGACATCAAACCTACTAGTTGAGGTTTGATAAAGTGATCTACCTTCTAGTAGAGGGTAACACCGTTCTTATTTAGGGAACCTACCAGTAAAGGGTTACTCTTCAGCTTATCTCTACCAGTGGCATGGTACTGACACCCTTCCAATTTGGGTTACAAATTAGACCCCTATTAGTTCAGTTTGGGGCATGTTGATTAGATGATTACCTCTTACAGTTTAAGTTTTGGTTTCAGTCTTCAGTTTAAAACTTAGTTCAACCCTATAGAATCAGGACTATCAGATATAGTCACTTGGTTATTAGTAAATCAGTATCAGTAAATCTCTGATTACCAGTATATTCAGTTATCAGTTATCAGATTCAGTTCTAGTATACACAGTTATAGTATGCGCAGTATGTTCAGTTGTTAAAAATCCTCCATGTATGCTATCCAGTTATTGTTTATGCATATGAAGCCTTGCATTCATCCTTACCTCATCTAGCATACCAGTATATTCCCACATACTGACGCATACTTTTCTGCTCTATGATGTTTCATATCATAGGTTCGGATGCTCAGGTTCCTAACCACGCTTAGCTAGATTCAGTCAGCAGTAGTAGATTTAGCAGTAATACATAATTTATCGAGGATATTCATTCATTTCAGTACTTTAGCTTAGCAGTATTTTAGTAGATGGAGTTAGTTGGGGGATTGTCCCATCAACTCCATATTCAGACTGTTTCAATTAGAGGCTTTTTAGACTAGATTCAGACAGTATTTTAGATTCAGATGTTATTATTCATTATAAGTATTTCAGATGTTTGACCCTTATGGAATTTCAGCCTATTATTCCGCAATTAATTTAGTATTATTGTTCAGTGCACATAACAGATATTTGTCATGAGTTAGCTTGTGGTTCTTTGGGGTTGTAAGCACCGTGTGATGACTAGGGAGTAGTCCCAAGTCGTTACGATAGCAGGTCCTGGAAATTCAACAAATCAGTCGCAAAAAATCCACTATTCCAAAAAAATAAATTGAAAATGCATATATATTTTATAACGGCTAAGCATCCCTACAGTAAATAATAAATCTTCTCTTCTGCAGCCTATCCTGCACTAAACACACTTGGAGGGAAGCAAGGGACTTGTGTTGGTACTTCAGACTTTCATATGAATTTCTAGGTGAATTTTTTTTCATATTTTGTTGAAAGGTCTTGCAACTTGTCATATTAAGCATAGTGTCACGACCCAAATCGGAGCCCTAGCCATGACGGACATCCCAAACCATGAAGGCCCGAGAGCTCTTCTAACTTATAATCATATACACCATTCATATACAAATAATAAAATGCGGAAAATACATAATGAACGGAATAATGATCATGAATCTTAACTCAATTTATAATATACAAAGCAAAGCCCAACTACAACTAGACAATGTCTGAACCAGTCTGCGAAATCTCTACTACATCTGAAAATAACAACTATCTAAAACTGGGACAAGGCCCCTAGTTGACCTAAACCAAAATAAATAACATAATCTGAAAGACATAGACTACGGCTTAGCAGGACTTCTGAACTGAGCTTTAGAACCTGGGAGTTGGGAGGGAGGTCAATACAATTGTACTAGTATACAGAGTAATCCAAAATAAAGCTTTTTATAAATAAAATAATTGAGATCTAGTCATAAAACATCATTTATGATATAAATTTCAAAACACATGGGCATCTTTGATAATTATAAAACCTTTCTGTCAATGCAGTCTTTGATCTTTGTATTACTTTTGAGTTAGGTGGCACTCCCCTACAAGTCTAATATTCCACGGGCTATATGGAATCCGCCATTGAATCAGCGGGGAAGCCCCAAACCCAAGTGTGTCGTAACTATTGGAGTGTCTGAGTCTGATACGCTATAGGACACTAGGCCAGCGTATAATAATATACCTGGATCGACAAATCACGGCTTTGGGCAATGAGTTGTCTGAACTCGTGCCTTTTTCGGGGAACCACCTAAGCTCTCTTTATGCCTAATTTTAGTCTATTCTAAAACATGCATCATTCTAGTTTCAAAATTTTAAAATCTAATTTCAAACATGCATTCTATTCAGTTCTGAATTAACATGGCATTATCTGAGTTGGTGTCGTCTCACCAAGACTTGCAAGTCTATTTCTGAGCCATATTGTATCATCATGATTCTTTCATTAAAACTCAATTCAGACCACCTAAACATACAAATAGTATAAAAGGTTTCATGTTCCAAAAACTATGCAAAAATTCTCATTCTTTCAATAAACATGTGGTGGTCATGTAATCTTTAACAAACCATGCAACTCTTTCCATTATATAATTATGTTAAACATTTATCAACATAAACAACCCTCTATTTTGAAATCAAAATCATAATTCAAATATAACATTATTTAAGACATTTCATATCATGCTTTTCAAGATGCATTTAAAACAATTCAGAGCATATCATAAGTAAAGGAAAATCATAACAAGAGAAGGATTTTTCATGGGTCATGCTCTCAATTCAATCATCAACCTTAAAACACATGCTTACATATATATATATATATATATATAGTTTCAAATCAAATTGGGGGATGGCCTAAAGACCAAAACAATATCACCAAGGCTTCTAAAATATGAATGTATTCATAAATTCAAAACCCTTTTTAAAAATCATAATTTCTAAACCCTTTGCATAATTAAAAGAAGATCTCTATGCCCATGAGATTTTAGAAAAATCCCGCGTATCTTAAATTAGAAGCTTTTGAATGAGATCTCACATTAGGGATGCTATACGTACGATTGATGGGTGCTTCATGTAGCCCTCTTAATGGGGATTCCGATTCTTGAAGAATTATGGAAAAGCTACGGTTAAATCTTGAGATATGTTGATTTTTGGGTTGAAATCCTAAGGAGTGCTCTTGGTGGTTTTTTTATGAAAATATCAATAATGAGGTCATTTGGGAGTAAAATCCCATGTTTAAGCTAAAGAAAGGGGGGGGGGGGGGGGGAAATACCCATTTTTTCTTAAAAATGCGAAAACAGAACCTGAAAATTTGGTGCGTGCGTCGCACACTAATCGCACGATGCTACTGTCTCAGTCACAAAAATGGCCATAACTTTTTGCTCGGGTATCGGATTTTGGCGAAATTGGTATCGCTGGAAAGCTAATTCAAAGATCTTTCATTTGATATATAGTAGTCCTTCTAATTCATTATATACTATGAGTTATGGTCGATTAAAATTGACACAAGTTTTGACGCTCACTCAAACTCTAACGATAGGAAAGCTTTCAACTCGTCCTTGGGTTTAGGGAGCTCTATAATCTCAATTCATGCTCAAATAGGTTCTCACACTAAAAAATTAATTAACATGCCAAATTTGCATAGGGTGTATGGCTTTTGGATCATCTACGCATAGAAACGATGGTTTTCGTTCTAGCCCGAAATGCGGGGTGTTACACATAGTTTGTTATGTTAGCTCCAAAAGGATAAGTTGCGTTGAAATTGATAAAGTTACGTGGAGTTAATAATTGTATACAAGGAGTCAAAGTAGTGGTTGTGGCATGTTGAAGCACTTCTTCGACTAAGTATTTCATATAAGTTTTAGGTGTAAGTCATGTTGGGTTCTAATTGAAATGCGAATGGGAAATGGAGAAAAGAAAGTGGAGGAAAAGTGAAATGTATGTTCACTTTATAAAATGAGTGTTTCCCCACATTGGTGGGAGAAAGGAAAATCCTTGTGCTTAAATATAGAAACACTCCTTCATGTGGATAGTGAGGCAAGAAGAAGAGGAAACTAGTGCCATCGTCATTTGAAACTTGATCAATTGATCCTTAAGGACACACTGTGAATTTAGTGTCTCTTTCTAAATGTTTAGTTTTGCTATCTTTAGAAAGTTCTTTGAACTCCATTTTGTTGATGTTCATAAGTTGGGTTAAACTTATTTTTGAAGTTAAAAGTTGTGAATACAGAGTTACAACATTATTTGGTTTCTTATATGTTAGTTTGAACATGTGTTTGAAGCTATTGTTGAAAAATACAGAATTTACTAAACCCGAAAAACAACAAGTCAAGCGTATCTCATGAATAATGTACAAAACTTCATCTCTGGATAATTCGCCAAGGCGATGTCAAGAATATGTTAGAAAAGAAGATTCTGCTTTTACAACCAAGGTATAAAAGAATGAAACCCTTCCAGATCTAGTAAAAAATAAACACAATTTTTCTTACTTCAAGATAGACTCATAACACCACATTCTTCTAGAAGGGGAGAGGAAGTTACAGATTACCAACATTTAGGCGATAAAATAATACGTGCTCATAAAAATTGCAACATACAAAGAAAGGAATTCTAACTTAGGAATTTGACTTATGTTTTGTTACTTTGACTTAAGCAAAAGTGCTTAAAAGATATTTTGGTTCAAAAGCACCTAAGATAAGCCAATCTAAACAGGATCTAAGTTGCATATATTTGTACATCAAGTAGACAGAGTTTTTAGCCAAACTATTATCGAAATTGTCTAATCTATGGTAGTATCATTAGTGAACAATAGATAAGATGTGACTATATTTCCTCTTCTTCCATGGCGAATTTCAAACCCCCTTTTCAATCCACCATCTTGTGCAAGTCTATTGGTGGTCTCTATCCCAATCAGAGAAAGGAGCAAAGATATACGGTCCCTTTTCTTTATCCCCTTATTTCCAGAGTGCTTCACGAGCGCCATTTGGATGACATTTTTCTTTCTCGATAATGTTATAAATTTTGACATTAATGCTTAGTGGTACTGGAAAGATTACGCAAATTGGACTTGACCAAATTACATAACAAAAGACTCTAGCAAGTTCAGAAAATCCAACATATTAGTCGCAAAAGATCCACTATTTTAAAACAATAAATTATGAATACATTTAAATTTTATAACAGCTAAGCGTTCCTGCTGCAAAGAATAAATCCTATCTTATGCAGCCTATCCTGCCTTAAACATGCTTAAAGGGAAGCAAGCGACTTTAACTGGTGCAAGCGACTTTATCTGGTGCTTTAGTCTTCCATAACAATTTCCAGGGCCATTCTTTAGTCTTAACAATGAACACTCCATCTTGCAACTATCTAACGTCATATTTTGCATTTTCTGCCAAATGGAGGCAGCTTCTGCCATTTCCCGACTTTTTCTTAATTTAACTGTCCATAGACTAATTTTTCTCTCATTTTCTACTTTTCCAATATATCTCCAAAACGCAACTCCGTAAGGAAAGACAAGATTTTATGGATCAGAATGTATCACTTTCGACAAGTTCCCTGTAGATTTCTAATCTTAGTGGCTACGACAGCCCCCTAGCCATAGGTCACATCTATTACGACTGCATAACAATATATCTGCATTGGAGAAAAACTGATTTGAGTACGTGGCACACTAATGGGTGAACACATGGCAGAGAGGTCTTGCTGATAAATGAAATTCTGAAAACATATAATCCTTCTGAACGTGCCTAGGAAAGAGATAATGTGAAGTTCTACCAAATAACTTGGAAGAAAAAATAGATGGGGAGAGAAATGTCATGAGGCACAGGTACATGGACGAGCTCATACCAATCTGACACTGCAGGAGGAATATTTGCTGGCACAACCAACGGCACTGCCACGTGGCATTTGATCTTTGGTTCTAGTACTTTAGGGCGACGGTAGAACTTTCTTATTGGCGGAGGCCTCACTATTGCGGCTGATAAATAGCCTGCCATTTTTATTTGTAGAGACATTGTATATTCCAAGCAATTTAACAAGTATATCTTTTTCTCTTGCATACTAAGTCTACTTATTTGTCCATGCTTTACTTTGTCATTCACGGATAATCTCAGAGCGGTAGCTGTGGCTCTTGGAAACATAAGCAAATGCATCGAAAGACACGGAGTTACATTTATTTTTCTTTATTGCTTTGTGTTCTTTACAAGCTCTTTCGTTTTAACAAGTTAACTGATATTCGAACCACGATACAAGCATATATGATGTAAGGATTCATTTATATTATATGTTTTGTTACCTTATCAGGAAAAAAATTATATTCAAGTTTGTATTTGACCCCCCTCCCCCCCCCCCCCCCCCCCCCCCAAAAAAAAAAAAAGAGTGCAAAAAGAGCACATTAAGCAGAACTCTTACAGGTTATCGGCTAATGATGTCCCTGGTCAGATATCATTAGAGGATAAACAAGGCTCTCTACATAGATTTCTACAGGATTACATTCCTCAACTTCGATACTGTGCTCTAGTTTTCTGGTTGAACCGTCGAATATCATGATAAATGGGGTAACCGAAATAAAAATTTCACCATTATTTGATTGGTGAAAATGCATAGAGAATGTGTAACCTTGTAAAGGAAATATATATAGCGAAACAAGTTGAGGATATTTGATGGTGAACAATTTTTTCCAAAATCTGCAATCCTTCAAAGTCCAGACATCAGAAGTAGTAGCACCTAGACGACATGTATAAAGGAAAGAAAGGACACTTCCAATAACCCCTAGTCTAAAATGTGAATTGACTTCTCCATCAATGGGAATAACTAAGCTTCCCCATGTCTCATTTGCTAAGTCAAAAGAAATAATTTTGCGCATGACGTAATTACTAATGCCAGTAGATGATGAAGCCCAATAAAGCTTACCATTGACAAATTTACCCGAACGATTAATTAGAAATATGCCCTGAAACTGCTCATGGACTGTAGTCCAAGAATCAGTCCTCAAACTGTAAATGTTGACCAGATGACGAGAAGAATTAAGACAATAACCGATAAATAGAGCTTTATAATGTCACATGACTCATCATATCCACAACCATATTTGGCAGGGAAAGAGGAACCCCACTTCAAATTAAGTAATTTCTTACACTTGTTAATGGTAGGGTTCCATATATATGTCTCCCTTGGATTGAACAGACAAATGAGTCCATTGGCAGAACAAACTACGATAGCTGATGAAGTGGGAGAATCCACGTCATATAGCTCGTCAGCGGATTGTTGTTTGTTAAACAGGGCACGGAGTGAACAAACATTGAAATTTCCTTTCATCCCCGGATATAAAACTGTATAATGGCTGCATTCTTTGTTTAACTTGAGATGGTTTTTCACAAAATCAAGACTAGAAAATCAATTGATTCCATGATTTTGAAATACATGTGAATTTGGACAACAACTTAGGGGGCAGTCTTAACAGGATCTCTGTTATAATCTCATCAGGGATTATCAAATCATTGGTTCGAGTTGCAACAGAAGTAAATGGAGTGAAAATGAACGTAAGGAATTTGAGCAGAATGGTCTGAATGACCCGATGAATCCAATCCCAAAAACAAGGAAACGAAAACATTGTCAGGTTACCAGGCTCTTAAAGATGTTTTTGTGAAGAGCAGACAGTGGTGAGTGAATATTGCTAAGGAGTTCATTTTTTGAAGTGAAGTGGCGAAGATTCCCAGTCAGTGAATGAATAATTCTTATAATAGGGTCACCTACGAAATTATGTTTTCCTAAAAAGGATTCATTTAATTAAGGTCGTAGAGATTCTGACCACCACATATATTCTAAATATTAACATTAAAAAATTAAGTTCAAGGGTGATAGTACCCTGCATAGTTTAGATAAGTACTTGACAAAATTATATTATCGTTTAGACGTGTTTTGATACCTTAACCTTTATCTAAATATATGATATATTTATATATATGTGAGAGTTGTTTGAACTTTGAAAAGGGGTAATAGTAACATTTAAATTCACTATTAGCCTAGAATCTTTGACATGAAAAGAACGTGTTAATTAATTTTTAGTTCTAACATCTTTTTTGCATGAATAAATTTCACTTATAATAAAAGGAAAAGGAGTAAATATACCCATCGACTAGGTGATTAGAGAGGATATATCTCTCATTAAAAGAATGATGTATATACACTCATCTTCTAACAAATGGTGCATATTTACTCTTTTCATTACTAAATCTAGTCAACATCAGATCAAGTTCTGCAGGGGGGTCAATAAATTGTGGTTGTTTCGGTACTTTGATCAGCGTTGCACCTCTGCTGGGTAATGTAATGTGATCATATTTTTTGCCATTATTTTTTCAAAAATTTCATGATAAATGAAATATTGAAAATCTCTACCAAGATTTTTTTTTCTCATGTGGATGGGATTATTTTGAGATCTCTTTCCTCCCAAGAACCTCCTCCTATAAATAGAGGAGAGTCCTTTCACCTTAAAAACACACCAATTTGAGAAGAGTTTAGTTGTGCTTGTTTTCTTCTTCATTGAGAGTATTTAGTGAGAGAGTTAGTGAGAGTGTTGTATTGGGAAACAATTGAGTTAATGTAACACCCCGTATTTCGGGATAGGATGTAAACCGTTATTTCTATGGGTAAAGGATCCAAAAGCCATAAATACAATGTGAATGTGGTGTGTTAATCAACGATATAGTGTGGGAATCTAGTTGAGCATGAATTAAGATCATAGAGGTCCCTTAACTCAAGGACGAGTTGAAAGCTTTCCTATTGATTGAGTTTTGGTGAGTGTTTAAACTTGGGTCAAATTCAATCAATCATAACTTTTTGTATATATCGAATTAGAGGGACAACCATATATCAAATGAAATTTCTTTGAGTCCTCTTTCCAACCCCATCAATTTTGCCTAAATCCAATATCGGGTAAAAAGTTATGACCGTTTTACTGTGAGCTATCCGAACTGCCAAAGTGCGACGGGAAGCCGACGGACCATCGTGCCAGCTATGGGCCGTTGCCCAAACCATCACAAATAAGGTAGTAAACCTATTTTCTACCCAAAAAGTGATGGTTTGAGGGATGGTCCGTCCCTGGGGTGACGGTTCGTCGCTCAAACCATCCCGCACCGCCGTTTAGCGATCTAAAGCCATTTTTAAAGGGATTTTTGGGTCTTTTCCACTCATTTTAACACCTAAATACATCGAATCAAAGGACATAACTCCTCATTCATCAATAACATCAAAATTAGGATTTTTTTCCCAAGAACAATGAATCAAGATCCAACCTCTAAGTTCAAGTTTTCGAGGCACGAATCGAGATTCTAGTTCTTCTCTTTAAACTAATTAATCTAAGGTGCGTGGGGTTTTTATAAAACTATATGGGATAGTTGAAAACACTTTGATTAATATTTAAAGCTTAGAAATCAGGAATTTTACAAAGGGGTTTTGGAATTTACATTACAACTTTGCTTTATGAATGCTTTACTGGTATAATTGATTTGGTCTTGAGGCCTTTCCCCTAACCTTGATTTATAATCATGTTTCAAGTATATATATATATATATATTTGTATGCATTGATGAGTTTAAATGATGAATTGAGAGCATGATCTATTAGAAATCCCTCTCTTATTTACAAGCATCTTGTTTTCGTAAGATTTGATTTATTCGGAATGTATTATCGGGATCATATTATAAATGCCTTGATTTTGCTTATGACTTGATTATGGATTTGAATTTAAGAAAGGGTGTTTTACTTGGTGTTAAAGGTTAAAGATGGTTATTAAGAAAATTTCATGAATTGTTGTAAAATACTTGACCATCATGTGTTTGTGAATTTAATTGAGGATCTTTAACTCTATTTTCATGAATTTCACTATATAATCCTCTTGCACTATTTGATGTGATTTGGTGGTCCAACATTGCTATTTTGAATGAAATATTTTATCATGATACTTTATGGCTCAGATATACGACCTGCAAATCTTGGTAAGAAGATACCAGACTCAGATAATGCTATAGTAGATTTTGAACAGATTAAAGATACAGATTTCATCTCAGATTTTTAGATTTAGAACACAGACAGATGCATGTTTAGAATAGACTAAAAATGGGCTTAGGAGATGTTAGGTGGTTACCCAAAGAAGGAATGAGATCTAAAACTCATTTCCCAAAACCATGCTTTGCCGACACGGGCATATTATTATTGTATGCTGGCGACGGCCCTGTGGCATAGAAGATTCAGATACTCCAACCCTTGTGGCAAATTTAGGTTGGGAGCTTGGCCGCTGAGTTAAGGGCAGATCCCATATAGCCCGTAGGGTAAAAGATATGTAGGGTACACCACATAGCTCAGAAGTAATACAAAGTATAGTGTTGCATTGACAAGACTGTTTTAAGATTTTGAGATGGCCCATGAGATTTTAAACTATGCATGTATGATATTCTTATGAATTGATCTCACCTATATTTTATACATATAAAATTCATTATTTTAGATTTCTCTATGTACCGGTACAATTGTATTGACCCCCATATTTCAGGGTCCGAGGCTCAGTCTAGAGGTCCCGCTAAGCTATAGAGTTATCTGGACAAAAGTGAAAAGTGCAGTGGTGAGCCTTCTTTATTCTGGAAGGTATATTTTCTTTTTAGACATTGGTTATTTATTTTGGTTTAGTTCCATTGGAGGCCTTGTTCCATATCCAGACAGTTTTATTTATGTCGTATATAGTAGAGATTTCGTAGACGGATAAAAAACAGATTGATGAACTTATTTCTGTATTGTTAAATAGATTATTGATGAACCTATTTCTGTATTGTTAAATAGATTTTTGATTTTGACCATGATTCTCTTTATTATATTTTCACATCTTTTCCTTGTTATTCAAGTATGGTGCATGATTACCAGATGTAGAAGAGCGTCCAAATAACTATGGTTCATGATGCTCATCACGGCTAGGGTCCCAAATCGGTTCATGACAAACATGGTATCAGATAATGGTTCATGGTCCCAAGATATTTGTGAAATGGCATCGGGTAAAGTCTTATTTATGGGTGTGTAGCACGCCAAACTTATAGGCAGGAGGATACTAGGCGTTTAGGAATGTTTCCCTTCTTTGTGATTTAGTTCATGTTGTAGAGTCTGAAAAGTCCCCTAATGAATGTCTCTTGTATTTCAGAAAAGCAATCATGCCTCCACATTGCTCCAATGATCAGAATACCCAGATTGAAGATGTTTGTCCCACCTATGGGATGAGGACACATAATAGGGTTCACACTTCTGATTTTATTGCGGCTTCGGGAGTCCTTCCTGTTTAGACCAGTCAACCCAGAGCACCTAGGGCTCCCCGGTCTTGGACTAACTACACCTAACCTCCCCAGAGAGAGATATCAAATGTTGAGTTTAGATAGTTGATATATATGATTACACAGTTGGTGGCTTCACAGGCTCGACGGTTGGAGGATATTGGGTTTGCATCTGTCATGTCTGAAGCTTCACGAGTGGGTCAGTTTATAAGGATGAACTCGCCTAAGTTTACTCATACAAAGGTTGAGGATGATCCACAAGAGTTTGTAGATGAGATAAAGAAAATATTTTGAGTGATGCATATGGATAAAGTAGAAGGAGTTGAATTAGCGGCTTTCTAATTGAAGGAGGTAGCAAATCAGTGGTACAATGAGTGGAAAGATTCAAGGGGTGAGAATGTTGAACCTTCTATTTGGGGAAATTTTGTGGAAGCTTTCCTGGACCGATTCTTTCCTCAGGAGTTAAGGGAGTCCAAGGATGAAGAGTTCATGAACTTAAAGCAAGGGAAGATAAGCGTCAAGGAGTACACCCTAAAATTTAACAAACGATCCCATTATTCTCTAAAATTTGTAGGAAATATGAGGGCCCATATGAGGAAATTTGCATTCGGCCTTTCGGATGACTTGGCGTTAGAGTGCAAGGGGGTGATGTTGAATAGGGACATAGACTTCTCTAGTTATCTATTCACATACAGTAGGTTTAGGATCAGAAAAAGAGGGTTGTTGATTCAAGGGAGAAAGAGAGGCAAGCCAAGAGGGCTCGACCAGCTGACCAGAACTACAGTCAGCATCAAGACGGTAATTAGGGTAACAGATGGCCAAAGAAAAAGTTTGAGAATAATGCTCAGCCTGCAGCCAACGCTCTCGTGCCCAGACCTCCAGTGGATCGACAATTTCAGAATATTCAATCTAGCCATAGGCCGAAAGTTTAGGGTACTCAGTCTCAGGGTAGTGTAGCTCATACTTATTGATCATACATATGCTATGGAAAGTGTGGGAGGAATCATTTGAGACCATGTCAGTTTGGTAACCTTGTTTGCTACTCCTGTGGCTAGCCAGGCCATATAAAAAAAATTGTCCGATAGCGAGAGAATATTGGGGGTACCAAGTCTTAAGCCAATTCGTTAGCACCACTACTACCACCCAAGGGTGCTACTTCAGCTATCGAAAGCGGTCACAGCTGATTGTATGGATTTTCCAATCCCCAGGAGACAAAGGCCTCACCAGATGTAGTCATGGGTATGTTACGAATCTTTTCTCGTGATGTGTATATGTTGCTTGATCTTGGGTCTACCTTGTCTTATGTGACCCTACCCTATATATGGCAGTTAGTTTATGGTTTGATCCTAAAGTTATTGCAGAACCTTTCTCTGTTTCCACTCTTATAGGTGATTCTATTGTGGCTAGGAGAGTATATAAAAACTGTGTTATGTCTGTTTGTAGTCGTGATACTGTGGTAGACCTCATAGAGCTTTATATGGTTGATTTTGATGCTATCTTAGGAATTGACTGTCTTCATTCGTGTTATGCCACGCTAGACTGTAGAACCCAAAAGGTTACTTTCTCCTTTCTGTCTGAACCAGTGATAGAATGGGAGGGTAATTATTTAGAACCTAAAGGAAAATTCATATCTTACCTCAGAGCCCATAAGATTATTTTCAAAGGTTGTTTGTATCATTTGATCCGATTAAAAGATTCAAATACTAAAAGTCCTTCTCTTCAGTCCGTCCCTATAGTAAAAGAATTTCCAGAAGTCTTCTGAAAAATCTCCCAGGGGTATCGCCTGATAGAGATATAGATTTTGGTATTGATTTATTGCCAGACACCCATCCCATTTCTATTCTACCATATAGAATGGCACCTGCTGAATTGAAAGAGTTGAAAGAGCAACTAGCAGATCTTCTTGATAAAGGCTTCATCCGTCCTAGTGTTTCTTCCTAGGGTGTACATATACTTTTTATACGTAAGAAAGATAGTTCCCTCTTTATGTGTATAGACTACTGCCAGCTGAATAAGTTTACTGTCAAAAAACAAATATCCCCTTCCTAGAATTGATGATCTCTTTGACAAACTTCAGGGTGTTAAGTGTTTTTCAAAGATAGACCTTCATTCAGGGTATCATCAGTTGAAGGTTAGGGAGGCTGACATTCCTAAGATAGCTTTCCAAACCCGATACGATCATTACGAATTCTTAGTTATGTCCTTTAGATTGACTAATGCTCCTGCAGCCTTATGGACCTAATGAATAGGGTGTTCAATTAGTTTCTGGATTTGTTTGTCATAGTCTTTATTGATGACATTCTGGTTTAGTCTAAGAGTGAGGAGGATTATGCTAATTACCTCCGAATCATCCTTCAGACCCTCAAAGATCATAGATTATATGCAAAATTTTCCAAGTGTGAATTTTGGCTAAATGCCCTTGCTTTCTTGGGGCATATTGTGTCTAGTGAGGGAATTAAAGTTGATTCCTAAAAGATTGAGGCAGTGAGAAAATGGCCCAGACCCACGACTCCAACCGATATTCGAAGCTTCTTGTGTTTGGCAAGGTATTATAGAAGATTCATAGAGAGTTTTTCTTCCATAGCTTTTCTAATTACTAGATTGACACAAAAAAGGTGAAGTTTGTATGGTCTGACTCGTGTAAAAATAGTTTTGAGAAGTTGAAAGACAAGTTGACTATTACACCTACTTTGACTCTTTCGAAAGGTACAGAGGGTTTTGTTGTATATTGTGATGCATCCCAGGTGGGACTTGGGTGTGTACTTATGCAGCATGGTAAAGTGGTAGCTTATGTATCTAGGCAGTTAAAGGTGCACGAGCAAAACTACCCTACCCATGATTTGGATTTAGTGGTTGTGGTATTTACACTTAATATATGGCGGTATTATCTGTATGGGGTACATGTTGATATATTTACTGACCACAAAAGTTTATAGTACATTTTCTCGCAGAAAGAGCTAAACCTCAAGAAAAGGCATTGGTTGGAACTGTTGAAGGATTATGACATAAGCCTGCACTATCATCCTAGCAAGGAGAATATGGTGGCCGAGGCCCTCAATAGACTATCTATGGGCATTCTTGCACATGTTGAGGAAGGAAAAAGGGAGATGGTGAAAGATATTCACCGACTTGTAAATCTAGAGGTACGACTTTTGGATTCCAAATATGGAGGGGTTGTTGTGCATGAAATAGCTAAATCTTTACTTTTTGCTGAAGTTAAGAAGAAGCAGGTTGAGGATCCCATCTTGATGTAGATGAAGAAAGATGTGGGTCAACAAAATGTGATTTCTTTTGAAATTGGTGGTAATGTGATTTTAAGATATCAGGGTAGGTTATGTGTGTCTGATGTGGATGGATTGCAAAAAATAATCCTTGATGAGGCACATACTTCGAGGTATATTGATCACCCCAGCTCTACTAAGATGTACCATGATCCTCAAAACATATATTTGTGGAATAATATTAAGTGTGATGTGGCTGATTTTGTTTCCAAGTGTTTGAATTGCCAATAAGTTAAAGTGGAACATTTGAGGCCAGGTGGTACTTTTGCAAGAGATAGCTTTGCCTATGTGGAAGTGGGAGATAATCAATATGGACTTCATAATGGGACTTTCGAGTTCCCGAAACCAGTATGATTCCATTTGGGTAATTGTAGACCCGTTGACCAAGTCAGCCCACTTTTTGCCTATGAGGACTAACTATTTGGGAGATGATTATGCCAAGCTGTACATTGAGGAAATAGTTCACTTGCATGGGGTACCAGTATCCATTATATCTAATCGAGGTATGCAATTCTCTTTGTAGTTTTGGAGATTTTTTCAGAGGGGCTTAGGTACCCAAGTGAAACTGAGTACTGCATTCCACCCTCAGACGGATGGATAAGATGAACGCAATATTCAGACCCTTGAGGACATGTTGAGGGCTTGTGTAATTGACTTCAAAGGTAGTTTGGTAGATCACTTGCCATTGATAGAGTTTTCTTACAATATAGCTACCATGATAGCATTAAGATGGCTCCTTTTGAGGCACTTTATGGCGAATATGTGTAACACCCCGCATTTTGGGCTAGAATAAAAACCATGACTTTGATGCGTTGATAATTCTAGAGCCTTAAATCCTATGGCAATTTGGAATGTTTATGTAGTATATGAATCTATTTGGGCATGAATTTAGACCCTAGAGGTCCTTCAACTCAAGGACGAGTTGAAACTATTTCGATCGATTAAGTTTTTGTGGATGTTTTAATTTGTGTTGGCTTCCATCGACCATAACTCTCTGTATATGTTGAATTAGAGAGCCTACTATGTGTCAAATGATAGGTCTTTCAGTTGACTTTCCAATGATACCAATTTTGCCAAAATCCAATACCCGAGCAAGAATTTATGGCCTTTCAAAGTATTATGCATCGCCTAACCAATCGGACATGGCCACTGAAAAGCATATGCAATAGCATATACGGCGCCTATGTAAATATAGGTGATATCATATGCGACGCCTATGTAAATATAGGCGATATCATATGCGGCACCTATGTAAATATAGGCGATATTATATGTGGTGCCTATGTAAATATATGCGATATCATATGCGGCGCATATCTTATGGTTTTAAGTGACTTAAACACTCCATTTTTGGGGCAAAATGGTCTTTTTCCCACCCTTATTCAGCCATAAACACGAAATTCAGTCCCCAATTCTTCAAAATACATCCACATTGATCTAAAAATTCTCTGGAACACTCCCAAGGGTTTCAAACTAAAATACCAAATAAATCAAGACTTAATCGTGAGTTTCCAAAATTGATTAGAGATTCAGAATCCCCAATCCACAGGCTTCAAGAAACACCCATTATTTTCCAAAATAGAGGTATGTGGGGTTTTCCTAAATTCTCATGGGCATAGAAAAATCATGTTTTAGAATGGGGTTTTTGAATCTATGAATATATTCATGTATTAAATGTTTCAACATCACTGTTTTGGTCTTTTGACCTTCCCCAAAGTGATTTGAGAATATGAATGTATGAAACCATGTATTTAAAAATGAATTCTTGTTGAGAGCATGATTTTTGGTGAATTCCCTCTTTAGTGAATTTTTCAGATTTCTCATAGCATATGAATTGTTTTGCAATGCATCCCTAAAAAGCACTATATGAAATAATTGAACTCTTATTATGATTTAAAGGTGGTTTTAAATCACTAAAAAGGGAATCTAGCATGAATGTTTAATGTTCATAATGCCTGTAATGAAAGAGTGAATGGATTTGCTAAAGGCACTAGACCACCATATATTGATGAAGTTTTTGCATAATTTTGACTTGAGTTTCGAAAAACTAAATCTTCTATATCAGTTGCATGTTTTTGGTGGTCAAAATTATGCTTTAAATGAATGATTTAGCTTAATGTATTATGGCTCAAAAATCATGGCTTGCAAGTCTTGGTATGACGATACCAATTCAGACCAATGCCATATCAAACTCATACTAAAAGACATTTCAGACTATCATGATTTTAGACATTTAGATTGTTGCATGTATAGAAAGGGTTAAAAATGGGCATACATATATGTTAGGTGGTTCCCTGAAGAGGGCTTGAGTTCAAGCAACTCATTTCCTAAAACCGTAGTTTGCCGACCCGGGTATATTATTATACACTGACTTAAGTGTCGTGTGGCGTATTAGATTCAGAAACTCCAACCCTCACGGCATACTCGGGTTGGTAGCTTCCCCGCTAAGTCAATGACGGATTCCATATCGCCCATGAAATATTAGACTTATAGGGGATACCACCTAACTCAGAAGTAATACACAGATCAGAGTTTGAGATTTACAGACAGGTTACATGTTTTCAAAAGGTGCCCATGTATTTTTCAGAAACTATTTTATGCATTATGTTTGATGAACATTTTCTCTCACGTATTATATATATATATATGTTCAATTACTATATTTTGGATTGCTTCACGTGTCAGTACAATTGTGCTGACCCCCCTTTCTCCCAGGTACTTAGGCGCAGTCTAGGGGTCCAGTTCCTCAGTAGAGTCTACAAATAGGGTAGTCTCAAAGTTCAGTTAGTAAGCCTTCTTTTTTTCAGAAGGCCTAGTCATTTAGGTATTTATTTCAGTATGGCTTTTGGTTTGCTGGGGGCCTTGTCCCAGTTATTCAGATAGTATGTCAGTAGAGCTTTCTTAGACTGTTGCAAATGTTTATTAAATATTGTTGGGCATGTTTTCAGGCCTTTAACTGTTTTAAATTATTGACCATGTTTCCATATTATTATGTCTGTTCCATATTACTTTGAAGATATGAATTATGTGTATGATTACCAGATAGACAGAGGGTGTTTCGGGCCTTCGGGTTTGAGAATGCTTATCACGGCTAAGGCCCCGATTTGGGTCGTGACAAACTTAGTATCAGAGCATGGTTCTAGTTTATGCTATAGAGTTAGAATGTTCCTCCTTCATACTCTAATTTGTGCTATGGTATCATCCATGCAAAAATAAAAGTTATCCTAATTTCTTCCTCACTCTTGTGTTTCCAGATATTCTCAGATTATCTAGCAGAAATTTCAGAATATCCACAAAGGATGGGAGAGGAGTTTCCTAGTGTAAAATTGTGTCCTCATTCTTATGAAGCGTTCAGATAAGACAAGAGTAAGATATGTATTCTTGATTCATTGAATATTGTGTATCAAGCTTCTATCTCTTGTAATCTTGATATCATTGTGTTGTTGAAAACAAAAGTCTAGTGAAGCCATGTGAGGCCTATTCGATTCACTAGCAACTAGTTGTTGATCTTGTTGTTCTTGTGTTTGTTGGAACTGTATTTCCACCTGAGTAGCAGTATAAGTTAGAGTGTCAGTGTCATGACCTATAGGTAGTGAAATTAGACAAAGAAGTTTGTGATATGAAGTCATAAGCGGGTGACTTTTGTGATTAAATATTTATAGTTGAATAATCGTTGATTGAGAATAATTTACCCTTTCGTGGTGGTAGACTAATGTGGTGGTACCATTTATGAATTACATGGTAGTCCGTGGAGGAAGTGTTGACTCAGAATGTTATTTGTTTTCTTCCTTTCAAAATAGAGAAAGAGCCCAGAGTGGATGCTTAAGGTAGTTATAGAAACCCCTTATAGGCTATGAATAAAAATGGCTAGATTAGCCAGTAGGTTGTAAGTATAGACCCATTGTCATATGAGGTATCTAAAGGTAATCTAAATGCCCATTGGGGTAAGTAAGTGTGACGTGAGAAAGCTGTATAAGTAGATAAGATTGTATGGTTATAATATACGCTTAAGGTTGATCATATCTATTATGTGACCTTACCCCTTAACCTTCTTCTCATTGGTAGTTGTAAACTAATACTACTTGTGAGAAAGTATGTAGTATATTTTTGAAGTATTTGGATAGAATATCCCAATTTGAAGGATTAGTATATTTATATTATGTTGCACTCTTCATTGGTTGTAAATGATTGGTGCTAGACTATAGGCTTGAATTTAAATGGTGTGGTGGTGAATAGTGGTAAGAGATTGATGATACATGTTTCGTGGAATTAGATTTGTAAGCTTGATGTGTTGAAATATTACGTGCTAATGGATTATGACAAAGAAAATCGTAAGGTCATGATCGATTGTTGTGGTTATGATTTTCTAGTGTACTAGTGTTTCTTGATGTTTATTTCATAGTTTCTAAGTGAGGATTGTGTGTAAGGTTGGTTGTAAATCATGTTTAGCACTAGACATTAAGTTTGAAACAATTGATGGCCATGGAGCTAGATGTGATGATTTCTTGGTTAATGATACTAGTTATATAGAAGTGATCTATAGGCTTGAACAGTGTATGCAAGTGCCTAAGTTTATTTGATTCGTAATGAAGTATGACGTTGTATATGTGATATAGAAGTATGCTCAAGATGGTATGAAGCTGTAGTATCGTTGAGTTGCTAGGTGGAAAAAGACTAGCTAAATGGTATATGGTGTTCTAAATAGCCAAGTTAAGGACCTTTGATTGATAGTGTTGAGCCTTTTGATATGAACTTGATTCTCATGGTAGAGGAAAATAAGTTTGAAGTTGCTATGTTGGTAGACTACGATAGAAATAGAGTAGCTCATTAAAGACTTGGTGATACCCATGTTAGGTGTTATAATTTAAGCTCGAGTCCTTAAAAGTCATGCTAATAGAAATAAGAGTAGAGGCACTAGAGGGTGTGCACTTCAACTTTGGGGATACTCATGAAGATTTAAAGTTAGTAAGTGTTCGATTAATAGATGATGACTATTGGGGTTACAGAATGATAGAGTGTGCCTCAGGAGGTAGTATTAGCAGTGGGTGTTCCACTCTCATATGTGGTCTTTTGGGTTAAGTTTTCTTAATTTTGTGTATTGTCATATTTCATAACCCAGAGTGCAGTGAGTGCAGTTAAGTTTAAAGTCTAGTAAGGTATCTCCCAAAAACTTAAGATGATGGCTTGAAGCTAAGGGGGAGATGACTAAACGAATAACCAAGTAAGACTCTCAGATTCTTGTAGAGATATCATGATGATATAGAACATCAAAAAGTAAGGGTGAATCTCAACCCATTCCTATCTCAGTATTTCTCAGTGATCCTAATACCTACTCATGTTTTATGATTTAGTTCCATGATCAGTTCACGTTCATACATATGATAGAGAGTCATGTACTCATGATTTATAATGTTCTTAGTTTCCATAACTCATGTTTTACGCCAAATGAGTGGCGAGATTCAGTTTATAGCCATGAATACCCTAAATTCAGAGCGCTTTGGTGAGTCCCTGTTGTTGTTTTGCTATTCGTCAGGCCTCAGATGATTGTCAAGCTTCATATAGTATCATTCCATGCCTCCAGATCTTATGTTCTAACCTTTTTGTGACTCCTCCTTATGCGATGATAGTGGTGGTGGGTAATTATTCCTTGTTGATGGAAGATCATAGTATGCTTGTTAGATAAGGCCATAAGTATGAAGTAAGATTTGGGGCCAAGTTTTTATTTATGTGATGGTTAGTGGAATTTTTTATTTGTATGTTCTTGGGGTAGCTCGTGGGAGTGATATTGATAGTGGTTTAAAGAATATGTGAAGTATGCCTTTATGAGTGTTTGCTTTGAAGTTCATATGTGGTTATAAAGATAGGCTTGAATGACATGTTGAGATTGTTGTTTAGAAACGCTATATGCGCTAGCGACTTCATAGTAAGAGTTCAGAGTAGTCATTAAAGTGGTAAGGCATGCTATACTTAGGATGTGATATTTAAAGGAGATATAGAAGATTGCATCATATGGTTTAGAATAATAGCGTGGTCTGGCATGTTGTATTTTTGTGACTTAAAGTTAGGCTTGATTACGGAGAAGGGATTAAGTTATTTCTGACATTAGTAGAAAGATTTGTCAATGCTCATATGAGAATTTTAAGTTGAGTTGAATGAATATGATATTTAAGGAGAATAGTAAAGTTAAGTGATATTCGAGAAGTGTGCTAATCTTGAAAGTAAGAAGTTGTAATGCCAAAGGCCTGGTAATTCTATCCTAATTTAGGAGTTATATGCCTATGTTCCAGACTGCAAAGTAGTGTCAATGTGGTGATTCCTCAGTTGGATGTCTTGTGTAATCCATACCCAAGATTCATGGCTCCCTATTACTGCTAGAATTTCTTTAGAGAATTGTGATGAAGAGATACTCCAGTTAGGTATGAGGGTGTAGTATAATTTAGTCTATATGGCCAATAAGTCATTTTAGCAGTTAGATTCGCATGACTTGTTTTCTCGTCTTTGCACTTATTCATGCTACTCAAAATTTCAGACATGCCACTATTCCAAGATAGAGTATACCAGTAGTTACGAGTATAGCCCATTTCATGCATCATGAATTAAATGCAGATTCCAGATGTTCAGTTATGATTCAATTCGTAGGTGCCCTGTGCATCACCTAAGTTTTTTGAGTATCTTAGTGAATTGAGCATTCATAGAGGGACATAGGGTACCAAGGGGGAGATACCCCCATTCAGTTGCATGCATAGATTCTTATTACAAGCTTCATATCAGTTATTATTGCGTATTTATCCATACGTTCATATATTAGTTCAGTCAGATATGCATGCATTAGAAATGCATGTTCAATAGAAAAGTTCAGCTTATTAGTGTATTCAGTCCTACATTCGTGAGAACAACTCGGTCACAGATCCATGCATCGCATATGCATGATTCATTATGAGAATTCAGCCTATGAGTAGCTTCAGTTGTATATTTCATGCCTCAAATATACATGTCCGGCATAGGCATTTAAAATATCAGTAGTTCCAATCTTATAGTCATGTTTTCGATCAGTGTATTCTTTCTTAGGGAACATATCATGTCCGCATTATCCCATACCCTTAAGACTTCGACATTTTATCCATCATTCGGGGATGAATGATCCCAAGGGAGAGATAATGTAACACCCCGTATTTCGGGCTAGAATAAAAACCATGACTCTGATGAGTTGATAATCCCAAAGCCTTAAATCCTATGCCAATTTGGCATGTTTATGTAGTATGTGAATCCATTTGAGCATGAATTTAGACCCTAGAGGTCCTTCAACTCAAGGACGAGTTGAAACTATTTCGATCAATTAAGTTTTAGTGGATGTTGTAATTTGTGTCATCTTCCATTTACCATAACTCTCTGTATATGTCAAATTAGAGATCTTACTATGTGTCAAATACTTCTTCGAGTTAGCTTTCCAACGATACCAATTTTGCTAAAATCTGACACTCGTGCAAGAAGTTATGGTCTTTCAAAGTAGTATGCGTCGCCTAACCAATCGCACATGGCCACTGGAAAGCGTATGTGATAGCATATGCGGCGCCTATATAAATATAGGCGATATCATATGCGACGCCTATGTAAATATAGGGGATATAATATGCGGTACCTATGTAAATATAGGAGATATCATATGCGGCGCCTATGTAAATATATGCGATATCATATGCGGCGCATATCTTATGGTTTCAAGTGACTTAAACACTCTATTTTTAGGGTAAAATGGTCCTTTTCCCACCCTTATTCAGCCATAAACACGAAATTCAGTCCCCAATTCTCTAAAATACATCCACATTCATCTAAAAATTCTTAAGAACACTCCCAAGGGTTTCAAACTAAAAACCCAAATAAATCAAGATTTAACCGTGGGTTTCCAAAATTGATTAGAGATTCGAATTCCCCAATCCACAGGCTTCAAGAAGCACCCATTATTTTCCAAAATAGAGGTACGCGGGGTTTTCCTAAATTCTCATGGGAATAGAAAAATCATGTTTCAGAATGGGGTTTTTGAATCTATGAATATATTCATGTATTAAATGTTTCAACCTCATTGTTTTGGTCTTTTGACCTTCCCCAAAGTGATTTGAGAATATGAATGTGTGAAACCATGTATTTAAGAATGAATTCTTGTTGAGAGCATGATTTTCGGTGAATTCCCTCTTTAGTAAATTTTTCAGATTTCTCATAGCATATGAATTGTTTTGCAACGCATCCCTGAAAAGCACTATATGAAATGATTGAACTCTTGTTATGATTTAAAGGTGATTTTAAATCACTAAAGAGGGAATCTAGCATGAATGTTTAATGTTCATAATGCATGTAATGAAAGAGTGCATGGATTTGCTAAAGGCACTAGACCACCATATGTTGATGAAGTTTTTGCATGATTTTGACTTAAGTTTTGAAACACGAAATCTTCTATATCAGTTGCATGTTTTTTGTGGTCTAAATTATGCTTTAAATGGATGATTTAGCTTAATGTATTCTGGCTTAGAAATCATGACTTGCGAGTCTTGGTATGATGATACCAATTCAGACTAATACCATATCAAACTCAGACTAATAGACATTTCAGAATATCATGCTTTTAGACATTCAGAATATTTTGTATACAGAAAAGGTTAAAAATGGACATACAGAGATGTTAGGTGGTTCCCTGAAGAGGGCTTGAGTTCTAGCAACTCATTACCTAAAACCGTGGTTTGCCGACCCGGGTATATTATTATACACTGACTTAAGTGTCTTGTGGTGTATCAGATTCAGGAACTCCAACCCTTGCGGGATACTCAGGTTGGTGGCTTCCCCGCCGAGTCAATGACAGATTCCATATCGCCCGTGGAATATCAGACTTGTAGGGGATACCACCTAACTCAGAAGTAATACACAGATCAGAGTTTGAGATTTACAGACAGGTTACATATTTTCAGAAGTTGCCCATGTGTTTTTTAGAAACTGTTTTATGCATAATGTTTGATGAACATTTTCTCTCACGTATTATATATATATATATGTTCAATTACTCAATTTTAGATTGCTTCGTATGCTAGTACAATTGTACTGACCCCCTTCCTCCCAGGTACTGAGGCACATTTTAGGGGTCCAGATCCTCAGTAGAGTCTACAGACAGGGTTGTCTTAGAGTTCAGTTGGTGAGCCTTTTTTGCTTCGGAAGACCTAGTCATTTATGTTTCTATTTCAGTATGGCTTTTGGTCTGCTGGGGGCCTTGTCCCAGTTATTCAGATAGTATGTCAGTAGAGATTTTGTAGACTGTTGCAGATGTTTATTAAATATTGTTGGGCATGTTTTCAGGCCTTTAAATATTTTAAATTATTGAGCATGTTTCTGTATTATTGTGTTTATTCTGTATTACTTTGATCATATGAATTATATGCATGATTACCAGATAGACAGAGGGCATTTCGGGCCTTTGGGTTCGGGAATGCTCGTCATGACCAGGGCCCTAGTTTAGGTCGTGACAATATGTAGGTCACCAATTGGGTGGTATGAAGTTGGTGAAAGGCACTTGTTTGGGCCTGATCTTGTTCATCGGGCAAAGAAGAAGGTAAAAATCATCAAAGAACGACTCAAGACTGCCTAAAGTCGCCAGAAATCTTACAGCTGATGTTGGAAGAAGAGAGCTAGAATTTGAGGTTGGTGATTGGGTATTTATAAAAGTCTGCTCTATGAAGGGAGTTATGCAATTCGGGAAGAAGGGGAAGCTGAGTCCTCACTATATAGGACCATATAATATTGTGAGAAGGATAGGTGGGGTCACTTATGAGTTAGAGTTGCCCACAAGTCTGGCTTTTGTTCATCCCGTATTTCATGTGTCCATGTTGAAGAAGTGTGTTGGAGAACATTCCCTAGTGTTTCCTGTAGAGAAGATCAATGTGAAAGACTCCTTGTCACATGAGGAGGAACCCATTACAATCTTGGATTTCCAAATTAGAAAGTTGAGGAGTAAGGAAATAGCTTTAGTCAAGGTGATGTGGAGAAATCAAAAAGTCGAGGAGGCTACTTAGGAGTCAGAAGAAGATAAGCATGTGAGGTACCCGACTCTTTTTGAGACCATAGATGATAATTTAGAAGGTACAAATCCTAGACTACTTCTTTTCTTTCATTTAGTTCTTGAAATCATGCTTGATGTGTCTCAAGTTATCATTCGGGGATGAATGATCTCAAGGGGGGATAATGTAACACCCCATATTTCGGGATAGGACGTAAGCCATTATTTCCATGCATAAAGGATCCAAAAACCATTAATCCAATGTAAATTTAGAGTGTTAATCAACTATATAGTGTGGGAATCTAGCTGAGCATGAATTAAGATCATAGAGGTCCCTTAACTCAAGGACGAGTTGAAAGCCTTCCTATCGATTGAGTTTTGGTAAGCATTTAAACTTACATAAAGTTCAATCGACCATAACTCTTTTTATAGAATGAGTTAAAGGCCTTACTATATATCAAATGAATGTTCTTTGAGTCCTCTTTCCAACACCACCAATTTTACCTAAATCTGATATCGGAGTAAAAAGTTATGATCATTTTACAGTGAGCTATCTGAATTGCCAAAGTGCGACGGGAAGGCCGATGGACCATCGTACTAGCATTGGACCATCTCCCAAACCGATGCAAATATGGAAGTAAACCCATTTTCTGTCCAAAAAGTGATGGTTTGAGGGACGGTCCGTCCCTGGGGTGATGGTTCGTCACTCAAACCGTCCCGCACCTATATTTAGCGATCTAAAGCCATTTTTAAAGGGATTTTTGGATCTTTTCCACCCTTTTAAACACCTAATTACATCAAATCAAAGGACATAACTCCTCATTCATCCATAAAATCAAAATTAGATTTTTTTTCCCAAGAACAATGAATCAAGAACCAACCTCTAAGTTCAAGATTTCCAAGAAACGAATCGAGATTCGAGTTCTTCTCTTTAAACTAATTAATCTAAGGTATGTGGGATTTTTATTAAACTATATGGGCTAGTTGAAAACACTTTGATTATGATTTGAAGTTTCGAAATCAAGAATTTTACAAGGGGGTTTTGGAATTTACATTACAACTTTGCTTTATGAAATCTTTAATGGTATAATTGATTTGGTTTTGAGGCCTTTCCCCTAACCTTGATTTATAATCATGTTTCAAGTGTATATATATTTATATATATATATATATAGGTATGCATTGATGAGTTTGAATGACGAATTGAGAGCCTGATCTATTAGAAATCCCTCTCTTGTTTATTAGCATCTTGTTTTCGTAAGATTTGATTTATTCAAAATGTATTTTTGGGATCATATTATAAATGCCTTGATTTTTCTTATGACTTGATTATGGATTTTAATCGAAGAGAGGGCGTTTCACTTGGTGTTAAAGGTTAAAGATGGTTATTAAGAAAATTCCATGAATTGTTGCAAGATACTTGACCACCATGTGTTTGTGAATTGAATTGAGGATCTTTAACTCTATTTTCATGAATTTCACTATAGAATTCTCTTGCACTATTTGATGTGATTTGGAACATTGTTGTTTCCAATGAAATGATTTTATCATGATACTTTATGGCTCAGATATACGACTTGCAAATCTTGGTATGACGATACCAGATTTAGATAATGTCATAGCAGATTTAGTACAAATTAAAGATACAGATTTCATCTCAAATTTTCAAATTTAGAACACAGACAGATGTATGTTTAGAACAGACTAAAAATGGGCTTAAGAGATGTTAGGTGGCTACCCGAATAAGGCATGAGCCCTAAAACTCATTTCCCGAAATTGTGCTTTGCCGACATGGGCATATTATTATTGTACGCTGGCAACAACCCTGTGCAATAGTAGATTCAGATACTCCAACCCTTCCAGCAAACTTGGGTTGGGGGTTTGGCCGACGAGTTAAGGGCGGATCCCATATAGCCCGTGGGGTAGCAGATATGTAGGGTACACCACCTAGCTCAGAAGTAAAACAAAGTATAGCATTGCATTGACAAGAATATTTTATGATTTTGAGATGGCCCATGATATTTTAAACTATGCATGATATTCTTATGACTTGCTCTCACCTAAGCCATAGAGTTATCCGGACAAAAGTGAAGAGTGCAGTGGTGAGCCTTCTTTATTTTGGAAGGCATATTCTATTTTCAGACATTGGTTATTTATTTTGGTTTCGGTCCACTGGGGAACTTGTCCCAGATTCAAATAGTTCTATTGATATCATACTTAGTAGATATTTTGCAGACGGATAAAGACGTTGTCTAAATATTGATGAACTTATTTCCGTATTGTTAAACAAATTTTTGATTTTGACCACGATTTCATTTGTTATATTTTCATAGCTTTTCCTTGTTATTCAAGTATGGTGCATGATTACCAGATGTAGAAGAGCGTCCAAATCACTATGGTCCAGGATGCTCGTCACAGCAAGGGTCCCAGCTCGGGTCATGACAGTTAACCCTTCTTGTGAGGTTTTTCTCTTGAGGTATTTGGGATATTAGAGTATTTAATTACTCTAATTTTGTATTCTCTTTTTTAGCTTTTGTACTTTCTTTTGCTTCCATTGTTACATTTTAATGAAACACTGTCCAGGCTAGGCGATGGCCTAGGCGTCGCCCACCTTAAGCTAGGCCATGGTCTAGGTGTCGGCCACTTGGTGTTAGGCCATGGGTTGGGCGTCGCCCACCTGATTTTTATAGTATAGGGGCTCCGATTTTGAATTATTTCAAGGGAAACCAAGTCTTTTCACGTTCCATAACCATCCCTAAACATATATAGACAAAATCAAGGCTAAATACATGTTAACACAATCAAATCCCTAGTTTATTTTCTTTAAACATAAGAAGAGCAAAGCAACCTAGGGTTTGCACATTCAAGCTCAAAGGGTCAATCTTTTCACATTTTCTTGGTCAACTAAGGTACGTGGGGCTATCCTAAAACTCCATGGGCATAAGTTATTGTTTTACTAAGATTTTGAAAGCGTATTACTATGTTTATTACAAGGGTTTGAACAATTATTTTGAATAGCCAAATCATGAAACCCTTTTTCAATGATGTAATGTTTTCGTTGTGAGGCCTTCCCTTGAACTTGAATTTTGCTTGTGTATGTATATGTATGTGGTTTTAGTTTTGAAACTCGAATTGAGAGCATGACTAACTAAAGTCCCACTCTTGTTATGGTCCTCTTGGTTTCACATGTTATGAGTTGTTCAATTTCATGTTGAGAAGCATGAGATAAATATTTTCTAATGGTTAAGGACTTGATATTGATTTTGAATTGAAAAGATGGTTTTCTTGTTTAGATATATGCGAAAGGTGATAAGTGAAAGAATTACATAGTTTTCTACAAAGTAATTGACCACCACATGTCTAACAATTGAAAGATGAGAATCTTTGCATAAGTTATCATATATTTTGAAATACAAATTCTCTTGTACCCCGTGGGATTGTAGAAATGTTGGGTGTCACATCTATCTCAAAGTAAGGTAAAGAGTTGAGTCATGATTATAAGAAAATATTTGAAGCTCGCCAAATTATACCTATGTGTTTTCAAATATTTTATGCTGACATGTTTTTATAAAATGCTCTCACTTATTTCGTATAAAAATATATTTTGTTTTGGATTGTTCTACATACCAGTACATTTGTATTGACCCTTATATTTCAGGATCTGAGGCTTAGTCTCGGGGTCTCGCTAAGTAGTAGATTGGTTTATCAGATGTTTGCAGTTGGTGAGCCTCCCTTATATCGGAAGGCCTTGTTTAATGAAAAATTGTCATTGACTCTAGTTCACGGTCCAACCCAGGGTCTTGTCCCAGTTTTCAGACAAATGTTGTTTTAGTATTGTTAGATATTTTGCAAACTGGTGTTAGATGTTTTGAATATTTATTAACTCACATTAGTATTTTTCAGTAATAACAAGAAGATGACCATGTTTTCATTTTGTTATTTTTTTCCGTAATTCTTTATGGTTTATGAATTGAGCATATGATTGTTTGTTACAAGGGCTCTCGAGCTTTCATGGTTTGGGATATCCATCGCGGCCCAGGCCTCGGTCTCTGTTGTGACAATAAAGTTATGTAAATCATTTAATAATGAATTAATATGGCTTAATGAATTATGATTCTCTCTCCCATGAGTCCTAATGATGATAATGCTTGATTATGAGCCTAAGGTGGCGCAATCTCAAATATGAACCCAACTTGGTAAATTCTCAGGCGTGAACCTTAATGTGGCTAAACCATGAATATGAGTCTAATATGGCTAATCTATGAACATGAATCGAAAAGATAACATTATTATCTAAGGGATTTCATTAGCTGACCGTGAGGGCGTAGGTTTAAACAACAAATGTTTGAAGCTATGTTATATCATTTATGACATGAATAGAATTAGGTTATCCTTATTAGCTCATTTACTTTTTATATGATTTATGGACTCTTGGGTGTAATTTCCATTCTGTTTATATGTTGTATATATTTGTTTTATATTTGGAGCTCAAATGGTAGTTGCCTACTGAGTACCATTCGCTAGGTACTCATGCTAACTTGTGCAGTCTGCAGATCAAAGTCTGGGTTATCTCTATTGTTGTGTATGCTGTGCAGATCAACTATGGTTCGAAGACTGTGATGTTCAGAGTATTACTTACCCCTCTCTTATATATTGGGATAGTCTCTATATTGTATTTGGAGATAAGTTGTATCAGTGTAATTTCATTGATATTTTCACTCTTGTACTCTTATTATATTAGAAGCTCTTGCACTGATACCACTAGGTTTTGAGATTCACTTGTGTAATTGATCATTATTTTATTTATTCTGCATTACTTTCTTTATATTATTGAGTAGTCCATTACTGGTCGTTTCGTAGCATGGGTTGTCTTGCCTACTGGAGGCTTATAGAAGGTGCCATTATGACCTGACAAATTGGGTCGTGACATTTAGGTTCCAGTCTGTAATCATGAGTTGATTTGTTTATAGTGAAGCTTGAGAAAGAATTATTTTACATGTGATGACTACAAAATATACCATAAGGAGTGACACATTAAACAGATACAAAAAATTAGTAAGTACATAATTCTAATTTGGAAAAATATATAATGCAATGATATGTACATATTGAAAGTGATTCAAAGATACAAAGAAGGAAATCCAATTAATATTACGACTTTTTTCAAATGGGTCTAAAAAGGAATAAACATGATCTTATTACTTTCTTGCATGTCATTCAAGTGTATTTCTATCTAAGAAAGTGATGATTTTATGACTATAAATACACTCTCTGTGTTGAGACCCAACATTAACTTTTCATACTTTCTCAAATCAAATGATTAACCATGAGAAACCTACTGGTCGAAAAAGAATTAAAATAGAGAGGATGAAGAATCAAAACAACATACCTGTGACATTTTATAAAAGGCGTGATGGCCTTTTTACGAAGGTGAGTGATCTCTCTACCCTTTGCACTACGGATATTGTCACTGAATTTTATCCCCGTCTGAAAAAAGTGTTTACTCTATTGGACACCCTTGTGTCCTTTCAATGGTACATAAGCTTCTGGATCCTCTGCCCAACAATGATAATCCAAAACCTCTTGTGATACAAGAATAACATTGAAAGGAACAAAACATACACCAAAACAGTCCACAAGTTCTAAGAACCAAGGAACCCTCTGATGACCACTCTTCGATTCAACAAATAAGAGCAAGAATGAAAAGATTACAAGGTATTTAATACACCAAGGCAGCCAACAACTAAAATAAGTTACAAAACAAGAAGAAGAACACAAAAATATTATAGCAACAACTCATGGCTTCCCTAGAAATGAGAACAAACTAGTACAAATGATACAATTACAAGAAGAAAATGAACAAAGGATAGATAGTTAGACCTTGGTTAGTATAATCATAAGAGCCCAAGAATATGTGATACTTTTGGACCCTTAAAACTGCGCACAATGGTTAACCTAACTCCTATATTGACACAGGAGGGACTTTACCTCCTCTAAACACCAACGTCTTAAGCCATGAATGCAACACTAGTGATTCCACACCAGTATCATCCGAGTTTCGGGTTACCTGCTAAAGAAAAGAGAGGATTTATCTTTCAAAGTGTTAATACAACTTACAAATATCATCAAAGTCTAAGACAAAATGACCTACAATGTTCTATTTATACTAGGTTACAACTAGAATACAAAATGACCAAAAGGCCCTTTAATGAAAAGCGTCAAAATGCCACCCATGGAGGGTAGTGTAGGTTCTGTTTTGGTGTATGTTTTAGGCCCTCTTTTGTACTTTTCTTGCACACTCCAAGCCTCAGGTTCATTACACTTTCACACATCCATTCTCGTTGTCGTACTTGTATCATCCTCCCTTTCTTGAAAAGGATTCGACCTCAAATTCGTACCTTGCAAAATTAAGAGAAGACAAACAAGAACACACACTCATGACATGAGGGGTTAGGGTTAGAAAAAAAAATAACACATTAACATGCCATGCCGAGGCAGAACAAACTTTAGTATAGCCACGGGTCCTTTGTTTTAATCATAAAAAGATTAGTACAAATGCTACAAAGGATGTGGCTCGGAAAAGCATCAGGACAAAAGGAAAATAGGACAAGAGTAATCCTTTCCTACCCTAAGATGGTACCGGGATCAAATGGGTGGAGTAACCAAGGACTTAGGCCTCGGCCACTCTCACTTCCCCCCAAGGTGTCATCTTCAAAATTAGGCATACCCTCTATATCCCTATGGAAATATCATGAGCACAAAGAGGATAAAGAAAGGTGTCACATGAGTCAACTCCAACTATGATCTCCTTATGCGTGTACTCACTAGTTTTAAGTCCAACAACACTAGTAGGCTTAACATAGGAAACACATAAAGAAGAAGTAGATGGAATTTATAGGCATGTAACACCTTCTCTTTCAAGAGAGTAGTCCCCACATATACATAAACTATCATGGGCCGAAAAGATCACTAGCAAAACCATCTTTACAAAGACAATCACAATTCAGGTTTCCTAAACAATCAAGCATGTCAAGTTCATTTCCACCCGATTGATCATTGTCCACAACCTCACTAGTTGTTGGCAACTCATATACCAACATAGACCTACCTTGGTTTTCACAAGGGTCAACTAGTGTGTGAATACTCTCGTCACTTGGTAATGGAACCTTAGTCAAGTTATAAGTGCTAGCACTAGATGGATACAAATCATTCTCACGACTAGAATCAATTTCGTTATCTAAAGGATCAACTAGTGCTTGCGTACCTAGAATAAGAGTTTGTTCCTCATGTGACCTAACAATACCGAGAGTATCAAAAAAAGGAGACTCGAGCACCTCTACCCTAGGCAAAGCCGCAACTACGCCTACTTGGCTCCTACTAGCCACAACACAACATTATAAGTTCATAGGAGTGTAGGGGATAACATTTTTACCTCGTAGATCACATGAGCTAAGGCATTCCACTTGACGTGTGTCCGCACATCCCACTTTCTCCCTTTCACCTACCATACGATCCAACCTTTCATTTTCTATAGCTAGGTCTCGGAACATAGTATCAAGGTAGGCCAAAATGACATTGGTGGTATTGTTGTCCATGGGTTGAGAGGTTAAAGACGCGGGTTACCTTGTAATTGTACGTAAAAAAAGAAAAAAAAAGAACAAGATTACAAAGAAAAACACAAGTTAGTTTGAAAAAACCTCACCACACTCTCATACACTTGATCGTCTCACACTTGGATTCACAAGTGTTGCAAGTCGGCTCGTAGTTTGTGATAAGTCGAGGGGTGAGTCTACTCCTTGGTTGGAATAGATTCTTTGTTTGAAGACTTAAGGAAAGTAATGTCCGAACTTAAACCAAGAAGTACTATGATTTTAAAAACAACAAAACTACAAAAGAAACGTAGACACGAACAATGGATTCAAAGGACTAATTGACAATCTAGTAGGAGTTTACTAGTTTGTTAATTAGTTCTAGGATCAACTAATGAAACCAAGAATCAATAATTAGAGAATATAAAATCTAAATTTGAGCTTAATATTGATGATGAACAGTAATTAGGTGACGTGGCAACATGCAACTGATCACAATCCCACACAACTTTAGTCACAAATTTTAAATTTCAATCTTCACACAACTTGGAATGGATGACAATTGGTTTTGGAGGGAAAGTAAAAGTCTTATCATCTTTTTCAACTTTTCAAACTCAAAAATATGAGATTTGACTTTACTAGTCCCACAAGACAAGGTCCCTTTATTTAAGAAAAAGTGGTTGTCAAGTCTAGGAAGTGATGTGTGCAAGTCTTCTCACAACAACTTTACAAGTTTTATCTTACAACATTTTGGATCTATTTTATATTTTTTGTTGTCATAAGTTGTAAGAATAGATGAAGAACAAGATAAACACCACAACAACCTTAAAGAACACAATAACAACTTCTTCAAGAAAATAACACAACACCACCAATTGTTAACAACAAGGTACAACATTCGGCCATCTTTAAGTCACCACAATAATGGTCAATATTATAAGCTTAACTTTAGATCTAGACACTTTTAGTATTGGTGAGAAAGGATCCAATACTAGGAATACACTAAACAAGTAAAAGACTACTAGATCTAGTCACAAAACTCTTGGCCAAGTCAACACAACAATACTTCAAATTTCGACCAAGGTCCAACACAACACAATGTCTATAACTTTGGTAAGATCTTCCCAAGATTGGTTTTCTAAGAAAAAAAACAAGCCTTGAGCTTTGATACCTAATGATACAAGAATAACAAGGAAAGGAACAAAACATACATCAAAACAGTCCACAGGTTCTAGAAACCGAGGTCCCCTTTGATGACCACTCTCGGATTCAACAAATAGGAGCAAGAATGAAGACATTATAAGGTGTTTAACACACCAAGGCAGCCAAAAATCAAACTAAGTTACAAATCAAGAAGAAGAACACAACAGTATTGTAACAACAACTCACAGCTTCCTTAGAAATGAGAACAAACTAGTACAAATGATAACAAGAACATGTGATACTCTTGGACCCTTAACACTACACACAATGGTTAACCTAAATCCTCCATTGACACACGAGGGACTTTACCTCATCTAAACACTAATGTCTCAAGTCATGAATGCAACAATAGTGATTCCACACTAGTATCACCCTAGTTTCAGGTTGCCTTCTAAAGAGAAGAGAGGACTTATCTTTCAAAGTGTTATACAACTTACAAATATCATCAAACTCTAAGACAAAATGACCTACAATATTCTATTTATACAAGGTTACAACTAGAATACAAAATGACCAAAAGGCCCTTTAATAAAAATCCTCAAAATGCCACCCATGGAGTGTAGTGTAGGTTCGATTTTGGTGTGTATTTTAGGCTCTCTTTTGAACTTTTCTTTCACACGTCCATCCTCGTGGTCGTACTTGTATCATCTCGACACCCCTGTCACTTATATATTTAATTGGTGGAACTTCCTACCCAAATTTCAACAATTAACCAACTTTAAATATTCGGGGGTCAAACAAAAAAGAGAGACCAAATTTGTCATATCATTTGAGTGATATATGCATTATACTTACTAAGAAAATCATTTTAACATGGTTTATATATATTTAATTGTGTCCGGGATTAGAGTTTTCGGTTACTTTCTTTCACTTATTGTATGTAACAATTATGCTTATGAATTCATAAACAATCTTGAATTTTCACTAATTTTCTTTTAAATTTTAAATTAAGATACTTTGATTTTTGATCCGTTAATCGGTTTGGAAAAAAAAAAAATACATTCAAAATGTTAAAGCTTATACTAGGTGTTTCACATATCATGACTACACGAGGATATATATATACAACAGTATGGACGAATAGACTCTTAAATTTGTATAAAGTTGAATAAGTAGACAGACATATCCTATGTGGTATCTTACGTGGTCAATTCTTGTCCTACATGGAGTCCTATTTGTTTTATATCACATTGGACGTGTGTGTCTACTTGTGCAATTTTATACAAGTTTATGTGCCTATTTGTGTACATTCAAAGTTGGTTCATAAATATGATTTGAAGTTAAGTTAAAAGGGCATAGTTATGTATTTTTCCTTTTAATTATAAGACAAAGAAAAAAGAATAAGTATCTTAAAAACTTTTAAAGAAACATTTACACGTGGAGGCGCGTGTATACCACCATAATTTACTGAATTGGGTTATGGTGTCATTTCAGCACTGAATGACGTATTTATTACACTTTAAAATAGTTCAAGGGGTAATAGGACCTCCTTTTCGAGGTGTCTTAGCAATTTTCATTATAGTTCAAGTGGGTAACAGTATTTTTTCTCTTTACAACCAAACTTTCAAATCTACTTATTTTAATACTAGAGTTGTAAAATAAAAATTCACGTTCCTCAAAATCTACATGTGCACGTTTATTCACTCTTTTAGGAAATGGAAATACTAGGTCTTTCACATATCATGACTGTATCGTTAGTAGGGTTCCTATAAAGTATACACAATTTTCAACGGGGCTTTATTTCCATTCCTTCACAAATTCACTACCAATTATCTGCATAAACAATAGACAAAGAATCTGCTGAATGAAACCTGTGTTTCACATATTGAAGATAAATTGTACTATCCTTCACTAATATTCTCATGTGATTGTGTCTGAGACGTAGTTATCTGAACTGCCATTATAACAATCACTTGAGCCCTCATTTAGAGGGGGGTGCGGATATAAGCGATTAACTAACTTATGAAATAGATTTATTATATATCTAATGAATCTATTTTTCTTTGTGCGTGGATATTTCTTAAATTTTGTTTCAATCTCTTTTAATGATTTACTTTTTTTGTAAGATATATTCATTAATTTGTTTGGTTTATTATTTTATCCTGTAGTAATTGCAGAGTTACAAATTTCTGTATAATAATTTATCCTATCTGTACTGTAATGTATATCTAATTCTAGATTTTCAATGTTATTTATTATCTTGTGTTGTGAGTTTTTAAAATTATATAAACTATCACATGTACTTTTTTCTAAATTTTCTAAGGTTTCTTCTATCCATATTAATTTTTCTTTTAGATTTTCCATTATTTTCCTAATTCGGTTTCTATAATTAATTTCATTATTTAGATTATCTTGATTTTCTCTAGTTTTTCTAATATTATTTTCGTAATATCTATTATTTCTATATCTTTAAGTATATATAAGATTAAAACTTTAAGATAATCTAGATGATCTATCTTTTAAAATTGATTTTATTATAATATTTTGTAGTTGTTTGTTTTAGTCTTAGTAATTCTTGCATATTTTTATTAAGAAATTCTATGTATTTAATATCTTTATTTTCCATGTATTTGTCTATATTTATTTTTATCTGTTTTTCTAGTAATTGTATGTTTCTCATATCTTTTTCAAAAAATTCTATGTAATTTATCATGGAAAGTATTTGTAAGAGTAGTTAGGTAGGTATGGTATATAATTTACTCTAGTCATGTAATATTTACCAAATGCTTTTTCTAATATGATTTTTCTTATATCTACTACTTTTATATCTTTAAGTGCATACAAAATAAGTATTTTAAATTTATCTACCATCACATCAGATAAATAATTATTCATTTTCATAAAATTATTTTTTTTCAAAATATTCCCTTTAACCATGTACATAACAAAATATGGTCATCATAGATTACTATATACTAGATTATTCTTAAATAATATGTTCTTCGGTCACTATTAACATGGTAATCTGGATACTTTTTCCCTTAAACAGCGCCTCTACTCTGGTTACTCCCCGCCACAGCTTCTTGCCTCATTGGTTTCACCTTTAGGATGGCATAGTTCTTAGGGATTTTTCTCCGTTTCCTCTTTGTTAATAAACTTCTTAACATATTATTCTTCGAATAATTCTACTATAAAGTAACTAATATGAATTTATTTTATCATATCATGATTGTTGAGAATTATGAATTTAGCTATTCATAATCATAATATACCTGTTCGGGTAGTTTTGATATTTCTGAAGTTTGTTCCTCCATAGCTTTTTCCTTTGAAATGTCTGTTTTTTAATTAACTGAGTAAAATATTTGTTGTGGAATGGAAAGAGTATTTGCTTCAACGCATAAAGGCTTGCTTTGCAATGCCTTCAATTGCCTTCTTTTATAGAACGAAAAACTTTACACGAAAAACTTTACATGTTTTTTAAATATTATCCTACAAGTCAAAAAGGCTACTATAGGCTACCTTATCCTAAAAAGTCTATACATAGCCTTTAAAGGCTAAAGAAAAAAAGTCCAAGGCTATAAGTCTACATTAATTACAATCTTAACAATTCTACATAAAAATCTATACAATGCTTCATAAATGATCCAATATCTTGTCTTCCGTTGATGTTGTCGTATCTGCTATATCTCCATTATTGCTTCTTATCTTATCTTCCCAGCTGGCATTTTGTCTTCTTTTATTCTAGATGTACTTCTGGAATAATGTTATCTTCTCCATTACATCTTGAACATTGGTGATCTGGATATTTGTGTCCAATTATTTTACAATATCTTGTCAGTGGTCTGTCTGAAATAAATCCTTTTTTAATTGCTTTTGCGGTAGATTATTTTTCTGGGTTGAGTAATGTCATTATCCATTGTCTGACATCTTCCATATCTGCTTGTCCTAGCTCTTTTGAATTAGAGTAAATCATTTGATGATCTCTCGAATAATAGCTCCATATTGGGTTTCCATTAGTATAATTATTTGCTAGTTCTTGGATAATCGTAGCTAGTCCAATAAGTCGTTTATTTGCGTAGAAGTCAGGTATCTCAATTCTGGGTATCTCCGGTTGCTGTGTAATATCTTCTGGTATGATTATATCTCTAGTTAGTCCTATTTTTACAACTTGTATAACTGGTTTTATTTCGTCATATAGTATCTCTGCTGGTGCAGTATAACACTTTATGTAAAATAGATTTTCTTTCGTTATCCTTTTGTAGGTGGTGAATATCTTGTGTAATTCTTCCATAGCTGTTAATTCTTCTCCGTCTTGGGTATATGTGGTGTTTAACAGTCCATAGTCAAAACAAGTTTTTACTAGGCTTGGGTTAGTTTTGGGTAGTGCAATTAGTTTGTTATATCCTTGTAATTTTTGGGTTATATAATTGGTGTTTGGTTCTTTGATGTTTGTAGCTCTGGGGTTATGGTTTAGAAAAGTTTGTACTCTGTAGATATTTTCTATGTATTTCTGGGCTGTGTAGTTGTAAACTTTTTTATCTTGGTTTAGGCTATCTCGGTATGTGGTAACTTGTGGGGGTATAAACAAGTGGTCTTTTTGTGTTTTTGGTGTAAATGATTTTTCAAATATTTTATTCATATTCATATTCTGGTATCTTGGTCGACTAACTCCTTTGCTTGTACCTGCAGAAGTAGATTGATAAATGTTATGGGTTTTATGGAGTGTCCCAACATCTCCTTCTAGCTCTGGAACTTTAATGTCTTCCGATCGACATAGCTCTGCACACTGCTAAGTTAGCTGATTTGTTGCTATAGACTTCAGTTTATCTTCATTAGTCTTTAGCTTTTCTATCTCATTACCCATACTGTCCACTTTCATTGAAAGTGTAGTTAGGGTGTTAAGTATTTTTTCTAGAGTATCTTCTTCTATTATTTCAGTCTGTGTAGTTTTTTCTTGATATGTAATCTGCAATAACATTTTTGTTAGTACTGATCACTTCAATTGTAAATGTGAAATTTAATATATTCAAGACTAGTTCCAAATCACTTTTGTTGTAACTGAATTTTGTATTTTCTTTGTTAACCACCAGCGTACCTGTGTATTATCTGTTCGTACAATAAATTTGTTATATACAATATATGGCTCAAATGCTAACAAACATTTATATAATGAACATAATTCTTTCCTATTTATTTCCCATTTTATTTCTGTTTCATTGAACGTACCTGAGTAGTATCTACAATGGTGTTCTATTTTTTCTGCTTCATATTGGTATTTAAGTACTCCTCCGTAACTATATTCACTAGCATCTGCTTCTACTATATATATAAATTTTCTATTTTCATCTGAAAATTGTAATTTTGGTAATTCTTTACAAAGTAATTTTATTTTTTGAACTTGTTTTTTATCTTCTTCATTATAGTTATATTCTACATCCTTTTTTAATTTTTTCTGTAGTGGTTTTAAAGTTTCTGCTAATTTTGGAATATATTCTCTTACTTGGTTTACTAATCCTAAAAATGATTGTAATTTCTTTTTTGTATCTAATTCTTCTTTCGAATTTATTATTTTTTGTACTATATGTTGTTGCATTTTTACTCCACTATTATCTATTTGTATTCCTAAAAATTCTATCTGATTTTTCATAATTTCAGCTTTCTTTTCGCTTAGACTTATTCCCGATTTTTCTATTATATCTGTAAACTGTTCCAATAATTTTAAATGTTCTTCTTTGGTTTTTGTATATAATAATATATCATCTATGTATACTATACAATTAGATAATTGTTTAAAATAACTATCCATAAAATGTTGATATCTACCTGGTGCATTTTTATATCCAAATGGTAATACGTTCCATTCATAAAATCCTTGTGGTACCGTAAATGCGGTTAATTCTCTAGATTCTTCTTCTAACTTTAGATGGTAAAATCCTGATTTACAATCGAATTTGCTAAAATAATTATATCCTTGTATTTGCCTTATTTTTAATATCTTATTTGGTATTGGATAATTATATGTTATAGTTTTTGCATTTAAATTTCTATAGTCAATTACCATCCTACTTTTTCCTCTTTTTTGTTCACTATGTTTATTTACTATAAATGCTGGACTATTATGTTTACTATTACTTTTTTGTATATATTGTTTTTCTAATAATTCATCTATATGCATTTTAAATTCTTTTAAATCGTCAAAATTATATGTTAATGGTTTTTGGGTTATTATGTTATTTTTATCTATCAATTCAATTTTTATAGTAGTTTTATGTTTTTCCCATCCTTTTAATGGATCTTCACTATATAATTGTTCTAATTTTTTCTTAATTATTTCTATTTTATTTATTGAAAATATAGTTATTTCTGTTTTATTTATCAAAAATACTACTAGTTCTATTGTATTTTCAGTATTTTTTATATTTTCTAACTTTTGTGTAATTTTTTCACTTCCTTTTATCTAATCAGTTTTCTTTCTTATTTTAGTATTAACTCTTTTTGCTCTTACTTTCTGTTTACATGGTGTTGTAAACCACCAGTCTGTTCTAGTTATTATATATGGGTATAATTTATCTAAGAACGGCATTCCTAAAAGTATATCTTTTGATGTTAGTTCATAATTATAAATTTCTTCTATTGTTAATATCTTATCCCATACTTGTATTTTTACATTCCTAGCTTTATAAGTAATTAAGCTTCCTTCATTATTAAATCCTTTAACTATTATTGGTGTTTTTAATTTGTCCCATTTACTTTCTGGTAAGCAATTATATCTACATAAATTAGCTTCTGCTCCTGTATCTATCATAGGCGTATAATATCTACTGTAATATCCTTCTACTACTATCTTCATTAATACATATATTTTCATTTCATGCTAAGGCTCTTCTTAAAAATAACTTCTCTTTATTATATGTTAAAGTTAATTGTGTATGTTCTATATTATATGGTTTTACTTGTTCTAACCATTTTATTCCTAATATTATATCTGTTTTTTGCATTTCTTCCCTTACTTCGAATTCTATTTTTATTTTTCTAACTCCTATTATTATTTCTTTTTCTGCTATATTTTTACTATTTATTAAACTTCTTGGTAGATCTGGGCACATATCATTAGCAATTTTTATTTCTTCATTTTTTACTAGATATTTTGCTTTATAATTTTCTTCTTGTCCTGTATTCAAAAGTATTAGATATTCTTTTTCATTTATTTTTCCTGTTATGTAATATTGGTTTAAATTACTTATTGAATTTGTTTCATAACTTGTTCTTTTTGATGAGCTTGATGATTCTGGTTTTTCATCAGCTATTTTTTTCGTTGTACTTATTCTATCATTTACTATTTCTAAATTTTCTTCTATATCTATGTCTCTATAGCTATAATCATTATAATCTATCGTTTTTACAATTTGTTCGAATGGGCTTTCTATTCGTATTTTGTTAATCTTATTTTTTCCTGTTATTTTATGTTTTGTTGTTAATACATATAGATTTTTGCATCTTGCTGTAAATATTTTACTTTCTGGGGTTAATTCTATTCCTGATATTTTCCAATATAATACGAGTGATTTATCTATATTTTTATCTGTTACCGCTACTGAATAATTTGCACTTATTATAAATTTAAATTTTTGATATAGTAGATTTCCTTTTACGGCAGTTATTATGCTTTTTTCTATAGGTTTTATAATTCTATCATCTGCTAAATATAATTTTATTGGTGTATCTATTCCTTCTCTAAAACATGCTTTTATTAATATCTCTGTACCTCCAAGGTGTACATATTTTATTGGATCTCCTTTACTTTTTATATCATTTATCTCTTTATTAATTATTCTTTTTGTTACTAGTGGTATACTAGCTTTGCCTTTTGCATATTTGCAGTCTATTACATGTTCTTTTTGACATACTACATAATATTCGTCCTTTTTCCTAGTAAAAATATTTTTTATTGTTGGTATTTTAAATATTTTTTCTATACTTAAATCTAATTCTTTTCCTTTTATTTCATCAAATATGTTACTGTCAAATATTATTTTTTGTTCCGTTCCTTCATCATTTAAATATTCTTCCTTTGTTATTATTTTTATATCTTCTTCAATCATTTGATTCATCTATTTCACTATCTATTTCATTATCTGTTTCGTTTTCTGAAATTTCATATATACTATCCTCACTTTCTAATTCATAACTATATAATCTATCTGCATATATTCTATATTATCTATTTTTATTTCTGATATTTGTTTATTTTTTGAATTTTTAGGTAATTTACAATCTCTAGCTAAATGGCTTATCTTTCCACAATTATAACAAGTACATTGTTTTATAGATTTCTTTTTTCTATATGGTCTTTTATATTTATAATTTTTTACATAATATCTTTTTCTTGGTTTCTTATATTTATATTTTGATTTTTTATATTTCTTATGTCTTTTTCTTTTCTCATAATATCTTTCTTCACATCCAAATTGGGGTGCTATTTTATTTTTGCAATATGCTAAATTTCTTATTAATGTTTTTTCCATTTTTAATTCTTCTCTATATTTTTCACATAAGTTTCTATACCATTGTTGTAAAAATTTTATTTTTGCTTCTAACGTATCTACTATTTTTGCTTCTTCCCAACTTTTTATTATCTTTGAACTAAATGGCTCGGGTAATTTATTAAAATATAATTTTCTTATCTCTTTACTTTCTTCTATACTATATACCCCTTTATAATAATATTCTTTAAATGCGCAAGTATATTCATCTATATAACACATATTACATATTGCTAATTTTAACATTAAATTCCTATTTGTATCTTTTTCTTCATCTTGTTCTTCTTCGATTGTTGTCGTACTACCAAATACATCTTTTATAGCTGTTTCATATTTTTTTAATAATTCTATAGGTGTTAGTTTAGTTGTTGTTGATGATGTTCCTTCTAGAGGTTTGTTAGTTCTTAATACTTTCTTGCTATTTTCTATTAAATTTGAAAACCATAGTTTTACTAATCCTATTAGTGTTTTTTCTATATATTCTGGTGCATCTGTTATGTTTATATTATTATCTAATAATTGTTTTGTCATATATCCTATCCATAATTGTATTGTTTTTTCTGTATCTATTACACATTCTAGGTCTAAAAAGTTATAATTTTTATTAACTATTTATTTTGGTGTCCATTTGTCATATTCATTATATTTTTTAAACAACTTATTCTTATAATATATAGGTTTTCTTATTTCTGTTGTTTTAGGTATTATATTTTCATCTGCTTTTTTATCAAGAGTATTTATTTCTGTGTGGGTACTTTCTAAGTTTTCCTCATTAATTTCTTTTTGTTTTTCATTGATTTCTAAATTTTTTGTATTTGTTAATATTTCTGTATATGTTTCACTATCTTCTGAATCATAATTATCTGTCTATTTAACTTCTATATTATTTATTTCTAATTCTTTGTTTCTTATTTCCAATTTTTCCTTAAATTGATTTATCTCGTTCAGTAATTTTTGTTCTCTATCTTTCTCTTCTTTTTCTTTTTGTCTTTGTTCATACAACTCTTTTAACATTTGTAGTTCTTTTTCTAATTCAGCAATCCTACTATTTTTAGTTTCTTCTATTTTTCGTATTTATTCCGTAGTTTGTTGTTTTATTTTTTCTATTTCATTTTTCCTATCTATTTCTTCATTTTCCCTTTCTATTCTTACCATTGTTGTCAATTTATCTTCTAATTTTAATTCTTCTTTTTCTAACATTAGATATAAATGTTCACCTATTTTCTTATATCTTCTTCCTAGATTAGAAAATACTATTTTTATTTTTAATCCTTCGTGGTTTTCATATATTTTTTCATCTATTATAAATTCCTCTTTGTTCATTTTATTGTGAATAGTTCATGTTGATATATATATTCTAAACTATCTATTTGTGATTCTAATTTTGATATTTCATCTTTTTGTGTATTTATTGAATTTTTACTAACTCCGGCAAATATATTATAATGTAGTCTTTCTATTCTTATTTTTAATTCTTTACGTTTTTCAGAAATAATTTGTTTTAATTCTTTGTATTGTTGTACTTTATTCATTTAAACCATGTTTATAATATTTTGGCGGATATCTAAATCTAATTTTATTATAATTAGGTAGTATGTGTTTCATTCTCCTAGATTTTAAATGAATTATTAATTTTGATTCAATACTAGATATTAATGTAATTAAGTAGGCTAATCTTTGTGGGTTTTCTTTTGTTTTATTTAGACTTATATATTCTGAATAATTACTAATTAAAGATTCTTTAATTTTTCTAAAAGCTTCTCTATTTTTAAATGGTCTTCGCATAATTAATTTAATAATTTATATAATAAATTCTAATAACTCTAACATATATCTCACTTCTGTATTTTTTGAATCACTTTCGGCAGAGGATTAGGGCCAGTTTGGGTCGCTAGTGTAGGGAATTACTTGGTGGGGGTTTTATTCCTGTTATGATTCCGTCTTCCGTGTTCCATGTTTTATTACGAATCTGTGTGCTTTCCTCTGCTTTCCTCTATTTTATATTACTTATGGGTGCCGTATTTATGTTATGTAATCTGCTTCTGTGCTTTACTATGTGTTTGTGTGGTATCTCGTGTCTTGAGCTGGGGGTCTATCGGAAACAGCCTTTCTACTTCATCAGAGATAGAGGTATGGACTGCGTACATCTTACCCCCCAGACCCCACTAGGTGGGAATACACTGGGTTTGTTGTTGTTGTTGTTGTTGGGCTCTGAGTACAACCCGAAATATAACAGCTTAATCATCACAATAGATAGTCAAAGGTAGTACTGGCTTGCTCCATAGAGGAATATATATTAGCATACTTTGAAGCGAATTAACTTCTTCTCTAGCAGAAGACATAGCTATAAATTCTTGTCCCATCAACTAGTAATCATTAATATTGGACCAGTTCAATTTATCTGACATAACAAAAGTTATGCCCTTAAGTTCATCAAAAATGTATTAGACAATCCAATTTACTATTGACTTTTGAAATTTAACCAAAAGTTGTTGTCATGTGCCATGGAGGTGAAGGTTTCAAGCCGTGAAAACGATCTCTTGCAGAAATGCAAGATGAGGTTGTGTACAGTAAATCCTTGTGGTTCGATCTTTCTCTGGAATACCGCATAGCGGGAGCTTAGTGCACAGGGCTGTCCTTTTTTCCCATACTTTCAATGTTACAAGCACTTTCTCATAGTTTAAAACTCAAATATCATATTATTTCCTAACATATACAATTAATCGAGAAACATTTGATATCTCAGATTAGACAAAAAACCTTTAAATACCATTGGTATTAAATAGACTCTTTAAATCTACAAATATTAATAAATATATGTGGAGCATTTCCATATATACAAATACGATTGTCCAAACAAATGGCTGCAGCACAGCCACAGGTATGAGATCAGAGACAAAAACTAGAACGAGGCATCGTAATTTTCAGGCATCTTCATTAGCGTGTTCGCACTTACCGAACATATCCATTTTGCATCATTTATACCTTATTCATTCTGATACTCAATAATATCAGGTTCTCTTCACATCCTATAGCAGATGATTGTAAATCTGGTACGAAGATAGAATTAAAAGTCAATATTAAATACAACAGACACGATGGAGGAGGCAAACACATCATTACAAGGCTTTGCCCTTTCAATCGATGCAGCAAATCTCAACATTAGCGTCCACTTCCTGAAATTCAATAGTACAAAACAATTTAAGGTTGTATCTCATAAAATTTTCACATGACTCTAAAAACAGTACAAAAATACTAAAATAACCACCTAATTTAAACAATAGCAACTGCATAGGTGCGAGTGAATCATCATTTCTTAATGTAAAAGGACGCTTTAGTCAACTGGTTAGCAATGAAAAGAACATATACATTCAGCTAAACTCCTTAACTGATTTAAGCAGCACTATATTGAAAACCATAACTCAAACACAATTTTCATATAAATATTAAGCATAGTTTGTTATGTCAGCTCCAAAAGGATAAGTTGCATTGAAATTGATAAAGTTCCATGGAGTTCTTAATTGCATAAAAGGAGTCAAAGTAGTGGTTGTGGCATGTTGAAGCACTTCTTCGACGAAGTATTTCATATCATTTTTGGGTGTATGTCATGTTGGGTTCCAAGTGAAATGTGAATGGGAAATGGAGAAAACAAAATGGAGGGAAAGTGAAATGTATGTTCACTTTATAAAAGAAGTGTTTCCCCACATTGGTGGGAGAAAGGAAAATCCTTGTGCTTTAATATGGAAGAACTCCTTCATGTAGATAGTGAGGCAAGAAGAAGATGAGGCTCATGCCATCGTCGTTTGAAACTTAATCAATTGATCCTTAAGGACACACCATGAATTCAGTGGACTTTAATCTTCCAATCTTCATCTCTTTCTAAATGTTTAGTTTTGCTATCTTTAGAAAGTACTTTGAACTCCATTTTGTTGATGTTCATAAGTTGGGTTAAACTTATTACTGAAGTTCAAAGTTGTGAATACAGAGTTGCAACATCATTTGATTGCTCATATGCTAATTTGAACATGTGTTTGAAGCTATTGTTGAAAAATACAGAATTTACTAAACCTGAAATACAACAAGTCAAGCGTATCTAATGAATAATGTACAAAACTTCATCTCTGGATAATTCGCCAAGACGATGTAAAGAATATGCTAGAAAAAAAAGATTCTCCTTTTACAACCAAGGTATAAAAGAATGAAACCCTTCCAGACCTAGTAAAAATAAACACTAACTTTTCTTACTTCCAGATAGACTCATAACACCACATTCTTCTAGAAGGAGAGAGGAGGTTACCGATTACCAATAATTAGGCGATAAAATAATACATGCTCATAAAAATTGCAACATACAAACAAAGGAATTCTAACTTAAGACTTTGACATATGTTTTGTTACTTTGGCTTAAGCAAAAGTGCTTAAAAGATATTTTGGTTCAAAAGAACCTAAGATAAGCCAATCTAAACTGGCTCTAAGTTGCATATATTTGTACATCACGTAGGCATAGTTTTTAGCCAAACTATTATCGAATTTTTCTAATCTATGGTAGTATCATTAGTGAACAATAGTAGGATGTGACTATATTTCCTCTTCTTCCATGGCCAATTTCAAATCCCCTTTTCAATCCACCACCTTCTGGAAGTCTATTGGTGGTCTCTATTGTCAGGAATGAACCTTAGGCCTAACTCAACCTCAAAAGCTAGCTCAAGAGGTGAGGATTACCCAAGTCCATATAAGCAAACCACTAGTCCATTCCCCAACCAATGTGGGACTTTTACCCACTCTAACATCTATCCCAATAAGAGAAAGGAGTAAAGATATACGGTCCCTATGCTTTATCCCCTTATTTCCAGAGTGCTTCACGAGCGTCATTTGGATAACAGTTTTCTTTCTCAATAATGTTATAAATTCTAACATTAATGCTCAGTGGTACTGAAAAGATTATGCAAATTGGACTTGACCAAATTACATGACAAAAGACTCTAGCAAGTCTAGAAAATCCAAAATATTAGTCGCAAAAGACCCACTATTTCAAAACAATAAATTCTGAATACATTTAAATTTTATGACAGCTACGCGTTCTCGCTGCAAAGAATAAAGCCTATCCTGAGTTAAACACGCTTAAAGGGAAGCAAGCGACTTCCACTGGTGGTTTAGTCTTCCATAACAATTTCCACGGCCATCCTTTAGTCTCAACAGTGAACACTCCATCTTGCAACCATCTAACGTCACATTTTGCATTTTCTGCCAAATGGAGGCAGCTTCTGCCATTTCCCAGTAATTAAGACTTTTTCTCAATTTAACTGTCCAAAGACTAATTCTTTTCTCATTTCCTACTGTTGCAATAATATATCTCCAAATCGCAACTCCGTAAGAAAGACAAGATTTTATGGATCAGAATGTATCACTTCAGACAAGTTCCCTGTAGATTTCTAATCTTAGCAGCTACAATAGCCCCCTAGCCACAGGTCACATCTATTAAGACTGCATAACAATATATCTGTATTGGAGAAAAACTGATTCAAGTATGTGGCACACTAATGGATGAACACATGGTAGAGAGGTCTTGCAGATAAATGAAATTCTGAAAAACATATAATCCTTCTGAAGGTGCCTAGGAAAGAGATAATGTGAAGTTATGCCAAATAACTTGGAAGAAAAAATAGATGGGGAGAGAAATGTCAGGAGGCACAAGTACATGGACGACCTCATACCAATCTGTAATGAATTACCACTGAAATTGTAATGGAAATACTCAAATTGCACAATACAAGTAGAATTGAGGCTTTTTATTAATATTTTTTGGAGCTATTACAGTACTACAGTCCACTGCTACACTCAACTACTCTAGTGGCGGAAGCTTGTTAGCGTCTATCCATGGCGATTCACCTGAAATTGAGAGGTTGAGAAGAAGAATTCAGAAGAAAGAAGAGAAGGAAGAAGGAAGAGAGAGAATTGTTGAGAGAGAGTAAAATACCAGAAGTTCGTTAATAATTCCCCCTCCCTTCTCTGAATGGAAATATAACAGATATTCTCAACTGCTCCATGAATCTACTGTGTTGATCTTGCCATCTGTAACCTCTTCTTTGCCGTTGGATCAACTCGCACGTGACCCGCACATGCTCTTATTATTCTGCAGATGACCAACACATGTAATCTACTACCCTTAACTCCTCATATCTCAGCTACTCTACAATCCCCCAATTCATTTCTCCATCCTTTTTCATCTCTTAATCAATACACTACCCCTCCGATCAAAAACAACCTTGTCCTCAAGGTTGGTGTTAAGCCATAAACACTGGGAATTGACTATTCAAGTAGCCCCAATCTTCCCATGTGGCTTCCTCAGGGCCAAGATTTGACCACTGAACCAAAAGCTTAACAGTGGCAGCATTATTTTCTCTAACCAAGCGACGTTGCAAAATGGACAATGGTTGGGCTAAGATGCATCTATATGTATCATAAGTAGGAGGTAATGGCTGAGCAACGACTGAGGGCCTGATACGATGCTTGAGCTGTGAGACGTGAAACACAGATTGGATGGTGGATCCTACCGGAAGCTCTAGCCGGTAAGTCACTGTCCCTATACGTTGTAACACCTTATAGGCCCCATAAAATTTAGCATTGAGCTTTAAGTTTGGACGAACAATTACTGAAGTTTGTCGATATGGTTGTAGTTTAAGATAAACCAAATCCCCGACCTGTAGCTCCCTCTCTGTACGATTTTTATCTGCAAAACAATTCATACGAGCCTGATCTTGGTTAAAATTTTCCTTAAGATCTTGAATCATTAGTTGCCGTTAAGCAAAGGAAAAAACCAAGACCAACATAAGTGGGAGTTGATTGTGAAGGGGAACCCAGTGGAATCTGAGGAGGAACATAGCCATATAATGCTTCAAAAATGATAGATTTAAGGAAGTGGGATGATTGGTGTTGTACCACCATTTGGATAAAGGTGACGACTTGAGCCATTATTTGGGATTGGTGGATACCATAGCTCTCAAATAAGTCTGTAGATAGCGGTTCAATCGCTCTGGCCATCAGACTAAGGGTAATAGGAAGTAGAAAGATTCAACTTAGTTCCCATGGCCTTGAATAAGTGTTTCCAAAAATGGCTAGTGAAGATAGAGTCCATGTCTAAAAAAATAGACCTGGGTAGGCCATGCAATTTATATATATCTTTAAGGAAGAGCTTAGCCACCTCTTGGGCATTGTAGGGATGTTTTAACCCTAGAAAATACCCATATTTAGTCAGCCTATCCACTACAACTAGAATGGTATTGTTATGGCCAGAAGTTAGTAAACCTTCAATAAAATCCATGGCAATATCTTGCCACAGAGCCTCCGGAATAGGTATAGGGTGAAGAAACCTAAGATAGGGCACATTTTTTTCTTGATTCTCTGGCAAAGATCAAATATAGACACCCATCTCACCACATCAGCCTTCATGTTAGGCCAATAAAAAATCATTTGCATCCTTTTATAAGTTCCCTATTGTCCTAAATGGCCCCCCAATGGGGACTGATATAACACTTCAAAGATTTTCTCCTGCATTCCCATGCTCCTTCCAATACAAAGCTTCATTTTGTATCTGATAATACCCTGCTGCAAACTAAAATCAGGTTTGCTATTAGGATCGGTGAATAAAGTTGTAATCAGTTGTTGAGCTATAGGGTCATGCTCATAGATTGCACATACTTCTAACATCCATGTCGGTTCCACAACAGTGATAGCCTTCAATTCAACCACTTTCTCTTAACCCTTCTTGATAAAGCATCAGCCACTCTATTATCTGTGCCCCTCTTGTATTGTACCTCAAAATCTAGTCCCATTAGTCTAGTCAGTCCCTTTTGTTGTAATAATATAGTGACCCTTTGCTCCACGAGGTACTTTAAGCTCTGGTGATCCGTTCTGATTATAAAATGGCCCCCTTGAAAGTAATGTTTCCATCTATCAACAACTGCTAGTACAACCATGTATTCCTTTTCATAAGTAGAGAGGCACAAGTTTCTAGGTCCCAATGCCTTGCTAAAATATGCTAAGGGTTTCCCTTCTTGCATCAATACTGCCTCCATTCCTTTAGAGCATGCATCAGTCTTAATGATGAATGGTTTGGGAAAATTAGCGAGAGCCAAGACTGGAACTGTAGTCATATCTCCTTAAGTCGTTCAAAAGCAAGCTCAGCCTCCTCATTCCATTGAAATGCATTCTTCTTCAACATGTTAGTGAGAGGTCTACTTATAATACCATAGGACTGAACAAACCTCCTATAGTATCTAGTGGGCCTAGAAACCCCCTTAAACACTTTAGTGATTTGGGTTTAGCCAATTAACCTTCGCATCAATCTTGGCCAGGTCAGTAGACACACCTTGTCCGGTAATAATATGACTTAGATATTCCACTTGACACTGACCGAATGAGCATTTAGACATCTTAGAAAAGATTCTCTCATGTCTCAGCACCATTAACACTTTTCTCAGATGATCTAGATGCTCCAGTAATGTAGAACTGTACACTAATATGTCATAAAAAAATCAACAAAAACTTCCTGAAGTAATCTCTGAACACATAGTTCATGAGGCTTTGGAAATTTGCCATGGAATTGGTCAACCCAAAGGGCATGACCTTAAACTCATAGTGTCCCATATGTGTAACAAATCTTAATTTGTGGATGTCTTCAGTCCTCATCTGGATTTGGTGATACCCTGCTCTTAAGTCAATCTTTGAAAAAATAATAGAACCATATAATTCATCCATCAAGTATTATACTAGTGTTATGGGAAAATTATCCTTAACAGTGATTATTTTAAGTGCCCTGTAATCAATACTAAATCTCCAACTTCCATTTTTTTTCTTAACTAGTAACACTGGAGATAAAAAAGGGGAGTGACTAGGTTGAATAGTCCCCTGTGTTAGCATGTCTGACACCTATTTCTCAATCTCATTTTTTTGAAAATAATTATATCTGTAGGTCTGAAATTAACTGGTTCTGCATCCTTCTTTAAGGGAATATGATGATCATGGCTTCTTTGTGGTGGCAGGGCTTCTGGTTCAATAAATACATCAGGAAAATCATCCAAGATCAGCTGGATTTCACATGGAATCACCTCTTTGTCCTCAACACTAGTAGCAGTAACAGTAAAAAGGTAAGCCTAAATAGCTTGCCCTTTTTTGAATAGTTATTTTACACTATCGGCCGACATACTTTTCAACTCTATTTGGTGGTATATTCCTTTAAATTCCACCCGCTTAGCTTTGTGAGTCACCTCCACCGTATATTCTACAAAGTCCAGGAACACTGGATTATGGTCCTTCATCAAGTCTCCGTCAAGAATGATATCATTTCCACCCAATCTTACCAGTCTAATGGAGTCCACAGATTCAACCCCTTGTATCTTCCACTTGAAATTAGGACAGAAGTGTCAACTCAGAATACGAATCCCATTTGTATCGCGTTTTAGTTACCGTCATTGTTAGGGCGAGGATTTGCTTTGATACTAATTTGTACTGAATTACCACTGAAATTGTAATGGAATGACTCAAATTGCACAATACAAGTAGAATTGAGGGTTTTTATTGATTTTTTTAGAGTTATTAAAGTACTGCAGTCCAGTGCTACATTCAAATACTCTAATGGCAGAAGCTTTTTAGCGTCTATCCATGGTGATTCACCTAAAATTGAGAGGTTGAGAAGAAGAATTTAGAAGAAGGAACAGAAGGAAGAAGGAAGAGAGAGAATTATTGAGAGAGAGTAAAATACCAGAAGTTCATTAATCCCCTCCCTTCTCTGAATGTAAATATAATAGATATTCTCAACTGCTCCATGAATCTGCTGGGTTGATCTTGCCAGCTGTAATCTCTTCTTTTCCATTGGATCAACTCGCACGTGACCCGTACATGCTCTTATTATTCGGCAGATGACTTACACGTGTAATCTACTACCCTTAACTCCTCATATCTCAGCTACTCCACAATCCCCTAATTCATTTCTCCATCCTTTTTCATCTCTTATTCATTACACAATCTGACACTGCAGGAGGAATATTTGATGGCACCACCAACGGTACTACCACATGGCATTAGGTTTTTGGTTCAATTACTTTAGGGCGACAGTAGAACTTTCTTATTGGCTGAGGCCTCACTATTACGGTTGATAAATAGATTGCCATTTTTATTTGTAGGGATATTCTATATTCCAAGCAATTTAACAAGAATATCTTTTTCTCTTGCATACTAAGTCTACTTATTTGTCGTTGCTTTATTTTGTCATTCACGGATAATCTCGGAGCAGTAGCTGTTGTTGTTGGAAACATAAGCAAACGCATCGAAACACACGGAGTTACAATTCTTTATTTCTTTGTGTTCTTTACAAGATCTTTCCTTTTTAACAAGTTAACTGATATTCAAACCATGATACAAGCATATATGATGTAAGGATTCATTTATATTATATGTTTTGTTACCTTATCAGGATAAAAATGATATTCAATGTCTTCTCTTGTACTTGACCCCTCAAAAAAAAGTGCAAGAAGAGCATATTAAGCAGAATTCTAACAGGTTATCAGCTAATGACGTCCCTGGTCAGATATCATTAGAGGATTAACAAGGCTCTCTACATAGATATCTATAGGATTGCATTCCTCAACTTCAGTACTTTACACTAGTTTTCTGGTTGAACCATTGAATTTCACGGTAAATGGGGTAACCAAATAAAATTTCACCATTTTTTGAATGGCGAAAATGCATAGAGAATGTGTAACATTGTGAAGGAAATATATATAGTGAAGCAAGTTGTGGATATTTGATGGTGAACAATTTTTTCCAAAATCTGCAATCCTTCAAAATCCAGACATCAGAAGTAGTCGCACCTAGACGACATGTATAAAGGAAAGAAAGGCCACTTCCAATAATTCCTAGTCTAAAATGTGAATCGACTTCTCCATCAATGGGAAGATCCAAGCTTTCCCATGTCTCATTTGCTAAGTCAAAAGAAATAATTTTGCACATGACATAATTACTAATGCCAGTAGATGATGAAGCCCAATAAAGCTTCCCATTGACCAATTTACCCGAACTATTAATTAGAAATATGCCCTGACACTGCTCATGGACTGTAAGAATCAGTACTCAAACTGCAAATGTTGACCGGATGACGAGAAGAATTACGACAATAACCGATAAATAGAGCTTTATAATCGTCACATGACTCATCATATCAAAACCATATTTGGCAGGGAAAGAGGAACCCCACTTCAAATTAAGTAATTTCTTAGACTTGTTAATGGTGGGGTTCCATATATATGTCTCCCTTGGATTGAACAGACAAATGAGTCCATTGGCAGAACCAACTATGATAGTTGATGAAGTGGGAGAATCCATGTCATATAGCTCGGCAGCGGCTTGTTGCTTGTTAAATTGGGCAAGGAGTGAACAAACCTTGAAATTTCCTTTCATCCCGCATATAAAACTCTATAATGGCCGCATTCTTTGTTTAACTTGAGATGGTTTTTCACCAAATCAGGACTAGAAATCAATTGATTCCATGATTTTGAAATACATGTGAATTTGGCAATGACTTAGGGGGCAGTCTTAACAGGATCTCTGTTATTATCTCATCAGGGATTATCAAATCATTGGTTCGAGTTGCAAGAGAAGTAAATGGAGTGAAAATGAAAGTAAGGAATTTGAGCATAATGGTCTGAATGACCTGATGAATCCAATCGCAAAAAGAAGCAAACCAAAACATGGTCAGGTTACTGGGCTCTTAAAGATGTTTTTGTGAAAAGCAGACAGTGGTGAGTGAATATTGCTAAGAAGTTCAATTTTATGAAGTGAAGTGACGAAGATTCCCAGGCAGTGAGTGAATAATTCTTCTAATAGGGTCACCTACCAAATTATGTTTTCCTAAAAAGGACTCTGACTCATTTAATTATGGTTGTAGAGATTCTGACCACTACATATATTCGAAATACTAACGTTAAAAAATTAAGTTCAAGGGTGATAGTGCCCTGCATAGTTTATATAAGTAATTGACAAAATTATATTATCGTTTAGACGTGTTTTGATACCTTAACCTTTATATAAATACATGATATATTTATATATATTTAAGAGTTGTTTGAACTTTGAAAAGAGGCAATAGTAACATTTAAATTCCCTGTTAGCCTAGAATAAGTACTTATTATTTACGGGAATCGAAACCTGTGTCTTTAACATGAAAAGAACATGTTAATTAATTTTAGTTCTAACATCTTTTTGGCGTGAATAAATTTCACTAATAATAAAAGGAAAAGGAGTAAATATACCCATCGACTAGGTGATTAGAGAGGATATATCTCTCATTAAAAGAATGATGTATATACACTCATCTTCTAACAAATGCTGCATATTTACACTCATCTTCTAACAAATGCTGCATATTTACTCTTTCCATTACTAAATCTAGCCAACATCAGATCAAGTTCTGTAGGGGGATCAATATATTGTTGTTGTTTTGGTACTTCTATCAGCCTTGCACCTCTACTGTGCAATGTAATGTGCTGATATTTTTTGCGAATATTTTTGTGAAAATCTCATGATAAATGAAATATTGAAAATCTCTCGCATGAGTTTTTTTTCTCTTGTGGATGGGATTATTTTGTGATCTCTTTTCTCCCAAGAACCTCCTCCTATAAATAAAGGAGAGTTCTTTCACCTTAAATACACACCAATTTGAGAAGAGTTTAGTTGTGTTTGTTTTTTTCTTCATTGAGAGTATTTAGTGAGAGAGTTGTGTTGGGAAACAATTGAGTTAACCCTTCTTGTGAGGTTATTCTCTTGAGGTATTTGGGATATTAGAGTATTTAATTACTCTAATTTTGTATTCTGTTTTTTGCTTTTATACTTTGTTTTGTATCCGTTGAAGCATTTTAATGAAACACTGTCCAGGCTAGGCGATGGCCTAGGCGCCGCCCATATTAAGCTAGGCCATGGCCTAGGCGCCCCCCACTTGGTGTTAGGCCATGGGTTGGGCGTTGCCCACCTGATGTTTTACGGTATAGGGGCTCTGATTTTGAATTATTTCAAGGGTAACCAAGTCTTTTCACATTCCATAACCATCCCTAAACATCTATAGACGAAATCAAAGCCTTTAAATAAGTGTTAACACTCTCAAATCCCTAGTTTATCTTCCTTAAACATAAGAAGATAAAATCAACCTAAGTTTGCACATTCAAGCTCAAAGGGTAAATCTTTTCACATTTTCTTCATCAACTAATTAGGTACGTGGGGCTGTCCTAAAACTCCATGGGCATAAGTTATTGTTTTACTAAGCTTTTGAAAGCATATTATGATGTTTATAACAAGGGTTGAAACAAATGTTTTGAATAGCCAAATCATGAAACCCTTTTTCAATGATATAATATTTTGGTCTTGAGGTCTTCCCTTGAACTTGAATTTTTCTCGTGTATGTATATATATGCAGTTTTAGTTTTGAAATTTGAATTAAGAGCATGACTAACTAGACTCCCTCTCTTGTTATGGTCCTCTTGGTTTCACATGTCATGAGTTGTTCAATTTCATGTTGAGAAGCATGAGATAAATATTTTCTAATGTTTAGGGATTTGATATTGATTTTGAATTAAAGAGAGGGTGTTTTCTTATTTAGATATATGCGAAAGGTGATGATTGAAAAAATTAAAGGGTTTGCTACAAAGTAATTGATCACCACATGTTTAATAATTGAGAGACGAGAATCTTTGCATAAGTTGCCATAATTTTGAAATACAAATTATTTTGTACTGTTTAAACGATTTGGGTGGTGTAAATAACATGTTTTGAATGAGAAGGGCTGTGAAAAATTGATATCATAGGAATGACATGCTAGTCTGGGTGTGATGATACCCGGTGATGATATGTCCTTAACCGAATAGGTATTGAATGTTTTAAAAGCATGAGGCATGGTTTTAAATTACTAAAATTGGGCTTAAAAAGAGTTAGATGGTTACCCGAATAAATTATTTGATTATAAGGGCTTATTGTTGGAAACCATGTTTTTCCGTTAAGAAATTTATGATATGTTATCCTATATGGGAGGATAATTAGGGCATCTCACATGGGGGGATTCCTACGGTATGCTCACATGGGGAGTATTACCAATTTATGAAAACTCCAATCCTTGCAGAAAACTAGGATTGGGGGCTTGACCGCCGAGCCAAGGGAGGATTCCATAGAGCCTGTGGGATTGTAGAAATATAGGGTATCCCATCTATCTCAGAAGTAAGGTAAAGAGTTGAATCATGATTACAAGAAAATATTTAAAGATCATCAAATTATATCAATGTGTTTTCAAATATTTTATGCTGACATGTTTTTTATGAAATGCTCTCACTTATGTTGTATAAAAATATATTTTGTTTTGGATTGTTCTACGTACCAGTACATTTATATTGACCCCCTAAATTTTAGGATCTAAGGCTCAGTCCAGGATCCCGTTGAGCAGTAGATTGGTTTATTAAAAGTTTGCAGTCGGTGAGCCTCTCTTATTTCGAATGGCCTTGTTCAATGAAATATTGTCTCTGATTTTAGTTCACGGTACGATCGTGTAATACCCCGAAAAAATTTTCGTTGAAATTTTGTGCGTAAATGTGTTGGGTTTTATCTTCTAGAATGAATTATAAATTTTCCATGTGGAATGTCTTAGATTATGACCCACCATTGCATAGAGTATCGAATAATCTTTCCAACTATATGTGGATCATCCAAAACGGACACCCGAGCAACGAGTTATGAACATTCCGATCGAACCGTGGATAGTAGTGAACAGTAAAACGAGCAGGAAAAAGTATTGAGGCCTGGCGTATTTTTGCTCCAACTTTAAATGATTATAACTCCTTATACATAATGATCTAGATGATCTACTATATATCAACAGAAAGCTCTGCGAGTCCTATTTCCAATGAAATTAGTTTCATTCCATTTGTCTATCGGAGCAAAAAGTTATGGTCGATCAACTTCAGCCTATCAAAAGCAAATTTTTGGATCAACTTCAAACGATCATAACTCCTCATACACAATGATCTGAGTGAGATACTACATATCAACTAAAATATATAAGAGTCCTCTTTATAATGAAATTGGTTTCATCTAAATTGGATATCGGAGTAAAACGTTATGGTTGATCTACTTCAGACTATCAAAACAGTCCACCAACGGACAAATTCGAGAATTTTTTGATTTTTAGGGGCGTTTTGGTCATTCACCCTCATCCAAAATCCGTCCAAACCCTATATTAAATCCTATTAGAAGCATTATATGTTATATTTCATCAAATTCCCTCAAAAAGAAAACCCTAAGTTCCTACATCCAACTTCAAGAACTTTCAAAGTTCACCATTAATTCTACAAATTTATTCAAGATTCTAAGTTCCTAGTTCAAGAACTCCAAGAACCATCATTCAAAGGAACGGTTAACATCTCAAAAATGAGTATCGATCTAAAGTTCATCATTCAAGGTATGTGGGGTTTTTCAACAAGAACTCTATTTCGTTCTTGTGCCCAAAAGTAATTGTCTTTACAAAGGCATGATTTTTATTTGATTTTTATGAATTTGAAGCATGAACCCATATCTTATGATGATTATTATGAAATCTTGATGTTTATGATTTTGAAAGATGAATTTACATGTGTGGTGATATAAAGCATGAATCTTGAACGATATTTATCATGATTTTGATATTTGAGTCGTGAATCCCCATTGGAAATTGTATTTTTTTTTATGTGTGTGTTATAAGCACGTTGATGTTGAATATTTAAGATATTATGAATGATTTGACCTTTTGGTATTAATGGAGTTGTTTTGAATTTGAGTGTGAAAGAAATCCTCAACGTGGTTGATTTTGATAGATGGGAAGCTTGATGGCTCCCGATGTATATTTATATATTACTGAAATTGTTTTGTTTTGGATTGTCTTTGAAATGATCTGAGCTATTTCTGGGAGAAATCTTTAGCACCGAGTAGGAGGTATAAAGCGACCTTACTTACCTAGAACTACGTTCCCTCGTAGGAGTGAGCCTGAGGCTGATTTATATAGTGATCACTAGTTTGTATGGATTTGATATCGATAGTCCTACTCTGATGGAAAGGATAGGATGGCTCTCCCCAACTTGGGTTGTACGTTGGACTCCATGAAGCTCACATGGTTTATGTCGATTATAGGATCTCCTAGTGTGTGTGTGTTTCCTTGTGTCTACGGTGAATGGTGAAGTGATTTGAAAGTGGAATTGTGAAAGTTATTCTTTCGAAAGATTTAAATGATATTTACATTATGAGAATTGATATTCTTGATGAACTAAAAGTGATTGACAAATTATATGATGACTCACATATGTTATTGTACTTATTTCATCCTCTCATGATTATGATGATTTTCTTCGAGCTATGTGAGTCTTTGATACATCCTGCATATTTCTTATAAATATTTATGATGATGATGTTTATACAACTGCATACACCCCCATATACTCGGTTCTTTTCCATGTTACTGACCCACATCTTCGGATATGGGCTGTATTTTCTCAGAACGTAGGTTCAGGTGCTCAGTTCCAGGTTCAACAGTGATTCTTTGGGCACGCTTTTCTACATCCTCTATTGTTGTGAGTCCTCATATTCCGAGGACGTGATGTCTGATGTTGGTTTCACAGAATTTCTTACATTTGATAACTGAGTATGAGTCAGTTGGGGCATGTCTCAATGGCTCACTGGTTTTATTGATTTTCTTAGAGGCTTGTCAGACTAGTATAGATGTTGGGAGTTGACTAATAAGTCGTATTTTATTATCTTTCTGAAATTCTTTTATTCTTGGATGATGATTACTCTATTGATATTTGAGGGTTATTTATGGAAACCCCGTTGATTTGTGTTGAACTGAATGAAAATGGCTCAAAGGGTTAGCTTGGGGCTAGTCGTCGCCTCAAGCACCGTGTGATGCTTCGATACCCATTTTTTGAGGCGTTACAAACTTGGTATCAGAGCCTAAGGTTTTAAGATGTCATAGGGAGTCTGACAAGCCGCGTTAAGTAGAGTTTTGATCATCGGTGTGTAGCACGCCACATCTATGAGCAAGAAGCTACAAGACGTTTTAGGAAAAAGTATGATCCTTTTTTTCAGAAGTCTATCATGCTTAAAGTGTCTCTCTTTGATATTGATTCATTCTCTACTCTTTTAGAAATATGCCTCCACATCGAGCGAGAAGAAATAATGATGGTCAACAACCTCAACCCGCTGACCCATTGAATGAAAACGTGTCTCATGCTGAATTTTGGGCAGCCTTTCAGGCGTTGGCCTAAGCTGTTACTGCAAATGTTTAGGCCAACCCAGCCTCGGCTCCACAACAGCAGAGAGGTGATTCATCTGCTGCCAGGATCCATGACTTCATGCAGATGAATCTATCGGAATTCTATGGGTCCAAGTCTGATGAGGATCCACGATTGTTTTTAGAGGAGGTGCAGAAGATTACTCAGGTGATGTATGTATCTGAGGAACATAGTGTGGAGTTGGCTGCGTATAGGTAGAAAGACCTTGCTTATGACTGGGTTGTTGCTTGAAAGAAAGGTAGAGGTGGGGGAGTTGTCCCTACTACTTGGCAAGAGTTCCAGGATATATTCCTGGATAAGTTTTTCCCTTTGGAGATGGGGAGGTGAAGGTGTAAGAGTTTATGAACCTACGACAGGGCTCTATGACTGTTAGGGAGTACTGTCTAAAGTTCAATCAGTTGGCCAAGTATGCTCCTGACTTAGTGGCTGATAATCGGGTTAGTATAAGTAAGTTTGTGACTGGAGTGTCTAGTTATGTGGTTAAGGAGTGGAGTTCTGCTTTGCTGAATAGTGGGATGAATCTTTCTATGATGATGACTCATGCCCAATAGATTGAGGTATACAAGATTAAGGAGAGAGATAGAATGAGAGGGAATAAGAGAGTTAGGTCCAAGCAGCATAGACAGGGTCAGACTAGATCGTAGGGAGGGAGTCGCCCTCAGTATCAGGATCATTCGTCTATGCCAGCACCATCATCTACTAGTGCTCCCGTGCCTAGAGGTAGGTAGGAGCAAAGTAGCAGGTCATATGCATCCAAGTCCCAGTACAGTGCTAGCAGTAAGACAAATCATCCCCTGTGTCCTCAGTATGGTAGGGCTCATTCGAGTGAGTGTTGGGGTGAAAAGAGGGATTATTTCTGGTGTGGTGACATGGGTCATAGAGTTAGAGATTGTCCACAGGATGGACAAGGACATCGTGACTATCGCCCTCAGACCCAGACTCAGATTATTAGTGCTCCAGTTCTAGCGACTCGCCCAGCCCCAGCTCAGGGCGCCTCTTCTAGAAATGCTGGCGGGCAGCGCCAGAATAGATTCTATGCTTTATCATCCCACCAGGAACAGGAGGACTCTCCTAATGTTATTACTGGTATGCTTCGTATATTTCAGTTTGATGTGTATGCTTTGTTGGATCCTGGATCCAGTTTCTCATATGTTACACCTTTGATTGCTGTGAATTTTGAAATGAGTCCTGAGATTATTCCTGAGCCTATCCTAGTTTCTACCCCAGTAGGTGATTCGATTGTTGCCCAGAAAATGTATAAAAAGTATGCTGTTATTGTTCTTCATAGAGTCTTGTTGGCTGATCTAATTGAGTTAGACATGGTAGATTTTGATATGATTCTGGGTATGGACTGGCTGTATTCTTCTTATGCCTCTATTGATTGTCGAACCCGAGTGGTCAAGTTTCAATTTTCGGGTGCATCCGTGTTGAGTGGTCTGGGAATTTTGTGTCACCCAAGAGTCATTTTATCTCTTACCTCAAAGCTAGAAAGCTTATTTCCAAGGGGTGTATATACCATTTGGTTAGAGTCAAAGACACTAAGTCTGAGACTCTAACTCTCCAGTCTGTGACTTTAACTCTCCAGTCTGTTAACATCATCAATGTGTTTTCTGATGTCTTTCCGGATGATCTCCCAGGGATACCTCCTGATAGAGAGATAAAGTTCGGGATTGATCTTCTTTCTAATACTCAGCCCATTTCTATTCCTCCTTATCGTATGGCCCTTACAGAACTTAAGGATTTGAAAGAGCAACTCACAGATCTACTAGATAAGGGTTTTATAAGGCCCAGTGTTTCTCCTTGGGGTGCTCCTGTGTTGTTTGTGAGAAAGAAAGATGGCTCTTTGCGTATGTGCATTGATTACTGCCAACTGAATAAAGTCACCGTCAAAACTAGGTACCCCCTTCCGAAAATAGATGATTTGTTTGACAAATTGCAAGGTGCAAGTTAGGGAGAGTGACATCCTGAAAACCGCTTTCCGAACTCGTTATGGCCATTTTGAGTTTCTTGTTATGTCTTTTGGGTTAACTAATGCCCCAGAAGCTTTCATGGACCTCATGAATTGAGTGTTCATACTATATCTGGATATGTTTGTCATAGTGTTCATCGATGATATACTAGTGTACTCCCGTAGTGAGGATGAATATTCTGATCATCTCCGAACTGTCTTGCAAAACCTTAGAGATAACAAGTTGTTTGCCAAGTTTAGTTAGTGAGAGTTTTGGCTAAGGTTAGTTGCTTTTGTGGGTCATATCATTTCTTCCGAGGGTATTAGAGTTGATCCCCAAAAGACCGAAGCTGTTAGAAATTGGCCTAGACCTATTTCTCTGACTGATATCTACAGTTTCTTGGGTTTAGCTGGCTATTACTGTCATTTTGTTGACGGTTTATCATCTATAGCGTCTCCTATGACTCGATTGACCCAAAAGAAAGTAAAGTTCTTGTGGTCCGAATCTTGTGAGAAGAGCTTTCAGGAGTTGAAAACTCGACTCACTTCAGCCCCTATTTTGACTTTGCCTGATGGTTTTATGGTGTACTGTGATTCTCCGAGATTTGGGTTGGGTTGCGTATTGATGCAGAAGGGTAAGGTGATAGCTTATGCTTCTAGACAGTTGAAACCCAATGAGAAAAATTACCCCACCTATGTCCTTGAGTTGGCTGCTGTTGTGTTTCCTTTGAAAATATGGAGACACTATTTGTATGGTGTCCATGTTGATGTTTTCACTGATCATAAGAGTCTACAGTATGTGTTTACCCAGAGAGAATTGAATCTTAGGCAGAAACGATGGTTAGAATTATTAAAGGACTATGATATAAGTGTGTTGTATGATACGCCCAAATTACAACTCTCGTTAGAAAGTGCAAGCGGTCGCTGTCAAATATAGAACCCAACTGGGTTGGGTGTTGAATCCCACAGGGAATACTGTGATCACTAAGTATTGCGATTATTATTAGACTGTTGGTCGAAGGTTCCAAGATAAGGGGGGTTTGGTTTAAGTGCACAATAATACTATCAGTGTAACGATGAGATGATATGTGTAATTATATTTGATCACAGAGAATGACAAGTTAGGGTTATGTCCACCTTGTAGCTTCTACTTCTCAATTAACTATGAGTAATATGGATTTTATACATGCATGCACTTATAGAGAGACATATTCTAATTCTAAATCCAAATGTTTTTCAACCATTAAGGATTTATTCACCTTAGTTCTTTCGAATGCAAAGTGTACAACAAATTGTACGAACTCTCCAAGAAGTTAATCCTGCTAGGGCATTAACGGGTAAAATAGAGGTTGAAAACCCTATTTTCATGTCACACTCTCTTTTCCAAACAGTAACTTTTCTATCAAACAAGGTATTGCTATAATGGCGCATTCCCTATGTTTGCAACATTGAAAATTCAATCAAAATGAAGAGAGTAATGATATAAGTGGATTAACACATCATAAATTCAAAAACCCATAGCAATAGAGAATATACTACAAGGTTTCCATAACCCTAACAGATAAACTTAGCTAGTCATGAATAAAACAGAAATCAACATAGAAATATTCATCATACCAAAACTTAGAACGATCTTGGTGATGAAGGTGACTAGCGAAATTAAGAGAGAAAACACGTTTCTCTCTCTCTGTCCTCAAGCTAAGCCGCTTTCTCTTGTTTTCAAAATAATACAGAATGTCAATAATCCCTAAAAATTCAGCAATAATGTTTTTAATAACATCCTTCTCTAATAAATTGCTACTGCATCCTTAACTATTTAAAAATATTGAGTTTGCCTGGGAAAAAGTTTCCATACATCACATTCAGTCCAAAAGCTGCTTTCCTTTTTATGTGAAGTTTTCCTTTACTGTCCACAGGTCACCAAAGTGCTGAAATCTTCCTCATTAGTACCTGAAAAGCATGCTAATCACATAGGTTAGCTCACTTAACTAAAAATAGACTAAAAGTGCAAGAATTATGTATTTTATCCTCAAAACTTAGCTAAAACATAGGTAAGTTATGGTGCTTAGACGTATAAATACGCCCAACATCACCACCCCACACTTAAAGCTTTGTTTGTCCTCGAACAAAATAGTACATCCATGCGAATACCTAACTAAACTTCACAAGATCAACACAAAATTTTCAACAAGACATACACGGCAATTATTAACAAAGAGTAGATTTCTTGATCATTACTAGAAACAACTCACCCTCCAACATAGACTCATTAAGTTGGTTAATTCGTATACACAAGTTAAGACAAAAAAAATCATATAAAACTACCCAACAGTCATCAACCATGTGCGCTCACACAAAATGTTACCCATAATCACTTATAGTTTTGCATTTTTCAGAAATATGGGTATAAGAACTTGCTTGCTCTCACTCTCACAAAGAATTCTTAGATTACAACTGATGACCATATGCTTGCCCTTAGTGTAATGCTCCACTAATATCAGAATGCTAAGGTTAGGATCAAATAGGTCTTTACGAGTTGTAAAGTAGGCTAAAGGGACGGGTAGGACTATTTTGGCCAGAAATGGTGACTATGTTCCCTAAGCGCTTTAATACACTACATTATGCCATTTACACTAACTTTTAACAACCACTCTACCTTCCTTTCATCTACCAACCACTCTACCTTTCTTCACCCATTTTGTTACTCAATTAAAAACACTATGATGCGAATATACAACTTTTTTTTATTATTATTATTTTTTCTTTTTTTTTCTTTTAAACATCCCTATGATAGCCACCCTCGATCACAATATTTTCATGTACCAATAACTAAACTTTGGGGCATCACTTTCACTATTTTCTTCTTATTTTGCCACACTCTTTACTCAACTTAATTCTACAATTTAAAGCGCTTAGGAGCTTTTGGATCAAATTATGGTCTTTTCAAAAAAATGGATTAGGCTACATATGGGGTTGCCAAAGAAAATAGCTAAAGGCTCAATGGGTGTTCACTAGGACAATGTACAAAGGTAGGTAAAAAGAAGATAAAAAATCAGGGCTGCCAAAGAAATGCCTAAATCATCTCCTAAACTCACAATCTTTATTTCACTTCCCACACACACTAGGCAAGTTCTAGCATCAGCCGCAACAAAGAATATACAATAACCTTACACACACATTGCACATGGTCAACTTAATTCGGAGCATTATAAATTCTTGACCCAAGAGATAAATGAATTAAACCATAAACAATTATCACAAAGTGAGTCATAACTTAGAGCCTAAATGTTTCAATAGTAGTGATTCAGTACAAACTCCTGTTATAATGCCATGCCGTCTATAAGAACAATTTCATGCAAAATCTGACTCACTAATTACAACTAACTAACTACGACTAAATCAAAATGACTATAGAATAAATGCAAGCAAGCAGTACGCAGTGTAACACCCCACACTAAGAAGGAATACACTGCCCTCAGTGTAAATAAATAAGCAAAAACCTGGTTAGTCAGACTCCTCCTCTACATCCGGGGTCATACCCCCTGCGTCAGAATCATTATTAGAGTCTTCATCATCAGAGTTGTCCTCCACATCAGAGTCTAGCAGCTGGTGATCATTGTCTGTCGGCACATCATCATCTAGAGGTTCTTCAAAATTTACCCCAACTCCACACATGGCCCGAGCATGCCCATTAAGCGGGTAGTCATAGTCCAACTGCCGAAGCTCTACATCAGTTGGCACATAACCCCCATTCATCATAGTGAACCTAGTCATGCCATACAAATGGCGAAAAAAACTCTCATCTCGAGCATGTCTCTCAGCAGTGGTTAGGTTGATGCCTTGACCAGCTTCTGGATCTTTGATTTTTGTGAGATCTACCTTCTTCGGGTTATGTGGCAACTTATGGTCTGCTGGCTCATCCTCAATGTGCTCTTTCCTTAAAATTGCAGCCAACAAATTGCCGAAACTGAAATGGGACCTTTTGTGCACCCTTACTTTTTGCATAGACGTTCTTATAATTGCACCAATGTTGATGGGAACATTCTTCATTAGAGAATATACCAAGAAAACTCAATCACGAGTGACCTTAGTGTATTGTGTCCCAGGAATCAAGCAGGAATTGACTATTCTAAACCATATGCGAGCTTCTCTGTTCAAACAAGCATATGGGTAAGTATTGTGACGACCATTATCTTTATGACGAATCCATCGGGTCATGGACCTTGATCCACACAAAGTGTGTCTAATGGCTCTGTAGGGAGGTCTGTTGTAGATCTCCTTGAGTGGTGATTTATCCACACTTGGAGTACCCAGGAAAGATTTGAAGAAATCAGCGTTCAATTGCAAGACTTGCCCCCGAATCTTTACTTCATTTCCCGTAATCCTTGGGGACCAGTTGGCATAAAACTCTCGAGTCAAATCAAGATTACATTCGCCCATGTCTCGGAAGATAAAGTCAAGATTTAGTGCCATAATCTTTGCCAAAATGCGAGGGAAGTTCTTTGCTAAACTTTCCTTCTATATCAACTCCACTTGGACATATTTATTCACATTATTGTTTCTATACCATTCCTTCCCTTCCTCCTCTAGAACCCACTTGATCCCAAAAGTGTGTCGAGGCACTTGAAGAGAGGGGGAATCAGCCTGGTCCTTTCTTGACCTTTTTGTGAGGTGGATGCTTTCTCATTTTCCTGTCGTCCTTTCGGAGCCATGTTACCTAAGATCATAATAGGGTCATGTTAGTCTCATTTCATAAAATTCACTATAATCGGAAAAAAAATAGTGATGGCACCACCCCATACTTAATTTGTTTGCACAAACTAATTGAGTGAGTGATGTCGATTACTCAGACTTTATCGACATACATTTAGGTGGTATGTGCCAACAACATTATTAGCGCAGTCACACTTTCAACCCTTCACTTTACATAACAATTTCTCAATTTGATAAAGAGAATCAGCACACAATGGTCGTGTAATCTTGACTATCATTTCCAACTTTATTTCATTGGAGCAATGCAATCTTTGAGCAAGACTACCACATAGAAATCTTATCATGCTATAGCATAGAAACAATTACACAATCTTATGCTTTTGGTTAACCATGACCATTACACCTATTGCCTATGTTGGCATAGACGGCGCCTAGCCTATCGCCTATGTGAGGCAGTGAGCATAGGCGATGGCATAGGCGGCGTCTAGCCTATCGCCCATGTTGGCATAGGCGGTGCCTAGCCTATTGCCTATGTGAGGCAGTGAGCATAGGCGATGGCATAGGCGGCGCCTAGCCAATCACCCATGTTGGCATAGGCGGCGCCTAGCCTATCGCCCATGTTGGCATAGGCGGCCCCTAGCCTATTGCCTATGTGAGGCATTGAGCATAGGTGATGGCATAGGCGGCGCCTAGCCTATCGCCCATGTTGGCATAGGCGGCGCCTAGCCTATTGCCTATGCTCCATCATTCCTAGACTTACCACCATTGACATGGCTCACTTTCAAATAAAAATTTGGGACTAATCTCCTCCTTTGTACTTCATTCACCTACACTTAATCAAAAATAACAAAAATGATTAGAAGGATGGGTTGCCTCCCACCAAGCGCCTTAGTTTTGGTCGTGGCTCGACTCTTCTTTTTGAATTTTTATTTATCAAAAACAAACTCCCAGTAAAACAAAAATGATTAAAATGATGGGTTGCATCCCATGTAGCGCTTGATTTATTGTCGCGGCACGACATAGTTATCTCGATTACTCAGACTTCATCAAGATATATGGTGGCTATACATTTTATCGAGTCGGTTGGACCGATATATAGCTTCACTCTTTGGCCATTCACCTTAAAGACATTACCATCATCGTTTTCTAACTCCACTACTCCAGATGAGTAAACTTGGCTTATTCTGAATGGACCAGACCATTTAGAGTTCAACTTACCTAGAAACAGCTTCAGTCTAGAGTTGAAAAGGAGTACCAAATCGCCTTTCTGAATGTTTCGTTGGATAATCCTCCGATCATGGTACTTTTTCATCCTTTCCTTGTAAAGATCTGGTCTTTCATATGCATTTAGACGGAATTCATCCATCTCGTTCAGCTGTCTCAATCTCATATTTATATCATCATCCCAGTTTAGGTTAAGCTACTTCAGTGCCCACATTGCTTTATGTTCTAGCTCAATTAGCAAGTGAAAAGCCTTTCCATAAACTAGTTGGTATGGTGACATGCCAATTGGTGTCTTAAACATTGTCCTATATGCCCATAAGGCATCGTCCAGCTTCCTGGACCAATCTTTCCTGCTGGCATTCACAGTCTTAGCAAGGATCAGCTTGATTTCCCGGTTTGAAAGTTCCACCTGCCCGCTAGTTTGCGGGTGGTACGGTGTAGCTACCTTATATTGCTTAACCCCATACTTTGCCAATACAGCTCTGAACAGCTTGTTGCAGAAATATAATCCTCTATCGCTTATGATGGTACGGGGTACCCCAAAACTAGAGAATATATTTCTCTTTAAGAACGCCATAACTCTCTTACCTTCATTATCAGCTAGAGCGACTGCTTCGACCCATTTGGATACATAATCTACAGCAACTAAGATATATTTCATCCTAAATAAGCTCACAAATAGGCCCATGAAGTCAATACCCCAGACATCGAATAACTCTACTTCAAGCATTTTGGACATAGGCATCTCATAGTGCTTTGAGATAGAACCTTGCCGCTGACACTGATCACATCTTCTTACAAAATTGTAGTCATCCTTGAATAATGAAGGCCAATAGTAGCCACTTTGCAGTACTTTCTTGGTCGTCCGTTCACCTGCATAGTGACCTCCAACTTGGGAAGCATGGCTTGCTTCCAGTATGCTAGGAACCTCTACATCTGGGATTCACCGCCTAATAATACCATCAGCACATCATTGAAAAAGATAAGGCTCATCCCAAAAGTAATGTTTCACATCATGCATGAATTTTTTCTTTTGATGAAAGGAGAGATTCTCAGGAATCACTTCACGTAACACGTATTTAGCGAAATCTGCATACCACAGCAAGTTTTCCACCCTAGTTGCTAGAATCTCTTCGTTGGGGAATGCATCATCAATATCAAGGTCGGTCTGCACTGTGTGCTCACTCTCAAGTCTAGATAGATGATCAGCTACTTGGTTTTCACAACCTTTTCTATCCTTTACCTCGAAATCGAATTCTTGAAGCAGTAACACCCACCTAATTAGCCTTGTCTTGGCATCCTTCTTTGCCATTAGATATCTTAGAGCTATATGATCTGTATGGACCACTACCTTGGTTCCCAACAAGTAAGCACAGAATTTTTTGAAAGCATAAACAACCGCAAGAAACTCTTGTTCAGTGACGGTATAGTTCTTCTGTGCTCCATTCAAGGCCTTGCTCGCATAGTAGATTGGATGAAATAGCTTTTCTCTTTTCTGACCAAGGACAACACTCAAGGCTACACCACTTGCATCACACATAATTTCAAAAGGTAGAAACCAATCGGGTGCTACAATAATAAGGGCTTCAACTAGCTTTCCTTTGAGGCATTCAAATGCCTTCAAGCAATCTGCACCAAAGTGAAACTTTGCTTCCTTCTCCAAAAGTTTGCATAATGGGTTTGCAATCTTGGAGAAATCTTTAATAAACCTCCGATAAAAACCAGCATGACCGATAAAACTACGAACCCCCTTCACAGAAATTGGAGGTGGTAGTCTCTCGATAACATTAATCTTGGCTTGATCAACCTCAATTCCCTTTTCAGAGACTTTATGCCCGAGAACAATGCCTTTCTTGACCATAAAATGGCACTTCTCCCAATTTAGCACCAGATTGAATTCCATACATCGCTGCAAAGCCATACTCAAATTTGCTAAGCATGACTCAAATGAACCACCTACAACCGAAAAGTCATCCATAAACACCTCCAAGGTGTCTTCAACCATATCAGAGAAAATGGATATCATACACTGCTGAAAAGTGGCAGGTGCATTACATAGCCCAAATGGCATTCGTTTGAATGCAAAAGTACCATATGGGCATGTAAAAGTGGTCTTCTCCTGATCTTCAGGAGCAATGCAAATCTGATTATATCCGGAATAACCATCCAAGAAACAGAACCATCTCTTTCCTGCCAATCGATCAAGCATTTGATCTATGAATGGCATTAGGAAGTGGTCCTTTAACGTCCATGAATTTAGCTTTCGGTAATCCATGCACACCCTCCACCCTGTGACAGGCCTGAGTGGAATGAGCTCATTCTTCTCGTTTGTTACTACTGTCATGCCCCCTTTCTTGGGCACACATTGTACAGGACTCACCCATTTATTGTCTGAGATTGGATACACCACCCCTGCATCTAACCACCTTATGATTTCTTTCTCCACCACCTCTTGCATAGGTAGATTCAGACAACGCTGATGCTCAATAGTGGTTACGCAATCTTCCTCGAGCTGAATCTTGTGCATATATATGCCAGGAGAGATACCAATTATATCAGCAATAGTCCAACCAATAGCTCTCTTGTACCTCTTCAGAATAGAGATGAGAGCCTCTACCTGTTGTTTACCTAAATCAGCAGCAATAATAACCGCAGTGTATTTTCACTACCTAAGAACACATACCTTAGATGACTGGGTAGCTCTTTCAATTCTAGCACCGGTGGCTCTTCAGTAGATGGCTTCGCCGGTGGTGAAGGTCGATTCTTAAGGTCAAGGTCCAGCTTCTTGGGGGCATAAGAATACGACCCCATTCCTGTCAAAGCATAAATAGTTTTTTTGTACTCTTTAATATCCTCACGATCGAAGTTTAAAAGCACAGCAGTGAATGGCTCAACAGTAAGCTGCTTCTCTAAAGATAATTCCTTCTTATCCTTATAATAAACATCAGCTATAGAGAACACATTCATATCCTTGGGCTACTTCATTGATTTGCATACATCAAAACGTACCACTTCGTCATTCATCCGAAATAAAAGCTCATTTGCTCGCAAATAAATAAGCACACTTCCTGTTGCGAGGAAAGGTCGACCCAAGATTATGGGCACCTCAAAATCCACCTCGCAATCCAAAATAACAAAGTCTGCAGGAAAAATAAAGGTAGAAACCTTCACTAATACATTATACAAGATACCAATAGGTCATTTTACCGACCTATCTGCCATTACAAGCCGCATGTTGGTTGGTGTAGGATCGCCCAACCCCAACTGTCTATAGATGGCTAGTGGCATCAAATTAATGCTAGCCCCTAAATCACATAAAGCCTTAGCAAAGTCTAAATATCCAACCGTGCAAGGAATAGTGAAAGCAACCGGATCTGCCTTCTTTTGTACCAGAGACCTCGTGGCAATTGCACTGCAATGATGAAAATTATCTGCCAGTTTATAGCTCGCTGCCCTTTTCTTTGTCAAAAGGTCCTTCATGAATTTGGCGTATCCTGGTATTTGCTCCAATGCCTCCACCAAAGGTACATTTATAGTCAGCTGCTTCAGCATGGTCATGAATTTACTGAACCTGGTGTCATCAGCCTTCTTCTTCAGTATCTGAGGAAAAGGTGGTGGTGGATTTGGAAGAGCTTTCTCCACCACTTTATTTTTATTGTGCTTCCCATTATCAATCTTTTCAGACTGCTGGCATCCAGGTGTAGTATCATGAACATTCTTATCCTGATCTTCAACTTCTACAGAATCATCACAATCTGCTTCAATAACATTCTCCTCTATATTATCAACCACGGGCTTGCCCTTGGATGGATTTTCCAACACTTTACCACTCCTGGTTGTAATAGCCAAACATGATCCATCTTTTCTTGGATTTTGGACAGTGTCACTCAGTAAAGTGCCAGCTTTTCTTTGATTGAATGCCGCTGATAGTTGACTCATTTGTTGTTCCAGCTGTTTTATTAAAGTGGAATGCGAGTCAACCAATTGATTTATTGAGGAAAAATCATTTTTTACCTCAGTTACTCCTGTGTTGGTTGCCTCCACTCCTTTCAACAGCTTAGCCATCATGTCCTCCATGGACATCTTCCCAGAGCTAGGTGCAGCAGCTTTACGATTTCTAGGAGGGACATACAAACCGCTCCTGTCATTCTTATTCTTCCAATTCCCTTGGTCTCAGTCCTTGTATCTGGATTTTTCATAATAGTTCCGACCTTGGTTTCCTTGGACATTGCCTCAGAAAACCCCCTGATTATTCAAGCAATTTTCTTCCTCCTTAGAATCAGAGTCATCTCTTCCCTATGATACAACAGCCTTGACCTTTTTTGTCTTTCTTGATAATAAATGCTTGATAAGAAGGTCCATCTTCATTTTCATGTGAGCCATATCCTGGTCACGTTCCTCTTTTCTTCGCCTCTGTTCAGCCATCATGCCACTAGATACAGTAGAGCTTGCTACCTCAGAATCCCTAGTATGCTAAGCTCTACTCTGCTATGTCATACGATCCAGCATATCACATGCCTCAATAAAAGTAAGGTCCATGAATGATCCACCCGCAGCATTATCTACCACTGACTTAGTCACCGAGTTCAAATCCCTATATAATATTTCCATCAAGTGGACATTGGTTATTTGATGATTTGGGCACTGCATAAGCTTCTTCTTGAACCTCTCCCATGTCTCATAGAAGAGCTTCAGTTGGAAGCTGTCTGAAATTACTTATCTCATTTCTTAATTGTGCTCTCTTGGATGGCGGAAAGAATCTTTCTAGGAAAGCTTTTTTCCATTGTCTCCAATTGGTAATAGAGTAAGGAGTTAGCCCATTTAACCATAGAGTTGCCTCTCTAGATAGAGATAATGGAAATAAGCGCAGCCAGATTGCATTCTGTCCAACCCCTGGATTATCAAACAATTTGCATGTTGAGATAAAATTAATCAAATGCATATTCGAGTCGTCGCCTGCAAGTCCACCAAATAACCCTTTGAGTTGCAATAGCTGGATCATGGTGCTAGTGATATTGAACTTGGCTCCGGGTGCCAAGGGCGGAGGAATAATAGCCCCTGTGGCACCAGCCCCATCCAAGTCATCATCATCATCATCAAAAGCAACCTGCACAACTCGGCGTTCAGGTCTCATTCTAGCTTGACAATCTCTATTGACATTCCTATTCACTGGTGCAACCACATCATCTGCACGCCTTGGATTTAATAAATCATCATCACCCAGGTCCTCATTATCAAGATTTGGTACCCGACCTGGGTTATCAGCATTTTGTTGATTTACTTGTGCAGCTGCCAATGCAGCTAATCTAGCCTGCTCCTGTTGAGTAGCTATCCTTTCAAGGTCACATTGCGCATCCATTCTGCCAATGAGATGTGGTTCAGGATTTATAGGTAATAATGGCTGACCAGATCTCCGTGTATTTGGCATACAATCCACTAACCTAAACAAAACAAAAACAACAAACAAAAAGTAAAATTTGAGAATCTTTGACCAAAGTGTCTATTAACTATCACAAACTTAGTTGACAACCGTATTCCCCGGCTGCGGTGCCAAAATTTGATACACCCAAATTACAACTCTCGTTAGAAAGTGCAAGCGGTCGCTGTCAAATATAGAACCCAACTGGGTTGGGTGTCAAATCCCACAGGGAATACTGTGATCACTAAGTATTGCGATTATTATTAGACTGTTGGTTGAAGGTTCCAAGATAAGGGGGGTTTGGTTTAAGTGCACAATAATATTATCAGTGTAACGATGAGATGATATGTGCAATTATATTTGATCACAGAGAATGACAAGTTAGGGTTATGTCCACCTTGTAGCTTCTACTTCTCTATTAACTATGAGTAATACGGATTTTATACATGCATGCACTTATAGAGAGACGTATTCTAATTATAAATCCAAATGTTTTTCAACCATTAAGGATTTATTCACCTTAGTTCTTTCGAATCTAAAGTGTGCAACAAATTGTACGAACTCTCCAAGAAGTTAATCCTGCTAGGGCATTAATGTGTAAAATAAAGGTTGGAAACCCTATTTTCTCGTCACACTCTCTTTTCCAAATAGTAACTTTTCTATCGAACAAGTTATTGCTATAATGACGTATTCCCTATGTTTGCAACCATGAGATTCAATCAAATGAAGAGAGTAATGATATAAGTGGATTAACACATCATAAATTCAAAAACCCATAGCAATAGAGAGTATACTACAAGTTTTACATAACCCTAACAGATAAACTTAGCTACTCATGAATAAAACAGAAATCAACATAGAAATATTCATCATACCAAAACTTAGAACGATCTTGGTGATGAAGGTGACTAGCAAAATTAAAAGACAAAACACGTTTCTCTCTCTCTGTCCTCAAGCTAAGCCGCTTTCTCTTGTTTTCAAAATAATACAGAATGTCAATAATCCCTAAAAATTCAGCAATAATGCTTTTAATAATATCATTCTCTAATAAATTGCTACTGCATCCTTAACTATTTAAAAATATTGAGTTTGCCCCGGAAAAAGTTCACATACATCACATTCAGTCCAAAAGCTGCTTTCCTTGTTATGTGAAGTTTTCCTTTTCTGTCCACAGGTCCCCAAAGTGCTGAAATCTTCCTCATTAGTACCTGAAAAGCATGCTAATCACATAGGTCAGCTCACTTAACTAAAAATAGACTAAAAGTGCAAGAATTATGTATTTTATCCTCAAAACTTAGCTAAAACATGGGTAAGTTATGGTGCTTAGATGTATAAATACGCCCAACATCACTGTACCATCCTGGCAATGCTAATGTTGTGGTGAATACCCTAAGTAGAGTGTCCATGGGTAGTGTTTCGCATGTGGTAGAAGATAAGAAAGAGTTCGCTCATGATGTACATCATTTGGCTAGATTGGGGGTTAGGTTGTTTGACTCTGCTGAAGGTAGTATAGGGGTTTAGAGTAGTTCTGAATCCTCCTTGGTTTCGGAAGTGAAGGAAAAGCAATACTTAGATGCTAGTTTGGTCAGACTGAAGGAGTCATTCAAGGACCAAAAAGTAAACGTTTTCTCCCAAGGGGGAGATGGTTTATTGAGATTGCAGGGTAGATTATGTGTCCCGAATATTGATGATCTAAGATAGAGGATTATGGATGAAGCGCATGGGGTGCGATATTCTATTCATCCTGGTGCCACCAAGATGTACCGAGACTTACGGGAAATCTATTAGTGGAGTGGCATAAAGAAAGATATATCAGCGTTTGTAGCGAAGTGTGCAACATGCCAACAGGTTAAGCTTGAACACCAAAGACCTGGTGGCATGATGCAAGAGTTTAGTATTCCCACCTGGAAGTGGGAAGAGATAAATATGGACTTCGTGATTGGTTTACCTCCTTCCCGACGCCATCATAATTCAATTTGGGTTGTGGTTGATAGGTTGACTAAGTCTGCTCATTTCTTGCCTGTTCATACTTCATATACTGCTGAGGATTATGCTAGATTGTATATTTGAGAGCTAGTCAGACTGCATGAAGTTCCCTTGTATATCATTTCGGATAGGGGTACTCAGTTCACTTTGCAATTTTGGAAAGTTTTTTAGAAGGGTCTTGGAACCCAAGTGCTTTTGAGTTCTGCTTTTTTGATGATGATTTTTATACAACTGCATACACCCCCATATACTCGGTTCCTTTCCATGGTATTGACCCACATCTTCGGATGTGGGCTGTATTTTCTCAAAATATAGGTTCAGGTGCTCAGTTCCAGGTTCGACAGTGGTTCTTCGAGCACACTGTTCTACATCCTCTGTTGTGGTGAGTTCTCATGTTCCGAGGACGTGATATCTGATATTGGTTTCACAAAATTGTTTATATTTGATAACTGAGTATGAGTTAGTTGGGGCATGTCTCAATGGCTCGCTGGTTTTATTGATTTTCTTAGAGGCTTTTCAGACTAGTATAGAAGTTGGGAGTTGACTAATAAGTCGTATTTTGTTATCCTTCTGAAATTCTTTTATTCTTGGATGATGATTACTCTGTTGATATTTGAGGGTTATTTATGAAAACCCCATTGATTTGTGTTGAACTGAATGGAAATGGCTCAAAGGGTTAGCTTGGGGATACTCATAGCCTTAAGCACTATGTGACGCTCCGTGACCCATTTTCTGGGGCATTACAGATCGAGTGCCTTTTCCCAATTTTTAGAGAATATTGTTTTCGTATTATTAGAGATTTTGCAGACTGGTGTTAGATGTTTTGAATGTTTATGAACTCACATTAGTATAGTTATAATAACAAAAAGATTACTATGTTTCCATTTTGTTATGTTTTTCCGCAATTCATTATGGTATATGAATTGAGAATATGGTTGCCAGTTAGAAGGGCTCTCATGCATACATGGTTCGGGATATCCATCGTGGCTAGGGCCTCAGTCTGGATCATGACAATAAAGTTATGTAAATCCTTTACTAATGAATTAATATAGCTTAATAAATTATGATTCTATCTTCCATGAGTCCTAATGATGATAAAACTTGATTATGAGCCTAAGGTGGCACAATCTCAAATATGAACCCAAGTTGGTAAATTCTCAGGCATAAGCCCTAAAGTAGCCAAACCATGAATATGAGCCTAATATGGCTATTCTATGAACATAAATCGGAAAGATAACATTATGAGCTAAGGGATTTGGTTAACTGATCGTAAAGGCATAGGTTTAAACAATAAATGCTCGAAGCTATGTTATATGATTTATAACATGAATAGAATAGGCTATTCTTATTATCTCATTACCTGTTAAATGATTTATGGAATCTTGGCTGTAATTTTCATTTTGTTTCTATTTTTTATATATCTGTTTTATATTTGGATCTCAGCTGGCAGGTTGCCTATGGAGTATCATTCGTTTGGTACTTATACTATACTTGTGTGGTCTGCAGATCATAGTACGGGTGTTTGAGTTCGTGCTCTACTAATTATCTTATGTTCTCCTAACTGTTGCTAATCGATGGAACAGTTTGCCTGACGTGTTCCACTGACTTTTAGCAATCTTTGTCTACATCTATCAGTAAATCCTAAAACCTGCCTTCCTATGCTTGGACCAGGTCAAGTAACATATTCCATTCTTGTGTCAGTCATCAAAAACTCTATTGATCTAACAAAGAGTCCTTCAATTTATATGTTTCCTATCTTGCGTAGACATTTTTAGTCTGCAAAATCTTTCTCCTTCTATACATAGGACTGTTCAAGATATGCTTAGAAGTGAAACTCCTTCATTACGTAGGATTCCTTTTTCAACTCAACTTGTTTTCCCTTATCATCAAGTGTTTGAATCAAATTCAACTTGTTCTATTCCCCATGTGATCAGTAAGTTGAAGTTTCCAGTTACACTGAACTAACTCATATCAACTTGTTTCATTCATATTGTCATTCATCAAAACTTCAAGGTTCCAACAACTGGTTATCTCCATTGTTGTGTGTGCCGTGCAGATCAGCCATGGTTCGGAGACTGAGAGTGGGCTCCTGACGTTCAGAGTATTACTTACCCCTTCTTATATATTAAACTAGTCTCTATATTTTATTTGGAGATAAGTTGTATCAGTGTAATTTCATTGATATTTCACTCTTGTACTTTTATTATATTAGAATCTCTTGAACTGATACCACTAGGTTTTGAAATTCACTTATGTAATTTATCTTTATTTTATTTATTCCGCATTCTTTTCTTTATATTATTGAGTAGTCCGCTACTAGCTGTTTCGTACTATGGGTTGTCTTGCCTACTGGTGAGTTATAGATGGTGTCATCATGACCTGACAAATTGGGTCATGACATCTAGGTTCGTGTCTTTAATCATGAGTTGATTTGTTCATAATGAAGCGTGATAAAGAATTATTTTACATGCGATGACTACAAAATATACCATAAGGAATGACACATTAAAAAGATTCAAAAAATTAGTAAGTACATAATTCTAATTAGGAAAAATATATAATGCAATGATATGTACATTTTGGTAGTGACTCAAAGGTACAAAAGAAGGAAATCCAATTAATATTATGACTTTGTTCAAATGGGTCTAAAAAGGAATAAACATAATTTTATTACTTTCTTGCATGTCATTCAATTGTATTTCCATCCTAAGATGTGATGATTTTATGATTATAAATACACTCTTTGAGTTGAGACCCAACATTAACTTTTCATACTTTCTCAATCAAATGATTAACCATGAGAAATCTACTGGTCGCAAAAGAATTAAAATAGAGAGGATGAAGAATCAAAAAACATACCTGTGACATTTTCTAAAAGGTGTGATTGCCTTTTTACGAAGGCAAGTGATCTCTCTACCCTTTGCGCTGGGGAAATTGTCACTGAATTTTATCCCTATCTGAAAAAAAAATGTTTACTCTATCGGACCCCCTTGGGTCCTTTCGATGGTACATAAGCTTCTGGATCCTCTACCCAACACAGATAGTCCAAAACCTCTTGCCAAGCCTTATCAAAATGAATATGTAATCAAAATGGAGAAGTGGATTATTGAAGCAGAGGAAAAGCGTGATGTAAGGCTTCAATCAATAAATATGAATGGCTCATATGAAGGACTAAATTATTTTCAACTTCAAGAACTGAGTGACATTCTAGAAGCAAAATTGAAGATGATTGAAAGAGTAGAGATCCAACAAAATGGGAGTGGTATTCTATTCCCTTTCAAATCCTATGGATATGCCTTGGCTCCAAGAGATAATACTTTGTCCATTTCTGATGTTGAATCATCTGGATCTAGTTAAATTTATTTTATACATTACTTTAATCTTATATTTTAGTTTAGTTATTACCAATAAAATGAATAATATGCATTTCATTTATTTATTATAAGGCAATTTATCGTTTATAGATATTAAAATTGATATGTAAGTATTGAATGGCCAAATAATAAATAAAATTCAAATAATACAAATAAAATCAAGTAAAATAAATTTAAATACAAAAAATCTCATATTAGAAAACAAAATTCGAGAAAATACTACCTGTAACTCATCCATTTATCAAAAAAAAAAAAAAAAAACCCTAAAATTACTATTAGAATTGGTACGGTAAGCTCTAGCCCCCACCCTCACCCCAATTTGTACTTCTCCCTCTTGAAAATTAGTTTTTCTATTACTAATTAAAAAAGGAACTCTCAAAATCCATTCTAATGGTGTATATTAGTCAGAATAATATAAAATAAATTAATAATATTCAATTCAAGCGTGTATTCCAACGGATCATTAAATTTTAAGATTCACGCATCACCTAATGTGTGTAATGAAGACATCTATCATGGAATAACCTTGTTATAATAATCCTTTGAATTTCATATCTTATATTAATTTTCATTGTTGCAAAATAAAGAGAATGATTTGTTTTAAATCTATATTTCATGTGTTTAAAAGTAGTTTTATATTTTTTATTAATTATTTAATAGGATAAAATACGTTCTATCATCTCAAAAATATATATTATTACTTTTATAATAGGTTGAACCTTATGCTAATTCTGTGAGATTAGGTGTCTACTAGAGAGCAGCATTATTTAGTCTGTATCATACATGAATTCATTTTGCAACATGAATTATGACAATAACAATTCAAATATCAATATTTATAATTCATGTGAATATATAACAAATACCCAATTTCAAAGTGTGCATTTGTTTTACGTGTAGAAGTCATTAATGTAAAGTTCGATAAGGTGTTCAAGACATAATTGCCAACAGAAAAAAAATATCAATAAATGAGTTAGCAATCAAAATAAATTATTTCTACATGATGTACCAAGGTAAAAACTAGGGCCAATAAAGAAAAGCCAAAGCAATAAAGATAGGGATGTGTTTCTGTAAAGTGCTTCACGGTCTCAAAGTTAGATATACTACGTTACGAGAATACGATGCATACAACTCTTCCAATGTAGGAATCAAAGAAAAATAATGGAATGCATAAAGAAAAATAATGGAATGCATGTATCTATGCAACTTAAGAATTAAGTATATTTTATAAGGAATTTATTGTCACTTATATATTTTATTGGTGGAACTTCTAGCCGAAATTTCAATTATTAACCAACTTTGAATATTAGGGGGTCAAACAAAAAAGAGATACAAAATTTGTCGTATCATTTGAGTGATTCATATGTATTATAATTACTAAAGAAAATCATTTTACATGGTTTATATATGTTTATTTGTGTCAGAGATTAGAGTTTTCCGTTATGACTTTCTTTCACTTTTCGTATGTTATAACTATGCTTTATGAATTCAAAAACAATCTTGAATTTTCACTAATTTTCTTTTAAATTTTAAATTAAGATACTTTAAGTTTTGATACGTTAATGCATTTGACCAAAAAAAATATACTTACACAATGTTAAAGCTTATACTAGGTCTTTCACATATATATATATCATACTACCTTAAAAACACCACCTAAAAAAACTTAAAGTAAAATTACTAAAATACCCTCAACTTAAAATATCCACTAATTTCTTATTTATTTATTTATTTATATTAATTTTACTAAAAAAAAAAAAGACAAGCCCTGCAAGGGATGTAACTGCTGGAGAAAAATATATAGCCCACAAGCAAACTCTTAGCACCAGAAACAAAACAAAAGCCGCTTCCTTTATCAACCGGCGTTGTTAGCTGTGAAGAGATGTGCTACGTACTCTGACTATTTAGAGGTAATCTCGATGATTAGCATGAGAGATTCAATACAGTGCTTTGATACCATTAGTAGGGGGTGCGGATCTATACGGATAACTAACTTGTGAAATAGATCTATTATATGTATAATGAATCTATTTTTTGTTTGTGCGTGGATATTTCTTAAATTTTATTTTAATATCTTTTAATGATTTATTCTTTTCGTAAGATGTATTCATTAATTTGTGTAGTTTATTATTTTATCCTGTAGTAATTGCAGAGTTACAGATTTCTGTATAATAATTTATCCTAATTATACTGTAATGCATATCTAATTCTAGATTTTCAATGTTATTTATTATCTTGTGTTTTTCTTCTCGTAGCGAGTTTTTTTAATTATATAAACTATCACATGTACTTTTTTCTAAATTTTCTAAGGTTTCTTCTATCCATATTAATTTTTCTTTTAGATTCTCCATTATTTTTCTAATTTGGTTTCTATAATTAATTTCTTTATTTAGATTATCTTGATTTTCTCTAGTTTTTCTAATATATTCTAACATCTCTTAATCTGAATAATATCCTTCCGGGTAATTATCCAGGTATAACTGTGCTATCCAATTTATAGTATAACTGTGCTATCCAATTTATAGTTTCAATTTCATAGTCTAATACTTTTTCTAATATTATTTTCTTAATATCTATAATTTCTATATCTCTAAGTATATATAAGATTAAGACTTTAAGATTATCTATCATTTAAAATTGACTAAATATTTTATTATAATATTTTGTAGTTGTTTGTTTTAGTCTTAGTAGTTCTTGCATATTTTCATTAAAAAATTCTATATATTTTATATCTTTATTTTCCATGTATTTGTCTAAATTTTCTTTCATCTGTTTTTCTATTAACTGTATGTTTCTCATATCTTTTTCCAAAAATTCTATGTAATTTATCACTGTAAGTATTTGTAAGAGTAGTTAGGTAGGTATGGTATGTAATTTACTCTAGTCATATAATATTTACCAAATGCTTTTTCTAATATGATTTTTCTTATATCTACTACTTTTATATTCTTAAGTGCATACAAAATAAGTATTTTAAATTTATCTACCATTACATCAGATAAATAATTATTCATTTTCATAAAATTGCTATTTTCAAAATATTCCCTTCAACCATGTACATAACAAAATATGGTCATCTTAGATTACTATATACTAGATTATTCTTAAATAACATGTTCTTCGGTCACTATTAGTATGGTAATCTGGATACTTTTCCCTTAAACAGCGCCTCTACTCCCCACCACGGCTTCTTGCCTAATTGGTTTCACCTTTAGGATGGCATAGTTCTTAGGGATTTTTCTCCATTTCCACTTTGCTAATAAACTTCTTAACATATTATTCTTCGAATAATTCTACAATAAAGTAACTAACATGAATTTATTTTATCATACCATGATTGTTGAAAATTATGAATTTAGCTATTCATAATCATAAATAAATATACCTGTTGGGGTAGGTTTGTTATTTCTAAGGTTTGTTCCTCCATAGCTTTTTCCATTGAAATAAATCTGTTTTTTAATAACTGAGCAAAATATTTGTTGTGGACAGTAGAGAGTATTTGTGCTTCAACACATGAAGGCTTGCCTTGCAATGCCTTCGGTTCATCTTATTTATAGACTGAATGAATCTTTACAAGAATTTGCATGTTTTTAAAATTAATCTACTTTACAAAAAAGTCTTCTAATAAGACAAAAATCATTAATGCCTAGACTAATAATAGTCAAAAAGCCTAAAAAGTCTAAAAAGGCTAAAAGTGTAAAAATCTAGGTTATACAAAAACTTTACGTAAAATGAATTTAATAGCTTGTCTTCTATTATTACTCCGTTGATATCTTCTTGTTGTCGTATCTGCTGCTTTTTCATATCTCCATTATTGCTTCTTATCTTGTATCTTCTAGCTAGCATACTTATCTTCTTGATATTTTTATTCTAGGTGGACTTCTGGGATAATATTATCTTCTCCATTACACCTCGAACATTGATGGTCTGGATATTTGTGTCCAATTATCTTGAAATATCTTGTCAATAATTCGTCTGAAATAAATCCTCTCTTAATTGCTCTTGCAGTAGATTGTTTTTCTGGGTTAAGTAATGTCATTATCTATTGCCTAACATCTTCCATATCTGCTTGTCGTAGTTCTTTTTAATTTGACTAAATCATCTGATGGTCTCTTGAATAATAGCTCCATATTAGATTTCCATTGGTATAATTATTTGCTAATTCTTGAATAATTTTGGCTAGTCCAATGAGTCGTTTATTTGTGTAGAAATCAGGTATCTCAATTCTGGGTATCTCTCGCTGCTGCATAATATCTTCCGGTATAATCATATCTCTGGTTAATCCTACTTTTACAACTTGTATAACTGGTTTTATTTCGTCGTATAATATCTCTGCTGGTGCAGTATAACACTTTATATAAAATAGATTTCCTTTGGTTATTCTTTTATAGGTGGTGAATATTTTATGTAATTCTTCCATAGCTGTTAGTTCTTCTCCGTCTTGGGTGTATATGGTATTTAATAATCCATAGTCAAAACAAGTTTTTATTAAGCTTGGGTTGGTTTTGGGTAGTGCAATTAGCTTGTTGTAACCTTGTAATTTTTGAGTTATATAATTTGTGTTTGGTTCTTTGATATTTGTAGCTCTGGGGTTAACATTTAGGAAAGTTTGTACTCTGTAGATATTTTCTATATATTTTTGGGTTGTATAGTTGTAAACTTTTTTATCTTGATTCAGACTATCTCGATATGTGGTAATTTGTGGGGGTATGAACAAGGGGCCTTTTTGTGTTTTTGGTATAAATGGTTTCTCAAATATCTTATTCATATTCATGTTCTGATATCTTTGTCTACTAACTCCTCTGCTTATACCTGCAGAAGTAAATTGATAAGCGTTATGGGTTTTATAGAGTGTCCCATCGTCTCCTTCTAGCTCTGGAACTTTAATGTCTTCCGATTGACATAGCTCTGCACACTACTGAGTTAGCTGATTTGTAGCTATAGACTTCAGTTTAACTTCATTAGTCTTTAGCTTTTCTATTTCATTACCCATACTGTCCACTTTCATTGAAAGCGTAGTTAGGGTGTTGAGTATTTTTTCTAGAGTATCCTCTTCTATTATATCAATCTGTGTAGCTTTGTCTTGATATATAATTTTCAATAACATTTTTGTTAGTACTAATTACTTCAATTATAAATGTGAAATTTAATATATTCAAGACTAGTCTCCGAATTTCTTTTGTTGTAATTGAATTTTGTATTTTCTTTGTTAACCACCAGCGTACCTGTGTATTATCTGTTCGTACAATAAACTTGTTATATACAATATATGGCTCAAATGCTAACAAACATTTATATAATGAACATAATTCTTTCCTATTTATTTCCCATTTTATTTTTGTTTCATTGAACGTACCTGAGTAGTATCTACAATGGTGTTCTAATTTTTCTGCTTCATATCGGTATTTAAGTACTCCTCCATAACTACATTTACTAGCATCTGCTTCTACTATATATATAAATTTTCTATTTTCATCTGAGAATTGTAGTTTTGGTAATTCTTCACAAAGTAGTTTTATTTTTTGAACTTGTTTTTTATCTTCTTCATTATAGTTATATTCTACATCCTTTTTTAATTTTTTTCTGTAGTAGTTTTAAAGTTTCTGCTAATTTTGGAATATATTCTCTTACTTGGTTTACTAATCCTAAAAATGATTGTAATTTCTTTTTTGTATCTAATTCTTCTTTCGAATTTATTATTTTTTGTACTATATGTTGTTGCATTTTTACTCCACTCTTATCTATTTGTATTCCTAAAAATGCTATCTAATTTTCATAATTTCAGCTTTCTTTTCGCTTAGACTTATTCCCGATTTTTTTATTATATCTGTAAATTTTCCTAATAATTTTAAATGTTCCTCTTTAGTTTTTGTATATAATAATATATCATCTATGTCTACTATACAATTAGATAATTGTTTAAAATAACTATCCACAAAATGTTGATATCTACCTGGGGCATTTTTATATCCAAATGGTAATACGTTCCATTCATAAAATACTAGTGGTACCGTAAATGCAGTTAATTCTTTAGATTCTTCTTCTAACTTTAAATGGTAAAATCCTGATTTACAATCGAATTTACTAAAATAATTATATCCCTGTATTTGTCTTATTTTTAATATCTTATTTGGTATTGGATAATTATATGTCATAGTTTTTGCATTTAAATTTCTATAGTGAATAACCATTCTACTTTTTCCTCTTTTTTGTTCACTATGTTTATTTACTATAAATGCTGGACTATTATGTTTACTATTACTTTTTTGTATATATTATTTTTCTAATAATTAATCTATATGCATTTTAAATTCTTTTAAATCGTCAAAATTATATGTTAATGGTTTCTGGATTATTATGCTATTTTTATCTATTAATTCAATTTTTATAGTAGTTTTATGTTTTTCCCATCCTTTTAATGAATCTTCACTATATAATTGTTCTAATTTTTTCTTAATTATTTCTATCTTATTTATTGAAAATATAGTTATTTCTGTTTTATTTATCGAAAATACAACTAGTTCTATTGTATCTTCAGAATTTTTTATATTTTCTAACTTTTGTGTAATTTTTTCACTTCCTTTTATCCAATCAGTTTTCTTTCTTATTTTATTATTAACTCTTTTTGCTCTTACTTTCTGTTTACATGGTGTTGTAAACCACCAATCTATTTTAGTTATTATATGTGGGTATAATTTATCTAAAAACAGCGTTCTTAAAAGTATATCTTTTGATGTTAGTTCATAATTATAAATTTCTTCTATTGTTAATATCTTATCCCATACTTGTATTTTTACATTCCTAGCTTTATAAGTAATTAAGCTTCCTTCATTATTAAATCCTTTAACTACTATTGGTGTTTTAATTTATCCCATTTGCTTTTTGGTAAGCAATTATATCTACATAAATTAGCTTCTGCTCCTGTAGCTATCATAGGCGTGTAATATCTACTGTAATATCCTTCTACTACTATCTTCATTAATACATATATTTTCATTTTATGTTAAGGCTCTTCTTAAGAATAATTTCTCTCCGTTATATGTTAAGGTTAATTGTGTATGTTCTATATTATATGGTTTTACTTGTTCTAGCCATTTTATTCCTAATATTATGTCTGTTTTTTGCATTTCTTCCTTTACTTCAAATTCTATTTTTATTTTTCTAATTCCTATTATTATTATTATTATTATTATTTCTGCTATATTTTTACTATTTATTAAACTTCTTGGTAGATCTGGGCATATATCATTATCAGTTTTTATTTCTTCATTTTTTACTAGATATTTTGCTATATAATTTTCTTCTTGTCCTGTATTTAAGAGTATTAAATATTCTTTTTTATTTACCTTTCATGTTATGTAATATTGGTTTAAATTATTTGTTGAATTTATTTCATAACTTGTCCTTTTTGATGAGCTTGATGATTCTGGTTTTTCATCAGTTATTCTTTTTGTTGTACTTATTCTATCATTTACTATTTCTAAATTTTCTTCTATATCTATGTCTCTATAGCTATAATCATTATAATCTATTGTTTTTAAAATTTGTTCGAATGAACTTTCTATTCGTATTTTGTTAATCTTATTTTTTCCTGTTATTTTATGTTTTGTTGTTAATACATATAAATTTTTGCATCTTGCTGTAAATATTTTACTTCCTGGGGTTAATTCTGTTGGTGTATCTATTCCTTCTCTAAAACATGCTTTTATTAATATCTCTGTACCTCCAAGGTGTACATATTTTATTGGGTCTCTAATTTTTATATCATTTATCTCTTTATTAATTATTCTTTTTGTTACTAGTGGTATACTAGCTTTACCTTTTGTATATCTACAGTCTATTACATGTTCCTTTTGGCTACTACATAATATTCTTCTTTTTTCTTAGTAAATAGATTTCTTATTGTTGGTATTTTAAATATTTTTTCTACACTTAAGTCTAATTCTTTTCCTTTTATTTCATCAAATATGTTACTGTCAAATATTACTTTTTGTTCTGTTCCTTCATCATTTAAATATTCTTCCTTTGTTATTATTTTTATATCTTCTTCAGTCATTTGATTCATCTATTTCACTATCTATTTCATTATCTATTTCATTTTCTGAAATTTCATATATACTATCCTCACTTTCTAATTCATAATCTATATAATCTATCTGCATATATTCTGTATTTTCTATTTTTATTTCTGATATTTGTTTATTTTTTGGATTTTTAGGTAATTTACAATCTCTAGCTAAATGTCCTAATTTTTCACAATTATAACAAGTACATTCTTTTATAGATTTCTTTTTTCTATATGGTCTTTTGTATTTATAATTTTTTACATAATATCTTTTTCTTGGTTTCTTGTATTTATATTTTGATTTTTTATATTTCTTATATTTCTTATGTCTTTTTCTTTTCTTATAATATCTTTCTTCACATCCAAATTGGGGTGCTATTTTATCTTTGCAGCATGCTAAATTTCTTATCAATGTTTTTTCTATTTTTAATTCTTCTCTATATTTTTCACATAAGTTTTTATACCATTGTTGTAAAAAATTTATTCTTACTCCTAGAGTATCTACTATTTTCTCTTCTTCCCAACTCTTTATTATCTTTGAACTAAATGGTTCGGGTAATTTATTAAAATATAATCTTCTTATTTCTTTACTTTCTTCTATATTATATGCTCCTTTATAATAATATTCTTTAAATGTACAAGTATATTCATCTATATAACACATATTACATAATGCTAATTTTAACATTAAATTCCTATTTGTATCTTTATTAAATTCCTATTTGTATCTTTTTCTTCATCTTGTTTTCTTCTATTGTTGTCATACTACCAAATTCATCTTTTATAGCTGTTTCATATTTTTTTAATAATTCTATAGGTGTTAGTTTAGTTGTTGGTGATGATGTTCTTTCTATAGGTTTATTAGTTCTTAATACCTTCTTGCTATTTTCAGTTAAATTTGAAAACCATAATTTCACTGTTTCTATTAGTGTTTTTTCTATATATTCTAGTGCATATGTTATGTTTATATTATTATCTAATAATTGTTTTGTCATATATCCTATCCATAATTGTATTATTTTTTCTGTACCTATTACTCAGTCTAAGTCTAAAAAGTTATAATTTTTATTAGCTATTTGTTTTGGTGTCCATTTGTCATATTCATTCTTTAGATATATCTTTTAAACTTATTTTTATAATATGTAGATTTTCTTATTTCTGATGTTCTAGATATTATATTTTCATCTTCTTTTTTATCAAGAGTATTTATCTCTGTGTTGATATTTTCTAAGTTTTCTTCATTAATTACTTCTTGTTTTTCATTGATTTCTAAATTTTTGTATTTGTTAATATTTCTGTATATGTTTCACTATTTTCTGAATCATAATTATCTGTCTCTTCAACATCTATATTATTTATTTCTAATTTCTTGTTTTTTATTTCTTTATGTTTATTTCTAATTTTTTTTTTAAATTGATTTATCTCGTTTAGTAATTTTTGTTCTTTATCCTTTTCTTCCTTTTCCTTTGTCTTTGTTCATACAAATTTTTTAACAATTGTAGTTCTTTTTCTAATTCAGCAATCCTACTATTTTTAGTTTCTTCTATTTTTCGTATTTCTTCTGTAGTTTGTTGTTTTATTTTTTCTATTTCCTTTTTCCTATCTATTTCTTCATTTTCTCTTTCTATTCTTACCATAGCTGTCAATTTATCTTCTAATTTTAATTCTTCTTTTTTCTAACATTAAATATAAATGTTCACCAATTTTCTTATATCTTCTTCCTAGATTAGAAAATACTATTTTTATTTTTAATCCTTCGTGATTTTCATATATTTTTTCATCTAT